>NC_052055.2:109671098-109980980 GCF_903992535.2 Arvicola amphibius
AATGGAAATTAATTTTATGCTTCACAAGGAAGTAAGTAGATCATCCCCAAAGCAGACAGTGGAGGAAGACCAGGTAAGTCACCTGGGCTGCTGATGGTGCCACAGGTCAGAGGGCTTCAACAGCGAGGCATTGTCAGAACAAGAATAAAGTAATAAAGACCACCAGACTGTAGTAGACCTGTAGGAAGAACAGGAAAACTAAGAGGAAAGATCCTTTCAGATGTGACGTACATGAGACTAATCACATACCCTTCCTGAATGTGAAAAGATGCACTTTCTTCAATATGGAGGCCTCACAGGTGGACTTCAGTAGAAACTCCTTGTTCATGCTCAGACTGATAGTTTCACAGAAAAGAAACGAGTTGGTTTCTCATAGAACTTTGACAAGGTTTACTGTCATCTATCCACAGAATTTAAGAACAGCTGGTATGTTAGGAAAGTGACTATGAGGTACAAAGTCACGTACAGTTTACATTAAGCTTAGGACTTATTAGAGTGATTTTCAAAACCTAGAGAACTTTGCAAGGTAACTTCACTTAGACTATAGTAGATCACTTCCAAATCAAAGCTATTTCAAAATTATTATGTATCCCAGAGACAAACTGGATTTGATTTTGTTGTTGTTGTTGTTGTTGTTTTAGTTTTTTGAGTCAGGGTTTTGCTGTAGCTTCGGAGCTTGTCCTGGCTTTTGTAGACTAGGCTGGCCTCAAATTTACAGAAATCCTCCTGCCTCTGCCTCCTGAGTACTAGGATTAAAGTCATCTGCCACCACTGCCTAGGGCTGGATTTCTCTCCTCTCCTCTCCTCTCCTCTCCTCTCCTCTCCTCTCCTCTCCTCTCCTCTCCTCTCCTCTCCTCCCCCCCCCTCCCCGCCCCCCCCCTCCCCTTCCCTTCTCTCCCCTCCTTTCTTTCTTTCTTTCTTTCTTTCTTTCTTTCTTTCTTTCTTTTCTTCTTTTCATTGCAGTTTTATCAATGGGAGGGGACAGTGTCACTGGGAAAGACAAAAACCACATGGTCCTGTGGTCCTCACTATTACCATCAGACTTATTTTTTCTTAAAATACTTTTTAAATATCGAGAAGTACAGAATCCCTAAGAAGATAATAGGCAGCCATTCCAAATATTTGCAGTACCTATTGGTTGTGTACATTGCTTGGCTATCATAAAATATGCTTAGAAAGATAGCAAAACTGAAAGTGATCAATGTTTGCACTGGCTCCATTTTTTGTTACATAAAACATTGTCGCTTCCTTTTGACTTAAGTAAAATTATTTTCACAAGGACACCATAGGTGCAGTTTGTTGCAGGACTGGTGGAAGTTCGGAGGGGCACGGCCATGTCTGGCTTTATGTGGGTTCTGGGGCTTTAAAATCAGATCTTCTTTCTTGCATAGTATGTTCTTGACTCACTGAGCAATTTTCTGAGTCCTGGTGGTTATTTCTTATTCTGAATTTGACTAGGAACCATACGTAAACTACATGAACATATATACATGCGTCAAGTAATATATTCTCCCATACCATGCAATCAAAAGCGATGAAATAGGACATAAGACACAATGATATGTTTAATGAGCTGGATTTAAAGAAAATGTGTATCAACTATCTGCAAGTGTCAAAATAACAAAATTATAATATCAAAAATAAAGTATTGAAAAGGACTATCTTCCATCATCCACTTCAACTCTGTCCTGAAGAGTCTTTCTTCATTCTCCTCTCCATTCTATTTTAGGAATAAAATGTATTCAGTTTAGATGTAAACCATAGACAACATTATGTAAGTTTCTGTGCAAGCAGGTTAACAGCTTAGCCTTCAAATACTTTCTCTTCTCCTAGAAAGACTGCAAATGGGGACTGCTCCTTTGTTTCCCAACTACTCAGACCCAAATAATCACACAGAAACTATATTAATTACAACATTGTTTGGCTAATGGCTCAGACTTCTTATTAACTAACTTTTATATCTTAAATTAACCTATTTTTATCAGTCTATGTATCACTACAAGGCTGTGACCTACTGGTAAGGTTCTGGTGTTCAACTGTCTTTCTTTTTCAGCAGTTACATGGCATTTCTCTGACTCTGTCTACTCTCTATATCTCTTCTAGCCTGACTTTACTCTGCTAAGCCATTGGCCCAAACAGCTTTATTCTTTAACTAATAAAAGCAACACATATACAGAAGAACATCCAATAGCATCTCCCCTTTTCTGTCTAATTAAAA
Source organism: Arvicola amphibius (assembly GCF_903992535.2). Lineage (NCBI taxonomy): Eukaryota > Metazoa > Chordata > Mammalia > Rodentia > Cricetidae > Arvicola > Arvicola amphibius. The sequence continues at coordinate 109,673,317 of NC_052055.2, forward strand.
AGGAAGATTTAAAGTTTAACATAGTAACATTACTTATAACAAAACAATTATTAAGCAAGAATATTACAACATTTTTTTGTAAGTCTAAAGTTTCATATCCAATTTTTCTTTTATCATAACTAAGGAAAACTATAACCACAATCATCTGCCTTCAACTCTTCAAAGACTCCAGAAGGATAGAATATTACCTAAGAAAATATGAAGTGTATTGTAAGCAACTTCCAAAGTTCTAGAATTGACAGAGACATCTTGCTGCCTGGACAGTCACCCAAAGTTCTTCTGTATTGTTGGGCCAGCCTTCAGGCCCATAGTATCCTGTAGACTTTTCCATGAAGTAGGAAATTTGAAAGACTGTTTTTCCTATATTGGTAGTTTGTCAGTCACTTTCTTCTATGTCCTACAGAATGTCTGGCAGTTGGGTTTTTTTGTTTGTTTGTTTGTTTTTGTTTTTTTTGTGAACAGGAACAGGAACCCTGAAGGACTGTTCCATCTTTTGGAAAGTTTAGCAGTTACCTTTTTTGCGGTTCCTGCATGTCCAGTTCATATAGCACACCATCACACAGTCCAGGCTAGAGCAGTTTCTTGCCCAAATGTCTAGTCTTATTTCATTGAAGGCAAATTCCATAATGAGTTTCTTCAATTCCCACCAATATCTATGAAGTAATTGGTGCTACCAGAAGCAGATATGTCTAATTGTTGAGAAAAATCCAAGTTGTTAAAACCTTTTAAGCATCATATTCTTTAGGTCTTTGAAGTGTTGAAGATTATCTATCTAACTGAAATATCTCTCTATATATCTAGAAAACCTAACATGACTACAAGTTTGACAATTACAAATGACTATTAATCTACAATTTTTCATTATATGTTACATTTTTAAATGAGCTGTATAAATATAATACCTTAAACAAGAGTAGAAACATAAATATAGCAAAATTGACTTTAAATTTGTATCAATAAATCAAAGTCCATACCAATGTAAAGTATTTACTTCTATATCATATCACCCTTTAAATAAAACAAACATTTATAAACAATCATTTTGGGCACTATTTTCTCCAAACTGCTTGCTGCTGTTTGTTGGGTTAAGTATCTTTTAAGATTCATGGAGACCTCTCAGGGTGGTCTTGTTCCATCAAACCGCATTACCCTAGAAGGAATCTACATGTTCTCATCTTCTTTGGAAACAAAAACAGTCTCTTTTCCAAAGTAACATATTCTTAGACTCAAATTTTGAATTCAAGATAACTTTAAAATATATATTTTGGTTTAGCTTAGCAGCCCATACAATAGAATGTCTTTCTGTGGTGAGCTCATTCATAGCCAATAAATTTAAAAAAACACAATAATATATATAATCCAGACTCTGTATATACTCCATCTTTATGTGGATTATATTTTTTAACTCTATTACTTTTTAATATTCAGTTATCTTTAATCCTTTAAACTATGACTTTCTGTACTCTTTCTTCTCTCTCATAAGCCGATGTACATTTATCCAATACTGTGAATCATTCAGAGATCCTTTTTGTCTGAATCTGTCTGTATTGCATATCTGTAATCATTTTCTGATCAGGAGTCCCATTTTTATCTAAACACTAAGCAGGTGTAGCTAGGACCAACTCTGCAGCCCTGCCTGTTGGCTCTGCCTCATCCAAGATGGTGGAGGTATGTTCATCTCCTCTGCTAGTCATACTCACTTCTCCAGCTCTAGGGATGCAGGGGGTCTATGTTGCAATTAAGAAACTAGTAGCATTCTACTCAGAAGCACCATTTAAAGGGAGGACCTCCCAAAAGAGCCAGAGTTCATGGTGCCAGCACAAAGCAGGAAGCCCTTTCTTAAAGAAGCTGTGCAGTTTTTGCAGTTAATGCTGAGTCAGGAAGCCTTCTCTTAAAAGAGTTGTGCCTCTGCTCACTGCCAGAAAACAGAGCCTATCTGAAAATAAAATGCAGCTACCAAGAAGTTGCACCTGGCTTCTGCTTTTGTGGGTCAAGAAACCCTCTTTTTTCCTCTTCAGCTTTTTTTTAAGTTTTTATGTGGATCCATGCCAGATGGTGGTCACCAGTAAACAAAGACTGCTTGTTTGTTTCCTGTCTGCTCAGACCCAAATAATCACACAGAATCTATATTAATTATAACACTGTTTGGCCAATGGCTCAGGCTTCTTATTAACTAACTCTTACATCTTAAATCAACCCATTTCTATTAATCAATGTATCTCCATAAGGTTGTGGCCTTCTGCTAAGGTTCTGATGTTCCAATGTCTTTTTCCTTTGGCAGCTACATGGCGTCCCTCTGATTCTGCCTATTCTCTCTATATATCTTTTCCAGCCTGGATTTACTCTGCTAAGTCATTGGCCAAATCAGGTTTATTCATTAATCAATAAAAGCAACACATATAGAGAAGGATATTCCACATCAAAGACAAAGTTCACTGAAAATGTATCCATTATCAAATATATTCTGTGTGGTGATCATACACAGGGTTCAGGCCTGGGTGAATAGAAAAGTGTGGATTTTTTTTTTTTTTTGGTCAACATTCATGCAGGAGACTGTTCTCTTTATCTACACCTTTTTAATGCTTAATAGATTTTCAGCCTATCTCTGTTTCATGTTTGTACTTAATTCTTTTTTGTGTGTTGTTGCTTATTTTTCTTTGTTTTTCTGGAAGTTGTCCTTTATTTCAGCAATCCAAGGTAATTATGTTCTAATATAGTTTCATGGCAATAGTGGTTGAAAGAGAGAGAGAGAGAGAGAGAGAGAGAGAGAGAGAGAGAGAGAGAGAGGGCGAGAGGGGGAGAGAGAGGGAGGGAGAGAGAGAGAGAGAGAGAGAGAAAGAGAGAGGGAGAGAGAGAGAGAGGTGAAATTTAAGTCAGAGAAAATGAATTATATAATGACATGTGAAATGATTACTTACATTGTTCTATTATGAAATAAATAAAACTTGGGAGTCAATTACAGGAGTAAAACCCGATGGACTGGAAGAGCAGCAACGGAGTAATCAGCTGACCCTGCCTTAAAACCTTTACAGCTGATCAGGTCAGCCTATCACTGACTCCACCCTCTCATTCGAGGTAAACTTAATTGTCAAGGCTCAGCCTGTCAGTGGTGGCAAATATCTCACAACAGACGTGTACAGTCTTGTCCCATCGTCAGGCTCACGGCTGACTCTGTAGCTGCCACTCTGACCACTTCCCATCTGGCCACTTTCTGTGCCCCACCCCATCTCCGCAGACTGTCTTTACTGGATATCTGCTAATTACAATATTTATATCTCATGGAAGAGAAGGGGATTTTGCTCCCATTTTCTTGACTGCAATGTCTGTTAAATATTTTTTTATTTCCTTCTTTGAGAACTACTGATTAGTATGGAATACTTGACATGACTCTAGCAATGAACTTTTATAGAGAGACTATATCCATTTGTCATCACGGGAGGTAAGATCGTGCCCAGCTTATTTTATCCTTTTTAGCTTGAATGGCTGCCTTTCATCGCAGAAAATTGTCTTGGGGAGCAAATTAATGACCATCTTCTCCATCATTTCTGTTATTTCTGTTAAACAGTACAATAAATTGGAGGTGAAAGTCGAGTGTCATTTTATAACTCAACCTGTTCCCTCTGTCGTTGGCGCCTGCATAGCCTTGCTACTATTGTTGCTATTTTAATTTGGACAGTGTAGATGAACATGTAGAAGTCTGGTGTTGTCCTCCCTTGTCACCGAAACTCAAGACAAATGTGACTACCAGCGTGGCATGCAACCCTTCACGCCTCCCACCTTCTCATTATATTGGTTGTTTACTGGATGAAATAATTTTTCAAGACATCTTGAGTCATCACCGTGTCTTGTGATAACTGAGTAAGTTGTCGCTAAACTTCAGCACTTTCTCTTCCACAAACTACCATCTTCACCACGGCCCGCAAAAAATCCTTTACAAATGCACTTTTGTGGAAAAGCATTGAGTGGTTTCCCAAAACAACTAGATTGAAGAGCACATGCTTAGCTATGACATAAGTTGCATACATTTAAAATAGTAATGATAGTAGCAAGGGTATACAGGGACCAGCGATAGAGGGAGCAGCTTAGAGTCATTAATTAACCCTCTAGTTTCACCTGCAATTTATTGCATTGTTTAATAGGAACAGAGGAAATAATGGAGAGTGGCCTTTCTTCTGCCGATTCTCTAGCTCCTGCCCCACATCTTCCCTGCAACCACTGCCCATTTTTTTTCTGACTCTTAAGCCTGCTTCTCAACACAACTGAAGGACACTTTCCCCTTGGGTTGCTCTCTCCTTCCACCCTGTTCCCCAGACACCTGACTCATCGTTTGCATGAAATATTGTTTCGTGTCGTTCTTCCTCAGTTTCAACGTTGTAGGCTCCAACTATTTCCATGCATTTAGCTTTGCCATGGAGGTATCTCTAACAAATAATCCTTTGTGTGAGTTCTTAGCTAATATTTGTCTCCTCTGCTACCTGCTTTAGGGCTTGAACAGAATTAATCCCTGGGAGAGTGTAATCTAGGCTGAGGCACAGGGAAAAATGAAAACGCTGAAAGTATTTTAAATAATGAATCGAATGACGATTACTGGACCTTACATAATTTATAGTTTTGTGGGTACACAAATGTATTTATAAAATAAGCTCAACATCTTAATTTGTCATGATAAGATTACAGTATTCTTAACATTACTCAGTATTTTCAAATAACTAAAAACTTCCCCATTTCTTGCTTACAGAACAGATGCCATATTACCTTTCAAAGGCTTTAATGCTTACATTCCTTTCAACAATACATGAAGGCATCTTTCTACAAAGATAAGGGAAAGATAGCTTATTACTGGTGTCTAAATTTGCTTCCTCGATTGTTATTGGAATTGAAACAACAGTTTTAATCTCTTCGGGATTTATTTCAGTACATGGCAGAAAGATTAAATTCATTTTTTCCTCCTGTTATCCCAGCACCATTTGTTGAATAATCTCTCCTTTCCTCTTTGATTTGTTCTATCATTAATCTTTATCATACTCCATGATATCAATGGCTTTGATAATGTAATAAATCCCTGTATACAGTAGGGTTTGCTTCAGATACATCTATTTTCATCTATTCGTTTGTCTCTTTATTACTGCACCAGTAACAAGCTGATTATATTAATAGAGCTCTTAAAAAGTCATCCTCATTAATCTTTTTCCAATGCAAAAAGGAGCCTGATGCTTCAAATGATGTCTTTAAAAAAAATGGTTCTGTTAGCTTAAAAAAAAATAGCCGGTTAGACTTTCATCTGCAACCTATTTTGTGTCAGACTTTTTCTGGAGATCAGACCCTGCAACGGAGATTTGCACTCAGAGCATGCATGTGGTTCGTTTAGGAGTATGCATGACAACACCTGGGGGAAACCGAGTGGCCCGGGAGTGGTGGAACTAGAATGAGGTGGCAGGAGAAGTGTCATCCTATCCCAGACACCATGGAGCTGGCATTTCTCTTTAACACTGATCATCACTGAACCGCAGGCTCTATTCCGGACAACTAGACATTTAATGCATGCAGACAAGGTTTGGGACAGTCCGTAGAGAAAGACTCAGCCGTAAGCTGACATTGGCCACCCCTCTCAGCCTCCACTGTTGAGCACTGTGCAGGGGCTACAGCATCTGGGATCTGGTCTGGAGAATTGTGCTGCCTTCCCCATGGAAATAACTGACATTTTCTCTTATTCAACTACTTTGTCATAGGCAACGCTCTCAAGCGGAGAACATGGGAAAAAAAGAGTCACAAACAAACGAGTAATGTCCTTGCAGTGACTGTCACCAGAAAAGTAAAAGGATTGAACTTAGTAGACTGGAATAACAAGCTCATGTCAGCAAAAGAGCTTAACAAAAGGAAATGCCAATCGTTTCCTCCATATTAGCTAGAAGCACAGTGTGATTCAGGAAAAAAATAATGTGTTCCTTTTCATTCAGTAATTTTTGTTGAAACCTGTCATCTTCCATGAGATCGAAGGAAAACTTTTTCTCCATTCTTCCTCCTGTTCATTGTCTTTGCATACGACTGGCTGACACGTAGCTCTATAGTAGAGCCTGCCCAGCGTGCAGGAAGTTCTGGTTCCATCCCAGCAACAATCACAAGGCAGCAAACACCCTTTGCTTTCTTTTATTAAAGAGATTTATTTTCACGTATCTGTTCTTGTGTGCAGCTGTGAGTAAGGCTGTTCACTTGAGTACGAGTGCTTGTGGAGGCCAGAAAAAGGAGGTAGAAACCCTGGAGCTGAAACTGTAGACTGTTGTGAGCCACTGGATGTGGGTCTAGGAACCAAATTGGGGCCATCTGTAAGAGCAGCTGTCACTCTTAAATTTTGAGCCATCTCTCAGTATCCTCTTTACATCTTTTGCTACTGCTGACCCGCACTGGTATTTCCATGTCCCACTGCCTTCTGAGTGTCTCTTTCTCTCAAATACTCATCATTTGTTTCTCCTTATCTCCCAACCCAAACCTGACCCTCACTACGTTCTCCTTTATATTTCTTCAAACGTTCTCTGACACAGCCTGCTTTCGGTGTGTGGTCAGGACCTGCCTTGTCTATCTGTGGGGTATATAAGAAACTGTCTTCCTTCCATTGTTAATGCCCCCCCCAGAAATAATCCTATTAGTATTATTTCTAAGCAGCTGCCCTCCATCCTCAGTCCTTAATATTATTTTGCACATAGACTAATTCTATAGACTCATAACTACTCTCTGTGTGTCTCTTCATTCACAAATCCAACCAATGATACCAATACTAACACAACATCACATAAGGCTCACCCTATAATGAACACTGCTTATAGAAGAAGAAAATGCAAGCCCTGAAGGTTGGCTAGAGATATATCTATGTGGATTCACCTAGAGTTTTGGTCTTTGATCCAGATTTACGGCTTCCACGTGCTCCTATGCTTCTCATTGTGGCTGCTTCTCCCGAGTCCCTGAGCTCTGCTATAAACTCTTTGCCCAACTTCTCCTGAAGATAGCATATTCATGTTCAAAATCCAGCTCAGGTTTTACCACAATGAAGTCTTCCTAGTGTCCCACAGAAGGAATTGTGCTTCTTCTATGACCAAAACTGCTCTTGGAGTTATTTATTCATTTTTCCTCTCTCTGTCTCTGTCTCTCTCTCTCTCTGTTTCTGTCTCTCTCTGTGTGTGTGTGCATGTGTGTGTGAATGGTATGTATTCTTGTAATGGTACATGGTTAGAAGTCAGGGGATGATATTCTAATTTCCTTTCTGTGATAAACACCATGACCAAAAGGAACTTGGGGAGGAAAGGGTTTATTACAGTTCACTGTTCTAGGTCATAGTCTATCAGCAGAGAGCAAAGGCCGGGCAGGTACTTCAGGAAGTAACCTGGAAGCTCAAGTGTGTTTTGTTGGTTTTGTTTTTGAGACAGGGACTCATTGTCTAGCCCTGGTTGGTCTGGAACTGCTTATGTAGACTGGGCTGACCTATAACTCATGGAGGTCCACCTGCCTCTCTGCTCCTCAAATGCTGAGATTAAAGGCGTGTACCATCATGCCTAGCTCTGGGGGTTAAGAACTGAAACGGAGACTGTGGAGGGCCACTGATTACTGACTTGCTTCTGCTGGCTTGTTCGGCTTGCTTTCCTGTATAGCTCAGGGCTAACTGTCTCAGGACAATACTGCCCCTAGTGGCCGGGACCCTCCTATACTAATCAGAAATCAAGAAAATGCTTCACAGACATGCCCACAGGCCAAAGTGATGAAAGAAATCCCTCAACTAAGACTTCTTCCTCCCAGCTATGTCTAGGTTTATGTCATGTTGATAAAAGTAGGCCAGGTGACTTGCTGGAGTCCCTTTACTCCTACCCCTACCACCATGTGTGTTCTTGATATTGAGCTTAGGTCACCAGGGACGATGACCTAAAAAAAAAATTCTTTTGCTTGCTGAACCACCTCGCCAGCCTGTTTAAATTTAAATGAATGAAAATAAAAGGTGCTGAAAACTTCAGTTCCACAAAGTCACTATTAATATGCTCTGCACACATTGCTAAAGGCTAGGATAGAGAAGATGTCAACATTTGTACCCTTCCAGAAAGTTCTTAGACAGTGGTGTATAGCACTTTCAGGGGCATGTAACAAAATGATTTGGGTTCCTTAAGGGAGCTGACTGTAGAGTTTGGGGCATATATAATTTACTAAGAAGAGGAACCAAAAGTCAGCGAAGGCAGATTTGGTGGGGGCAGAAAAAGAAGTCACCTCATAAGCTGTTAGTGTGTTTCTTTTCAGAAAACTGGGACTTGGTAGCAGAAATGTCCCAACACAAGTTAGGAGGCTTATTCTCCAATTCTATCAAATCCCTTTTGCTACTGGATGTGGCTTGGGGGAGGGGCTTAACTTCATGCTTCTACACATCAGTGTAACATCTTGAGGAAGAGACATAATGTGGAAAACTGTCAAGGGTGCCAAATGTTTGTTATTGTTTAGCAGGGTATCTTATAGCTGCCAAGGGAAGGATTCCTGAGCCAACAGATTCATTGGCCATAGGCTGGGTCTGGCTTGTTGTCTCATATGAACATTTTTGAAGAAAGGGAAGAATACCATTTGCTAACTCTGTGGCCTGCAGCTGAAGAGGCCCTGAATAGTTGGCTCTGCAATAATCCTGACTTCACTCTTTTATCGTCTTAATTGTCTCTTGGATGCCTAACATCACCAGGTCTGACATAACACCCCATAGACAAGGAAGGAGTGAACTTTGGTCTTAGTCTTTGATCTCTTATAAGAATGGGGAGTTATCTAAGGAAAAAAAAAAAACAACAACAACAAAAATCAACCAAGCAAACAAAAAAACTAGCCAGTAGACTTCCTTTTGTGTCTCATTGGCCGAGACTATTGGATACGCAATGTGTGGCAGAATTGCCTGTGATTGGCTTCACTTAATCAACATTCACTTATTGGGTTGCTTTTCTTGAGAACTCTGCTTTATAGCCCCCCACAAAGACAAGTTTCCTCTGTAATGTGTGATATGTGTGGGTTGGGCAAGCCAGTCTGTGAAGGCAGAGGCACAAGATTTCCAGAAAGATGCTAACAAATTAAGAGAGTAGAGAAAAACAGCCAGGATTTCTAGGACCTGGACACTACATCTTATTTTGAGTAGATTATAAAACCAGACACAACCCATTATGGGCTGAATTATTCAGTCTTTGGATTTGCTGCTGTGACATAAAGGATAGAAAATTTAAAGTTATTAGGCTAGCAATCATCAAGTATTTAAAATACACCATTGGACAGTGAATTAAATTAAATTTGATGATTCACTGGGGCTGTGGAGAGAAGCAATGTCATAGCTAGATATTTTTTTCATTCATTGGACAAATATTCCCGATAACAACTAGAACTGTTAATATATGTTAAAATAGTAATATCCTGTGAATGGCAAATTGAGCCAAAGCTGAATTATTCTTAACAACTTACACTTTAATAGTGCCTTACCTTTTAGAATGTTATTTCATTGATCTAATCTTAAAACTGCATAGGTACAGGATGTAGATGCTATTAGTGTATTTTCCCTGGGGAAAGAAAGGCTAATGATTATTCAAGATCATGGATCCAATAAATGGCCGAAATGTGACTCACATTCATGTTTTCTGACCTCTAAATACTAGTAATTCCTAAGTCTTTATAACTGTTTGGTTATTTAAAACATATTATGGAACTGAAAATAATGTAATGCACCTGGACTTGACTGTGGTTGCATTTACTCTCGTTCTCATTGTCAGCGATGTTGTTCCAGGAACAGCCACAATTCGCTTCTCTACTCTTACCCTCCTTGATAACTTCCAAATGGCCTCTCTTCCTCCTTCTGCGTTTCTTCTTCCTCCTCCTCCTCCTCCTCCTCCTCCTCCTCCTCCTCCTCCTCCTCCTCCTCCTCCTCCTCCTCCTCCTCCTTCTCGTCCTCCTCCTCCTCCTCCTCCTCCTCCTCCTCCTCCTCCTTTTCTTCTCCTTGTTAATAAGAGTTTGCTATTTTACCCGAGATTCCAGAGCTCAAGTTGGCCTGGTGTCTTAGGTGCCAAGTAGCTGGGACTGCAGACACACGCTACCTCCCTTGACAAAACTACACACTACTGTGGACGCTATATTCCTAGACAGACTGACCCTGCCTGTATTCTCCTTTAGGGTAAGTTATTTTATTTCAGACTAGTTATTGAAAATATTTTTAATGTTCTCAGTTCTCTGTGATGTCCAGTTTTTGAGCAAATGAAAGCATAACACCCAAAGTAGATCTGCTTTTCCCTTTGGTCAGTTTGTGTTTCTTCTTCTTTGTCACCGCGTGTTCTTGTTTATTTCATTATTCATCAGACCCCACTAACCTACCCCCAAACTGCTCCTTTGTATTAGACGCTGAAGATTAAATTGCTCTCATGGATTTTTCCCCCTTGTTTGCTTTCCTTCCCCCTAGGTCATGGGTGAGGGTGGGTGATTTCACTGTTTCCCATATAGCAAGCCCTCGATGGCTTTCTCTTCACATATTTACAAAACTTATTTGATCTGGGAGGCCATTTGGAAGGTATCAAGGAGGCTAGTCTTGATCTTGTACGGCTACGCTTTGTGGTTCTGTCTTTCCCCTTGGTACAGAAACGTGACTTCACGGACTCCAAAGCTGGAATGTTTTAACGTCCCCAGAGCTTTAAGCTTTGTAGCATTTGAAGCAGCTCGTTCTATTCAGGGACCACACCAACTTACGCTGCATCTCAAATATGTTTGATACATATTCTTTCAACTCTCCAAACGGGCTGCTTTTGAATTGGAGCAGTGCTCGGAGATACTCTCTATTCATGACCTCAACGTGTGCTATGTGGGGTGATTCAAAAAAATGCCCAAGAATTTTTCAACTTCAAAAGTATAAAAAGCTTGTTGGAAGGTAAAGCTTATGTAAGCTACTGTGATTGCTATGGTAATTTTTGTTTCTTACCTGTTAATTCCTTCCAAATGGTCCTTTATTTCACAGAATTATACAATTATACAAAAATAAGATTTCACTGGTGTTGGTTGTCAGGTACATAAAAGACATGATTCTAAGCAATGTATATTATATATATATATATATATATATATATATATATATATTCCATGACTATGCATTCTATATATATTCTACATGTGTATTCCATATATTTTCACTATTATATATACACATACATGCATACATATGTATATATATTGACACAAAAGCAAGTTGGTTAGGAGAGTCCCATGTTATCTATTTAAAGACATCGGTCACAGGGAGGTTGATAAGTTATTTGGTCATGCACCCAACAAACACTGAAATCAATTTTGCTATTCAGGCACATGCCTGGTCATTCTACTTTACAAATAATAAATACTGTAATCATTGGTCCTATTCTTCCTATTAAATGTCTTTGGAATTCTTAGAGTGCTAGCAAAAAATACAAAGGAAACTATTCCTCGTGTGTGTGCTTATTTACTTCAAATTTCTTGTACTGCAACTTTGACGTTAGCTGATTTTTAGTATTTTAAACATGTGAACTGTGTATATGAAGTTTTTAAGAATTGTAAAAGGAAGTTTATAGGGTAGGTGTAGCTGAGTGAATCCTACAGTCAGACTCTAAATTCTACGAAGTAGGAGAGTGTAGCTTAGGTATGTCCTGAAGAGCTGATGTGAGGTGTGTGTGGAGGAATGCCAAACCCCGTTGGGAAGGCACCTGAGAGCAAGTACGGGTGATCAGAAGACTCAATCCTAGGGGCAAGAGTGGTCAAAGATGTGGGTAAGAGGACAGCATGTTTAGCTCAGAATCAGGACCATTTCAATAATGTAAAGTTTTTATCGCGAGAAAGGTTTGAAGATAAAAGCCAGTGGGGGTGGTACAGGCTTGGCAATCCTAGCTTTCCAGAAATGGATTCAGAAAAACTAAGGGCTTGGGGATAACTTGGGAGTAGAACAAGTCCCCATCTCAGTACGACACAGTCACCTAAGGTCTGGGAATGCCGTTCAGTGACAGAGCACGTGACTGTCTTACACATGGCTCTGGGTTCAGTCGCCAGCCCCTAGAAAACAAAGGTTCTTCTAAAGCCAGCAAGAAAGAATCAACATGAAGGATCAGAGAGATAAGGGTGGATTTTTGTAAGTCAGAGAAAAAAATATACTAGATGCACTTAGGAAATAAAAATTGGATTCATTACTGCAGAGCCTCAAAAAAAAAAAAAAAAGAAGAAGAAAAATAAGTCAAGGAGATAGATGGAGAGGGGAAAAAATCACCAAAAAGAAAACAGGAAAACATACTAAGGGGGGCCATATTTACAGAAAATATCCCACGATTTTTTAAATTATTGGAGGCTACAGACACATAAAATTTGAGCGCAACATGGAGCTGAGTGGCTGTCTCAGCTGACTGCAGAGGTAAAGGCAGCCATGATTCTTTATTATGACGATTGACCAGCCAGATAAATCACAATTCAGTAAGTTATGGTCATGCAAGATGGAGCAGAAACACGCGGCTACTCGGCAAACTGTAGAAGGACTCTGGCTTTATCTGCGGACACATACGGACCCATCTAGATTATGAACCTCTTTATCAGCCAGCAAATATAAGTGACTTATGTGGATAATATTTCAAGGCATAATAACACAGCTATATCTAGTGTTCTTCTAAGATCTGGGTTATTAAATATTAAATATCAATGCTGTAAATTATAGCAGCAGCTTTATGTGACTAAATTAAATTCAAACAAAACCTAATTTCCTTAATCATTGGCTGTAATCCTCCAGGAACATATGCTATTAACTCAACTACAAATGGCACCGAAATTGTATGACTTCAGTTACATTATTCACTGTCAAATTCTAATCCAGGCCAGACTTCTCTGTAAATCTCCTGTAGGGAGTTATTATGTCTATAATCACAGTGGCTTTTTACAAAGAAAGTCATTTTTTCATATTCTGATTTCCTTTGCTCCAATTTTTGTTCATTTCTGTCACCCTGCTCCGTTTCTCATTTCTTTGTCAATATTTTTTAATTTATTTTATTTTTAAGTGCGTGCGTGCGTGCGTGCGTGTGTGTGTGTGTGTGTGTGTGTGTGTGTGTGCATGCGCGTGCGTGTTCTGGCCATGAGTGTGTACATATGAGCGTAGGTGCCCATGGAGGCCAGAAGAGGGCATTGGGTGCTAGGCAGCTGGAATCAGAGGTTGTGGTGAACGGTTTCATGTTAGCACTGAGAACCGAACTCAAATCTCCTGCTGAAACAGAATGAGTTCTTAACAGCTGAGCCATCTGGCCAGCTCCTCAGTTTTTATTTTTACAAAAGGCCTGTTGGATTTCATTTTTATTTTGATTCAAATGTATCACTGGAGTTATTGCGACCTGGGACGTTGCACAGAAAACTAATGAAACTTCACTGGAAGTATTTATAAATCCAATTAACACTTTATGGCCTTTTACATCAGTGTAAGCCCAAAATAGTAACAAATTGATCAGTATAATTTGGCTCATTTTTTTCCCATTGCTAAATGTCTATTATGGGTTTGTTCAATGATGAAGTGTATTGTGGCTTTTGTAATTAAGAACAAATGGCTTAAGTGAATTAATTTTTACCCGTCTACAAGTGTTAACTGTTCTTTGAATAGTTCATTATCAGCATTATAGGCATAAACTAATATTAGCTGATCAAGAATCTAACACTGTTAGAGAGCAGGAGTTTGAAAGGGAGGGGAAGCATCCCTTTCTATTCCAGGGGTGAGTTCTGGCAGGCAGCATGTGAGAATCCTGGAAGATGTGTGCCTCTGGGTCCATGTTAAGGTCGCTCAACTCAGGGTGGCTGGGAAGCACAGACAGACAGAATGGAGGACCAGTTAGACTTGAGACATATTTACCGTTCAAAAGCATCACCCTGGAAATGTGCTCCCTCCGAGTAGGCCCCACCTCCTAGTTTCTATTGGGGTGTGTGTGTAAGGATTAAGCCATTGATAAAGTCAGGGTCCTTATGTTTCAGTGACCTCCTTAAAGCTCAGCCCCACCTAGGCATCAGGCCTTATACACATGAACCTTTACGAAGGCATTTCATATACATACATCATAAGAAAGTGGATGCCTGGTCAGCGTGGGCTGCTGTTCACAGTCATAATGAAGACAGCCATGGGGCTCATCCAAGCACAAGTCTCTTAGCAGGAAGGTGGCAACCAGGTAGGATGAAGAGGTTGAGGCCGACCTAGAGGACAGTAGGCCTCTTTTCTTAGCACCACACTGGAGGCTTAGTCCGCAGAGGAGATGCCCACCTCCTCTAGAGGAAGAAACTGCAGCTAACCATTCTCTGTATGTGGCATGTCCTTGAGTGTCAGCTTCTTCATCCTTAGATTTTCTGTTTGGTTGTGTAGTCTTCACAGTTAAGTTGTAGTCGGGGCTGCAGCATGAAGCAGCTGGCACATCCAAAGGATTCGATAGATTACCTACAGGCCCTAGGGTCAAAGGTCATAGGATCAAAGGAACTAAAGAACCCTGGTTAATAACACCTGATCCGTAGGCGAGCTCTCTCTCTCTGCCTTTCAACTGCTGCCTCTGACCAACTACCTCCATCTGCCTTCCTGGGCCTACCCCGCCAAGATGCGCTGACCAGGCCTGAAACCACACCGTGAGCCCAGGTAAACAACTTGCTGTTGTTTCCCGGGATGTCTTCATCCCAAGGGATAAGCCCACTTACAGGAGCAGTGATTCCAGGGAAGAGTCGGTGGCAGACGTGAGGGGGAAAAGCGAGTAATCCTTCTACCTGTCTGTTCTTTGTCCTCTTCCTTTACATTTTTTTTTATCTCAGTGGACGGTCCTACGCTGGGCCACTCCTTTAAGGAGAGATAACAGAGAATGGAAGGCCATGGACTTCTGTTCAAACATGGTGTCGGGGAGTGAGGGTGGAGGTGTGGTAGTGGTGGGAATCACTGTCCTATTATTGACACCGTTCTTCAAATAAACATTATCTCCCGTCTTGTGCTGGGATATGTACCATCACACACCAACCTGCTTACACGGGCCAAACAAAACAGGAATCCTGTTACCTTTTTCCTTTCCTTCTCATTCTATACAATTACCCAGCCCTGAAGGTCGTCTCCAGTCTGGGTACAGCAGCCCTCCCTCAAACTACTTTTAGCCCCAAAGTCCCAACTCCAGCCCTTGGTCTCTGTTAGAAATTCCAAGGGTTTCCTCTGACTCCTGCAACTTGCACCCCACCCTACCTTTATCTCCGCTCTGATCCACATTAAGGAAAAATCCTTGTGGCATCTTTCTCTTTGGCGCCTGCCTTTACCTGACGTTCCTCCCCGTTTTTGTCAGTAATGTTTTTTAATCCAGAGGTGAAAAGGAACTTACACAATACACGTAACTGTCAATAAAAATAAAACATCTTGTTGACCATGTCCTTTGCTTTTCAGAAGCTTCTCAGTTTTAGGAGGTTCCATTTATTAATTGTTTCTTTCAGTGTCTGTGCTACTGGGGTTATATTTAGGAAGTGGTCTCCTGTGCCAATGTGTTCAAGTGTTGGTTTTATGTTGAGGTCTCTGATCCATTTGGACTTGAGTTTTGAGCATGGTTATAGATATGGATTGTAGTCTGGTTATCCTTTGATTTACATCTAGTATCCTCTTATGAATGAATACACACTGTGTTTGTCTTTATTAATCTGGGTTACCTCACTCAGAATGATTTTTCCTAGTTCCAATCATTTACCTGCAAATTACATGATGTCACTGTTCATAAAAATGGCATTTTTTTTACCAAAAGCAATCTACAGATTCAATTCAATGACCATCAAAATTCCAGCAAAATTTTTCACAGACCTCAAAAGAACAATACTCAACTTCATATGGAAAAACAAACAAACAAACAAAAAAACCAGGATAACCAAAACAATCCTGAACAATAAAGGAACTTCTGGAGGCATCACAATCCCTGACTTCAAACTCTACTATAGAGCAACTGTAATGAAAACAGCCTGGCATTGGAATAAAAACAGTCAGGAGGACCAATGGAATGGAATTGAATACCTGGATATCTATCGATACACCTACAAACACTATTTTTTGACAAAGAAGCTAAAAATATTAAATAAAAAAGGAAAGCATATTCAACAAATTGTTCTGGCATAACTGGATATCAACATGTAGAAAATGCAAATAGATCCTTATCTATCACCATGCACAAAACTCAAGTCCAAATGGATCAGAGACTTCAGCATAAAACCAACCACACAGAAACTCAAAGAAAAGAAAATGAGAAGTACACTTGAATGCACAGGAGACCACTTCCTAAATATAACCCCAGTAGCACAGACACTGAGAGCAACAATTAATAAATGGGACTTCTTGAAACTGAAAAGCTTCTTTAAAGCAAAAGACATGGTCAACAAGATAAAACAGCAGTCTACAGATTGGGAAAAGATCTTCACCAACCCCACATCTGAAAGAGAACTGATCTCTAAAATATACAATGAACTCAAGAAACTTGACATCAAAAGAACAAATAATCCATTAAAATATGAGGTACAGACCTAAACAGAGAACTCTCAAAAGTTAAATCTAAAATGGCTGAAAGACACTTAAAGAAATGTTTAATATCCTTAACCATCAAAAAATGCAAATTAAAGTAACTCTGAGATTCTATCCTACATCTGTCAGAATGGCCAAGGTGAAAACCACTAATGACTACTTATGCTGGAGAGTATGTGGGGTAAGGGGAGTGGTCCTCCACTGATGGTGGAAGTGCAAACTTGTACAACTGCTTTGGAAATCAGTAAGGTGATTTCTCAGAAAATTAGGAAACAATCAAGACCCAGCAATACAACTGTTGGATTTATAGCCAAAGGATGATAAATCATACCACAAGGATATGTGTTTAACTATGTCAATAGTAACATTATTTGTAATCACCAGAACCTGGAAACAACCTAGATGTTCCTCAACCAAAGAATGGATAAAGAAAATGTGGTACATTTATACAATGGAGCACTACACAGTGCCAAAATTAATGACATCTTGAAATTTACAGACTACTGGATGGATCTAGAAAAAAGTATACTGAGTGAGGTAACCCAAACCCAGAAAGACAAATATAATAAGTACTCATTTAGAAGTGGCTTCTAGACATAAAGTAAAGAAAAACCAGCCTATATTTTACAATTCCAGATAACCTAGATAACAAAAAGGACCCTAAGAGAGACACATACAGATCTAGATAGGAAAGAGAAAAAGACAAGATCTCCTGAGGAAATTGGGAGCTTAGGGGTTACGGGAGATTGTAGAAGGGGATGGGGAGGAAGTCAGGGGTGCAGTGAAAAATGTATAGCTCAATAAAAACAATAAAAAATAACAATGATGAATCAAAAAAAACCCAATACATCAATTCATCCTTTTATATCGTAGCCATTCTCTGGGACTAGGCAACTGTAATAACTATTCATAGTTCCAAGCTTCCATGGTCCTCTCTTTGAAAAATCCAAACCACCATCTCTCATGGAGTTTCACAGTCTTTGTGGTGTGACAAACAAGTAAGTTCAAATTGTGCCAAGTATTAGAAATTGTGTTTAGAAGAAAGAGCAACTGGTGTAAGCAGTCAAAGAGTGGAAGAACTTGTTGTCTGTGGTCCAGAGTCCATGTGGAAGACACGCTTAAGGAGAGTTCAAAACAGAGTCAAAACAGGAAGTCGTGGCCTAGGAGCTCTAAGTAGAGGACAATGTTATGGTCTAAGGCAGGATAGTACTTGAATGCTTAAGGAACCAGGATGAGCATGAAGGAAGTCAAACTGGAGAGGAAGCAAGAGACTAGGTCAAAGTCGTGTGTTCTTCCCGCTGTTGATGGAGGTCCCAGCCCAGTGTGATGGTGAGCCTGGAGAGCGCTGAGGCAGCATCGGAGGAGCTGAGCTCTGTGTCAGAGCCATCAGTCTGGTTATTGTGTGGCTAACTGGCAAGAAGCTGAATATTGGCTAGAATAAAAAACAGGGATCTCCAGCTAGGAGCCTGCCTATGGCCTAAGCTTGGCTTGGGCTGGATTGGTCACAGTGAGTTATAGAAAATTATTAAGATGTAAGATATTTTTTAATTTTTTGAAGATTTATTTATTTATTATGTATACAACATTTTGCCTCCATGTATGCCCGCATGCCAGAGGAGCGTGCTAGATCTCAGTACAGATGGTTGTGAGCCACCGTGTGGTTGCTGGGAATTGAACTTGGAACCTTGGAAAAGCAGCCAGTGCTCTTAACCTCTGAGCCATATCTCCAGCCCTGTAAGATATATTTTTGAAAGTAAAAAGTTCTAATGGGATGGATCCTGAGGCAATACTCGCAAACAACTTCGGTAAACTCTTAAGTGTACTCCGAATGCCAGTTCACTGACATCTGCACCATGCATGAGTAATCTGTCACAGCTCATAAGAAATGGCCTACTCTTTCTCACACTCATGTTCTAGCAATCCTAATATGGCTTTATGTGTCTTTTCTCATTGACTCCCCAAGAAGGACATACATGTAGGCATATATATGATAATTTTGCACATGCTTGTATGTGTTTTCATCGAGTCTACTCTCCATTCCCTCTTCTCTAATTCCTCTCCACATTCTCTCTCAATTTCATGTGTGTGTGTGTGTATGTGTGTGTATGTATGTATGTTTGTATATTTTAATACTCATTGAGTCTTCTCAGCTCTATAGCTGTGTGTGGGTGTGGGATAATCTACTAAAGTATGGATAAGGTCATAGAAACTGCATCCCTGAAGACAGTGGATTCTCCTTCTCCCATTAGCCATCTATTGTCAATAGCTCCTCAGCTGGAGGTCCTGAGCATCTCCCCTCTGCATGCCGGAATTCTGTGTGGCTTGATTTTGTGACAGCTTCATCCCCGCTGTCACAGCTGACATGAATTCACATCAATCAATGATGGTCACAACTGATCTCTCTCTCTCTCGCCCTTCATCCCGTCTCAGCTCTTCACGTGCTGGGACTAAATGTATGAAACCTCTTTCCTGGCTATTAAGAATAATCATTCTTATATATTGCAGTAGAAAATAAAAAGCATACAATCCATAAAATAATGAATTTGACAAGTATTTAACAAAATTGCATATTCATTTACATTTGGCAAATATTTGACAAAATCACATAATTTATACTATGATCAGTAACCTTACTTTCATAAATTTACCACAGTGATTCTCTTGTAAAAAAAAATGAAAACATATATTCACAAAGCAATTCATCTTAATACTACTCTTATAATATAAAACTATTAAGAGCATCTCAATGCACATGAAGAGCATGTACTTGAATAAATTATAGCACACCCATAACAGTATAAGATGCAGCTTTAATAAAAGAATGACTGTATTTATGCAATTCTTCCTTGGCTAAATAGAATAGTGGCATCTTTATTTCTCTTCAAGTACTTTGAAGTAATCCTCATGATGTCTTAATGAATGATAAAAGTACAGTGTGTTACACTGACAATAATTTGTTTTTGTGTGTGCATTCGGAGGAAGAGACATGAAAATTCTGGCATATATATTTGCAGATTAATTTACATATATTTACATATGGGTAAATCTATTTTATTCTGTGTTCCAAGTTAATAAAAGAACAATGTTTTTTGACTGGTTATTATCACTAGCAGAGCTAGTCAATCTGTAAGTAACCTAACTGGCTTTGAACTCTTGCTTCTCCTAGGATCCTGTCCTCTGCCCACCTGTGTTAGCTTTCCTAAATAAAGACTTTCTCCTCAGCCCCCTGTTCTTTCTCCTTGTATTCTATTTCTAGAACCCATTTAAGGCTGTAGGCTGTGGCCTGAGGGCGAAACCAATAATTCATGGAGACAGCATATAATGCGAATTGTGGACTCAAAAGATGTCTCTCTTTTGTTATTAAAAAGTGTGGGCTAAAACATTAAATAAGCCTACTTTTTCTCTTTCTTGATTAAAAATGAAGTAAACTCAACAGAATAGTCAAACAAAAGTTGGGAAAATGGTTCTTCGAACTGGCCACAAGGATATAAAACACATTTGTAACGCTAGGCACGGTACACTCTGCAACCACATATAATGCTTGAGCTAATCTTGTTTAAGCTCACAGTAACACAAATACTCTTTGAGTGTTCTGTGTAAAGTCACCTCTAGGGATTAGTTTTCCCGTCCGTGAGAGCTCGTCTTGGTTCAGTGCACGGCTGAATCTGATCTATTTGAGACTCACTCATCTGCCGTGGAAACCTTCCCCAGAAGGCTAAGGGCTGGCAATTAGCCAACAATTAGCTCTGGAAAGTTCCTAGAGTGAGATTTCTGGGTAACCATATCTGGAAGTACCTAGACTCCAGATTCTAGGTGACCATATCAGAAGTCCCTATCGTGACCGTGTTTAGATAGTGGTCTCTGGAAACGCTGAGCCTGTAAATTTCTAGTGACTTCTGGATAAACTTAAACTGTAGGTTCGTAGCTGGTTATCTCTGCCAGGAAGGTCAATGCAGATCCCCAGATGATGTTTCTGGAAGGGCGTGGACCACAGGTTCAGGGCTATGCCTCAAGCAGCCTATATGGTCCCGGCACACCACTGGTTTCTCTATTAACCTCACTCCCCAGTGAGGTAATTCTTGCTGTAAGCAGAATTCAGTTTTTCTGAGGTTTATGAATCCCAGAGGATCCTGGGATGCCTAGCCAGGTCTTGGTTTAGAATGTGCTGAGTGGGATATTTAAAGAAGAATGAACAAGCCATCTCTCTGAAGGCAGAAAAGTTTCAATAGCTCTATAAATGATGTGTTTGGAGTGTGGTGTGAGGCGAGTCAAGGGATTGCTTTGTAGGAGAATAAAATGCCGTCTGCCTTCCGTATGATGTGCCCAAGCCTCAACCTTGAACTGACGATAAGCCCAGCTAAGTTCTGGAAGATCAGTCATGCCAACACTTTCATATATCATAATCAGGTTCTAACAGATTCCATTGGATGTGCTTTCATCTGTGACTAAGTGTTCAGCTCTTAGTCGTTTTAGAAAATGGTAAACTTTGTCTTAAGTGCCATGTCTCAAATTTGGATTCGTCTGACTCATAAATGTTATTTGGAGGGTTCGGGGGCGTAGCTTAGTGCTTGCTTGAAGCCCAAGACCTAGCAATGAAAATCAAATGCAAAGGATGCTATTTAAGGCTTCTTAAGTCTAATGTCAGACATGCAGCTCATTTGCCAACCCGCTCGCTGCTGTATCTGTTCACCGCCCATTCATTTCATCGCCTTGACTTTGGGAATTCATTGCCGGTGTTAGAAGGGCACCAGGTTGGTAGGAATTAGGCACACCTTGGGGGCTGGAGAGATGCTAGGCTGTCAAGAGCACTTCTTGCTTTTGCAGAGGACCGGAGTTCCTTCCCAGCATCCATGTTGGTCAGTTCAGTCAGCTCACAGCTACATGTAACAACAGCTCTTGGAGATCTGATATTTCTCTTTGGTCTCCAACGGCACCATCATGCATGCTCACACACACACACACACACACACACACACACGTAAATAAATTAGTAGCAGAGTCATACTGTTGTGTGGTTTATGTGTAAGGCTTTGATGAGAAATAAAGGTAATACGGTGTCTTTTGTTTTGGGTTTTATTTATTTACATATTTTTAATTTGGGACTTGTTTGAAAAAAAATCCAATTTCCAGCCCTACTTTGGGGGCTTTGGAAATCGGAAGCAGTGAGAACTACAGTCCATTTCAGACTCAACACAAAATGTTATGAGTTGGGTGGAGGCTTCAAAAATAATAAACAATAAAGCTCTTATATAGTTCATGTTTAAAGGATAAAGCCCACCCTTTCCATTAGGTGATTTCAAGAGTCCCAGTAGCTCCAGCTTCTTCTCTGAAGCCACCACAGTTTTCTGTGGGAAGTAACTCTACAGATTACAGCGGCTGTTCAATAAAAGGTGGTGCACTTGTGACTCTCCTCCAGGATTTCTGCATTATCAACCTTTGATTCAGGACAGGAAAGCAGCCCTGGTTTCTCTCAAGGATGTCTGCACTGTCTATTGAGGGAATCTAACATGCACATTTCAGAGAGTGTAGAAACTGTTACACAAACGCACACAAAAAGTATATTGCTTTTATTTACAGTTTTCCGGGTCATCTTCAGAATCTATGAACTCTGCAGTGAAGAAAAAAAAAGGTTGAAACACTTTAGTATTGTTCCACATCACTCCCTGTTTGGTGTTTCTTTAGGAATTAGGACACAACTGTGTGACATTAACAATGAAAACATTCCCGGATCTTTCTTTAGCTTTGTAAGAAAAGAAAGAATGTGACCGAAAGAGCAAAATCATTTACAGACAGGTTCCTTTCAAAAATTATAGCCCTGAAAGTAGGTTGTGTAGAATTAAAGCCTGCATGTGCAAGTGTACTACTGCATATACACACCACACACATACACACCATGCACACACATACACACCACACCACACATAGACACACCATACACACCACTCACACCACACACACCACACACACATACACACCATGCACAAACATACACACCACACCACACATAGACACACCATACACACCACTCACACACACACACACCATATACACATACACCACACACCACACACACACACACACACACACCACACAAATTTACACAGATTCACAGTCATCATGCATTTCCCTTAGCGTCTAGGCTTACTTTCAGCTACAGACCCCTCACACCTAATGCAAGCAGGCCATGATGTCTTAGGTGAGAAAGAACTGTCTTCCAGTGAAGGCTATGTGTGCAGCCGTATTGTGTGAGAGAAGCGTGCAAGCTTTCTAAAAGCAATCTCACATTTTAACAACCTCAATGATTCCTAGGGAGCCATACTTTAAACCCACCACGTGGCCCAGGTCCTCACTAAAAAATGATTGTATGCATCTTCTCCCCACTGTCTCTCTAGGGTTAAGCAAGGGATAAGCAAGCAGGCGGTGCTTATCCTCATTTCTTTCCCTGTTTCTTTGATAAAATATCTATGACAAAAGTGATGAACAGGAGGAAGGGATGATTTTTGTTCATGTTTCAAAGTTATAGTCTTTGGCGGAGAAGCTAAGCAACAAGAGAGCACTGAATGCTTGTAGTCAGTTTGCTTAATCCACCCCACCCCACACACACTTTAAAAAATATACAGACCTGAATCCTAGCCCTGGGAATGGTCCCACCCACAGTGGGCATTTCTTTCCAGTCGATTAATCGAGATTAAATCATCATGTTCATACCCAGTGCACTGTCTCCCCAGATGTTTCTAAATTTTATGAACTTGACAATTGAGATTAATCATCAAAGTACTCAAAAATTATGGTTTTTTTTTTTTCCTTTCTGAGCCATGCCCTACCACTGGCAACTTCATCATACGGTTTTGAACCCATATAAGCAAACCGTCCTGAAAGACACAGAGAAGTTTATGATCCGACTCTCCAAACATTAGAAAATTATGCTGTCTGGTTGCTTTTCTCTTCTTTTTCTTTTCTTTTCTTTTCTTTATTTTTTTTTTTCTTTTTAGTTTTTCAAGAAAGGGTTTCTCTGTGTAGCACTGGCTGATGTCCTGGAACTCACTTCGTAGACCAGACTGGCCTTGAACTCACAGCGATCCACCTGCTTCTTAATCCCAAGGGCTAGGATTAAAGGTGTGTGGTGTATGCCACAACAACCCGGCTGACTTTTTTTAAAATTTATTTTACATCCCAACCGCATTTTTCCCCTCCCTCCTTCCCTTCCTCCCCCCCACCTCCTCTCTGCCCTGCCCCCATCCACTCCTCTTCTGTTTCTTTTCAGAAAGGGGCAGGCCTCCACGAGAATCAGCAAAACATGGCATCTCAAGATGCAGCAAGACTAAGCACTTCTGCTTGTATTAAAGCCTGGCAAAGCAACCCAGTATGAGGAGCAGGTTCCCAAGAGCCAGCCAAAGCATTAGGGACAGCCCCTACTCCCAGTGTTAGAAATCCCACAAGTAGACCAAGCTATACAATTGTCATAGATATGTGGAGGGCCTGGGTCAGTGGTAGGGGGCCTAAGCTGTCTGGTCATTGGTTCAGACTCTGAGTTCCTGTGAGCCAGGTTAGTTTTTTCTGTGGGTTTTTTTATGGTATCCTTGACCCCTCTAGCTCTTTAGCAGGATTGCTTGAGCTTGGGCTAATGTTTGCCTGTGGGTCTCCGCATCTTGTTTCCATCAGTTACTGGATGAAGGGTCTCTGATGACAAATAGGGGTAGTCACCAATCTGATCACAGGAGAGGGTCAGTTCAGGTAGTCTTAGCTGAGTTGATCTTTGTCGATTCAGGGGAGTTTCCCATCAGGTTTCTACTTGATCCCTAAATGTTCCCCCTTTCTTTCACTATTTTACCCCTCTATCTACCTTCTAACCCAATCCCTCAAGTTCCCATCCCCACTTGACCCCAGTCCACCCGGGAGATCTCCTCTATTTCCATGTCCCAGGGAGATCTATGTGTACCCTCCTCCCGGGCCCTTCTTGTTACCTAGCCTCTCTGGGGCTGCAGACTATAGCATGGTTATCCCATACTTCACAGCTAATATCCATTTATGAGTGTGTACATTCCATGTTTGTCTTTCTGGGTCTGAGTTCCCTCACTTAGGTTGTTTTATTTTTCTAGTTCCATCCATTTGCCTTCAAATTTCCTGATGTCATTGTTTTTAATAGCTGAGTAATAATACTCCATTGTGTAAATGTATCACATTTTCTTTATCCATTATTCAGTTGGGGGGCATCTAGATTGTTTCCAGGTTCTGGCTATTAAAGATAATGCTGCTATGAAAATAGTTGAGAAGTGTCCTTTTGGTGTGATTGAGCATCCTTTGGGTATATGCCCAAGAGTGGTTGGTATAGCTGGATCTTGGGGTAAATTGATCCCCAGTTTTCTAAGAAACCAACATATTGATTTCCAAAGGGGCTGTACAAGTTTGTACTCTCACTAGTGACAAATGAGTGTTCCCCTTGCTCCTCATCCTCTCCACAATAAGCTGTCATTTGTATTTTTTTTTTTATCTTAGCCATTCTGACTGGTGTAAGATGGAATCTCAGAGTTGTTTTGATTTGCATTTCCCTGATGACTAAGAATGTTGAACATTTCTTGAGGTATTTTCCTGCTATTTAAAAATCTTCTGAGAATCCTCTGATTTGTTCTGTACCCTATTTTTAACTGGATTACTTGTTTTTTTAATGTCTAATTTCTTGAGTTCTTTATATATTTTGGAGATCAACCCTCTGTCAGATGTGGGGTTGGTGAAGATCTTTTTCCAGTTCTGTGGGCTGTCATTTTGTCCTGTTGGCCATGTTCTTTATTGATCATAAGACTTTCACTTGTGTGAAATCCCATTTATTAATTGTTGATCTCAGTGTCTGTACTACATGGTTGATTTCTTAAAAGAAGAACTTCACTTAATATCTATGTCCAGCTTGTATACTAAACAACAGCAGCAACAAAATGAGCATATGCTCACCAATGTTTTAAATCTAAAATTCCTCTTCTGAGATCATAACAGATGCCTTGAGCCTTCACCTTGGCTCAGGAAGCCATAAGAGACTTGGCATTTTAAACAGCAGACAATTTTTTTCTTTCAGTTCTAGAGGTTCAAAACCCAAGATCAAGTCCCAACAGATTATATCCTGGTGAGTTCCTGCTTTCTGACTTTAAAGGGCTACCTTCTGGATATGTCCCCATGTGGTCATTTTCCTTCTGCTCCCACATAACTAGATTCCTACTGCTTTTTCCTTTAAGAAAGCCAGTCGTCTTGGACTAAGTCTTTTCCTTATAGGTCCATTTGTTATTAATGACCCGCTTAATGGCCCTGTCTCCAAATATAGTCACCTTGGAGCTGGGGTTTTATATGTGAACATAGAGTGGTGGACAAAATTCAGGATATTCAATTCTGTCTTTATAGAATTTACATAATGAGGTATCAAGGAGAAGAGCAAACATTACCCAAAGACTTCACATCATCTTCCAAGGAAAGAATGCAATTTTAATTATACAGAGCATAGTTGCAGCCTGTGGCAACTGTATGACATTTGCAGATTATTTATGATGCTGTGTGTGTACGGTGGGGATGACGGGTAAGTTCAGAAGAGGACAATTGTGAGAGCTACATCTGTATGTCAATTTGACTGGGTCACAGTCCACTCAAACATTCAGTCAAACACTATTCTGTGTATTTCTGCAAGAGTGATTTTGGAGGAGGTTGGTATTTGACTAGGTAGACTTGCAACACAGGATGAAGGACTCATGCAATAAATCAAAGACTTGACTGGAAGAAGATGCTGAGTATTCCACAAGATAAAAGAGATTTTTTTTTCCTGCTTGCTGGTCTTTGTGGGAGAGAGAGGCTCTTTAGGTTCTGGAGGTCTCAGACCTGAGACCAACAGTTACTTTCCCTTTCTATTGGTCCCTCCCAGTCCTTCGCTTCAAACTGAATCTAGAGTCTAAAGTTTTTTGCAAACTTCCACTGATTTAGTTTCTTTTGAGAACTCTGATTAATGCAGATGTGAATCTAAAAGGCCAGCTGTCTCTTCTTCCTCACTTAAGCATATGTATTGTAACTTTTTCCTATTTGGTCGTGTTTATATTCTGTTGTTGCAAAATTTAGAAATCATACAGTCTCAGCCACAATTTCTAGTTTTATGATTACTTGTGTGAATCAGAAGCTTGAACAATTGCACAATCTTTAAATGACTAAGAAAAAATTCGAAATCCTCTGATGCACATGCTACATGACCTACGGGGAAGCATTCATCTCCTGTGACATCTTTTCTACAAAAGATCCTCCTTGGCAGCATGGGAAGGAAATGTATTCTGCTTTCATCACACAGAATCTCTTTTGATCTCATAGAGAGTACATGTCAAACGCCCACAAAGGTACAAGACTGTCATGTAACTAAGAGTTTGGCAGTAATGCTGCCTGATATATGTATGACGTTGTTATGATGGGTTTATCTTAAATTAAAAGTTTCTAAAACGTAAGCTGGAGATACGCTTTAGAAGTTAACAATACTTGCTCCTCTTGCAGAGGACAGAGTTGGGCTCCCAGCACCCACACGGTGCCTCACAATCATCTGAACTTCAGTTCCAGAGAGCCTGATGGTCTCTACTGTCTCCAGCAAGCACTGTGTGCATATGGTGTGTATACATACATGCAGACAAACACTCATACACTAAAAATAAACATTTTAAATTGTAAATTTCTAAAACTTAGGAAACATCTTTTGGGAATCGGCTCCTTCGGCTAAATCCCAAGCATTGTCCTGACTGACTTTGGAAATTCAGCACAGACTCACTTTTCTGGCGAAGGTTCTCGAATTCTTCCACAACAAGTATTCCTGTAAGCCACCAGAGGACCAGAGAAGATAAACACACACACACACACACAAACACACACACACACACACACACACACTCAGTGTTATCTCTAAATGACTTGCTAACTGATTGATCCTATGGGCAAACTGTTCTGTCAAAGACACGTCTAGATGACCATTAATTTGTGCCATTAAATGTGGAGTGTGGATACCATTGAGAACGTATGGAATCTAAATCACTGCTGCTAACAATGGGAGCACAGCTTCATCTTTATCAGCTACTTTAAGATGTTTACAGCATGTCTATATTAAGCCCTGGTAGTCAGAAAGATGGGCAGCTTTCCTTGGCTCTGCAGAACTCTAGATCATGGGGTCAACACTCCAGAAAAGAATGGTCTGAAAGGACGAGCAGCATCAGATAAAATGTCAAGAGTAGAAAATAAGCTAAATTAATCTTCTGCCCTTTTTCAGCTTCCACCCAACCGCTATGATGAATATGAATACATCTGAGAATACTTTCTCATTTTTTTTTTGCTCAAATTACATAGGAAAAAACCCGTAAAACCAGAGTTCTCTGATTAAAGTTAGCAGAAGGTTTTATGTTTCCTTTTGTCACTGAGTCATAAAGAAAACAAAACACACTCAGCTCAACCTAAATCTAACCAATCACATAGCTTTATTAAACACAGCATCAACAGAAAGAAAATATGTAGTGCTTTCTCAGGAAGGGAGAATGCCAAGAATAAAGTAATTTTCTGGCTTTGTCTTCAATATCTATAAATTTTTTCCATGCAGTTCACTATGTTACTGAACAGCTGTTGATATTAAACATGAGGGGAGAAATCACAAATGGACAGGGAAATATATCAGGGATTACCAGATACTAACTAGCCACACTCCACAAGGGCCCCAATCATCTGTTTTTGACCTCAGACTAAGAAACCACTTTCTTTTTGATTATTCCATCTCTTCATATTTTTTTGTGGCCAAGTATGTATTGGATACAGAGCTTGTTCAGACCAAAACTTGGCATGCGAGCTCTTGATTTGACTGCAGTTGGGTTACCACCAATTTGCAAAAATAAAGTATGAATAATAATCTTAGCTATAAGAGTGCAAAGTAAAATAAATCTTTACTTTGCCATCTTATCGGGGAATATAAATCGATCTGGCATGCAAGTCAACCTTAATTTCTTATGTAAGGGTTCCAGATGTACCTCAAATTATGTTTTATAAATATAACCAGCATGTTAGACATAATGATATCTAAAGACTCCATGGATCTCAGACATGGCCCTTGCTCAGAGAGCTCCAGCCAAGCGTTGGGCCACAGAATTAAGAATTCAATTCAGCTCACTTGACAGCATTGCCTCCAAGTATACTCTCCCAGTTTCTTTGCTCCTGTGTCTTCACTTGGCTAATGTCTTTCCACTCCCTTTACTCTCTGACAAGTACATTCCTTCTGCCTACCCACAGGCCATTGATTCCTAGAGGCATTATTGGTTTAAAGTAAAAGAAATCGCTTTTAGGATGTACTATCTGCAGCTATCAAATAAATAGTTGACTGTTACTATTTGATTTTTATGTAAGGTCAGACTTAAGATTTTTATTGGCTAAGAATTTATGCTTCATGGAAAACTCTTACTTGTACAAAACTTCCATTGATGTCCTGCCCTGTGGCATGAGGATGCCATTGGTTCTGTGTCCACTGAATAAAGGCAAAACCACCTGGGTATCCTCATCAACAAGGCAGAGAAAGTCAACAGCTCTTACCTACGGAGTATCTACCATTCGTGACATCCTTCCTCCTTCAGGGCTACAGCACACTGTTACAAAGTCTTCTTAAAAGTAAGGAAAGGGCTGGATTGAAGAGACATCTCAGCAGTGACAGTACTACTGCTCCAGTAGTGATTTGGAGTTCCATTCCCAGCAGCCATGTTGGGCAACTCACAACTACCTGTAACTCCAGTTTCCGGGAAATCTGAGTCCTCTCAGCAGTTCAGACCTGAAATAATCACACAGAAACCATATTATTTAAATCACTGCCTGACCCATTAGCTCTAGGTTCTTATTTGCTAACTCTTACATCTTAATTCAACCCATCCCCATTAATCTGTGCATCACCACGAGGTTGTGACCTACCAGCAAAGTTTCAACACGTCTATCTCCGGCCGCAGCTCCATGGCTTCTCCCTGACTCTGCCTTCTTTCTCCCAGTGTGCAGTTTAGTTTTCCCTGTATAGATAAATTCTGCCCTGTTACAGGTTCAAATTGCATCCATGTTTCTGCAAACAATATCACCTTTTCACAGCTGAAAAACATTGTAATGTGTACATAAAACAATGGTGAGCGTGTGCTCATTTTGTTGCTATTGTTGTTTAATTTACAAGCTGGACATAGATCTTAAGTGAAGTTCTTTTAAGAAATCAACCGTGTAGTACAAACACTGAGATCAACAATTAATAAATGGGATCTCACATAAGTGAAAGTCTTAATAAGGTAGAGGACATAGTAAACAGGACAAAATGACAGCCCACAGAATTGGGAAAAAAATCTTCACCAACCCCACATCTGACAGAGGGTTGATCTCCAAAATATATAAAGAACTCAAAGACATTTTTTTAAAAAAAAAAAAACAAGTAATCCAGTTAAAATGGGGTACAGAACTAAACACACACACAGCTTTATGGGCCTGTGTGTTTGTATGCCCACTCAGGATCAGGAGAAAAATAGTTGAAACCATGCTCATGGCTCAGTGCTCCCCTGCAACTGCCAGGGAGTGGCCAGGCAGTCAGAGCACCAGTGACTTTTCCACCACTGAGCAGAGGAGGCAGGATCAGGTCTATTAGGCATTCATAGGCAGGAGAGCATGGAAGATTCATGCTGTCATACACAAAGATATTTCCAGGCCATGCAGTGTGCTGCATGGCAGATTTAGCTTTTACTCAGAAAAGAAAGGGTTTATATGCTTCACGGTGCTACCCAGAGTTTAGGTGGTGAGGATGGCTCCCACCTGGCAGTCCTAGAGCTGAGGTAAACTACCTCCACCATATTTAAAGCCTGAGAGAGGCAGAGCCAGCACGCAGGGCCACTGAGACCAAGATGCTTAGCATTTTAAGAAATACTTCTGATCAGAAAATAATTACAGATATGCAATAAAGACAAATCCAGATAAAAAGACCTATAAATGGGCCACAGTGTTAGATAAATGAATGTAGGCTTGGGAGAGAGAAGAAAAATAACATAGAGAGTTGAAAAGACAGACATTCATAGATTAAAAGAAGTAAAGAAAAATAAGCCATGTAAAGATGGAAAATTTACAGAGAGTCTGGATTATGTATATGATTGTGTTTTCTTTGAATTTTTTGATTGGGAAGGAGCAAAGTACAGAGAGACATTTCATTGTACAGACTGCTAAGCTAAACCAGCATGTATATTATAAAGGTATCGTGATTTTCAAATTTGGGTCTAAGGATATGTTGCTTTGGAAAAGTTCTCTTGTTTCCACAGAAGATGAGAACCTGTGAATTGCTTCCAGACCAATATGATTTTATGGAACAAGACCTTCTGAAAGGTTTCCTGGAACACCCCTCAAAAATACACCCTTCAAAAAATTACTTCACCCAATAAACAGCAGGAAGAAGTTTGGAGAGAAAAAACTATGCCCATATTTCCAAATATTGTCTATAAATGTTTGTTTACATTTATAGGGGGATATGATATATATAGATATATATATAGATATATGAATAATTTACATTGGTATGGATCTTGATTTATTGATACAAATTAATTAAATTAATTAAAGTCAATTTTGTTACATGTATACATATTTCTGATCTTGATTAAGGTATTGTGTTTGTGTAGCTCATTTTAAAATGTAATGTATAATTAAGAAATATATGTTAATAGTCATTTATAATAGTTATACTTGTATTCATGTTAGATTTTCTAGATGTATAGATGTCTAGATGTATATTTCAGATGGATAGGCATTCTTCAAACCTTTCAAAGACTACAGAAAATTGCATTTAAAATGTTTAAGAACTTAAGACTTTTCATAACAGTGAGACACATCTGCTCCTGGCAGCACCAAGCTCCTTCAAGAGAATGAT
The DNA here is from genome assembly GCF_903992535.2 of Arvicola amphibius. NCBI lineage: Eukaryota > Metazoa > Chordata > Mammalia > Rodentia > Cricetidae > Arvicola > Arvicola amphibius. The sequence continues at coordinate 109,704,759 of NC_052055.2, forward strand.
GGGCATTGAAGAGGCTCCTTAGCCATTTGGGCAAGAAACTGCTCTTGCCTGGACTGTTTCAATGGACATGCAGGACCCACAGAGAAATGACTGATGAACTTGCCTAAAGGTGAGACGGTCCTTCAGGGTTCCTGATTTATAAAAGAGTTTGTGAGACATCCTGCAGGATGCAGAAGAAAGTGACTGAATTGTCTTTGAAATTTCCTGCTTCATGGAAAAGTCTGCTGGATACTATGGGCCTGTAGGCTGAAGATGGATGCCCCAATGGTACAGAAGAACTTTGGGTGACTGTCCAGGCAGTAAGATGTCAATTCTGTCAATTCTGGAGTTTTAGAAGTTGATTACAATGAACTTCCTGTTTACTTAGGTAATATTATATCCTTCTGGAGTCTTTGATGGAGTTGAAGAATTTATAGCTATAGTTTTCCTTAGTTATAATAAAAGATAAAGTATTTATAAATATTGTAACTGTAATTTGTGTTAGAATTTTACTATGTTAAAGTCTTCCTTTTTATTAAAGCAGAAAAAGGGGAAGTAATGTGGGAGTCCCCTCTGTGTACTGTCTCATTGCCATTGATAAATTAAAAAAAAAAATCTGCCTTGGCCTGTTGATAGGGCATAACTTAGGTAGGCAGTGGGAGGTGCAGAACTGAATACTGGGAGAAGGAAGGGTGGAGAGAGAGAGATCCCATGGATCCACTGGAGACAGATGCTGGGAATTTTACCTGGTAAGTCACTGCCACATGGCGATACACAGATTAATAGAAATGGGTTAAATTAAGATGTAAGAACTAGCCAATAAGAAACTAGACTTAATGGGCCAAGCAGTGATTTAAATAATACAGTTTCTGTGTCTTTATTTCGGGGCTAAACTAGCTGGGTGGCCGGGACAAACAAATGGGCCCTCCTCCTACAGAGGATTCTCAAAAGATTCTTAAATGGTAGGAAAATACCTCAAGAAATGTTCAAAATCCTTAGCCATCAGGGAAATGCAAATCAAAACAACTCTGAGATTCCATCTTACACCTGTCAGAATAGCTAAGATAAAAAATACAAATGATAGCTTATGGTGGAGAAAATGAGGAGCAAGGGGAACACTCATTTGTCACTAGTGAGAGTACAAACTTGTACAGCCCCTTTGGAAATCAATATGTTGGTTTCTTAGAAAACTGGGGATCAATTTACCTCAAGATCCAGCTATACCAACCACTCTTGGGCATATACCCAAAGGATGTTCAATCGTACCACAAGGATACTTGCTCAACTATGTTCACTGCAGCTTTATTCATAATGGCCAGAACCTATAAACACCTAGATGCCCCCCAACTGAATAATGGATAAAGAAAATGTGGTACATTTACACAATCGAGTATTATTCGGCTATTAAAAACAATATAAGCCATTCTGGCCACTATGAAATCCAGTAAAAAGGTTTCTCAAAAGTAGGTCTGCTGTGTGATCTAGCTAACTTCTTCTTAGGATTTATTACAGATCTCATCCTTTTTGAGGGACTAACCTCTCTTGGAGTCAGTGGCAGCAGATGTTTTTAAAATAAATTTTATTTTATTTTATGTGTATGTGCACTCTGCATGAATGTGCCTGCAGAGGCTAGATGTGGTAGTCAGGTCCCCTGAAGCTGGAGTTAGAGGTGGCCATAAACTACCCAGTGTGAATGCTGGAAACTCAACTCAGGTCCCTTGGAAGAGCAACAAGTGCTTTTAATTGCCACCCCTGCAGCTTGGCATCAAATTGTAATGTCCTTTGCGTCTCTTCTCTTGGCATCATCTCCCATCTCCCTCCCCTACCCCAGTAGCTGTGCTCAAACTTTATGATTCTCTTCTATCAAATTCAGATTTAAGAGGTTTTTATTTTCCTTTCAAAATAAAGAGAATGTGACTTCCTTGCTGTCTATTGTCTTTCAGTTCATTGAATTTCTCTCCCTTCTTTGTTTGGCATACTGGGGACTGGCGTGGGACCTGCAGTCCTCAGCCTCTTTGGATTTGTCACATCCCCCTTCTCTACTGCTCACCAGTGCTGCCATCCCTTCTCCCCATCTCTACCCTTGGACAGATGGAGACTACTGGAAGAAATGGCACATCACCACATGCTGGTGCCAGTGTCAAGTCAGAATCACCCAGCAGCCTCTTATCTCCTTCTGCATAGACTTTCTGGTTCTCAGAGTCAAGCTTAACTCTTAACCAGGTTTCTCTGGTTCCCACTCTCGGTCTCTACCCCTCCTTTTACCCAACAGCCTCATGTCCTGCTTCACTCCGATGACTGAGGTCATCAGGGCTGACTCATGCCAACTTCCTGTCTCCCTCTAGTCTTTGCTTTATCTCAACCCACACCCTTCCTTCCTCCCCGCAGTCTCGGAGGACATGATGCTGCGTCTCCCATCTGGAATCATCACCCTCCCCCCTCCCCACTTTCTCTCTATGTGCTTAACTCCCCTTTCGTTTTTTTCAAGGCCTCCCTAGCGATCACTCTCCTCAAAGAGTTTCTTACCATCATTTCCACAGTGGGTTGGGTGATGCTCCTTGGAGCCTTCACAGGACACACATGTATCCTCTCCTTGACACTGTCATAAATCAGTTAGGTTGTCTGTTTCCTGTTGTGCAGTCCCTAGGGGGAGAGGTCAGATTCTTCTCAGCCAGTGCCAGTGCTTGGTGAAAACCTGTCCCAATAAAAAGGCAGTTTTACTTTTCTGCTTTTAAAAAGAAAAATCACGCTTTCCTTCTTAACCGAGCCTGGCTGTATTCCCTTTAAACCTGGACCAAAATCAAAACCAAAACAGGCCAACTAGCTGGGACTATAGCTCAGTGGTAGAGAGCTTTCTTGGCATCTACAAGGCCCGGAGTTCTTACCACAGCACTCCAAACAAACAAACAAGCAGGAACAAAAGCAAGTCAAACAGATCCACAGCACGGATGTCTCAGGTTCTCATACTTTTATTTGGAATGTAAACCATATATGTGTGCTTCTTTATAAATGTACAGAAATACACAGAGATATTCCTATTTTTCTAAAACTTTACGTGTTATTAAGAATAGATCTTTCGATTCACATTTTTAATGTTGTCAAAAGACAGGTTTTTGCTTTTGTCAAATGTCCTTTTAATGCCTCAATTTACAAAGTAGGAAGGTTAGATTAGTTAAACATTGTGGCCGTTGCCACATGGAGGTACCAATTTTGTCAATGGTAATAATAATAATAACAACAATGACAACAACATAAAGACTCTTCCCATCGAAAAATAACAAAATCAAATCTGATAATCTAAAAATATTGTACTATATAATACTTCTTTTATTTGACACCTCATAAGACAAAAATTTATCTTATAAATTCATTTCAAATAAAATGAAATAACCAAGTAAAAATCTGAATAGTTGGCCTTTCATATCCAGGGACTCCTAACCTGTGGACTCTATGTACTGTGAACCTAAAACTTTATAAAAAGAAAAGACTTTATAAATTTTTTATAAAAAGAAAATGTTTTATAAGTTTCCATAAAGCAAAACTTGAAATTTTCATGTTGCTGAGGACCCTGCTGAATCAACATGCAATAAGCCGTGGGGCCAGGTCCCTGCTGTGTTCCTGACATGTCAGGGCCTTCACTTATCCTCATTCACATTTCATGGGCATTGCTGTGTAGCTTGGGCCAATGCTATGTACTCAAACCTACATGGGGCAATTGCAACTGTACTGAACGTGGGCAGACACTCTTCTTGCCATTATTCCCTGGACTGTGCATTCTAAGAGCAGTGTACATAGTGTGTAACTTGTTTTAAGTATTATGAGTGATCTATAGAAGACTGAAAAGTACACAGCAGGAATTCATATGTGATAGGTGATACAAACACCATACTATATAGTGCTATATAGTGACATATACTAAAGCATCCATGGCTTTTAATACCCTAATCCTGGGACCCATAATTTGATACTATTGGACAATTTTATGTATATACTAATTAACACTTGGAATTAATTCAGTATACTTTGACACAATTTCACAATTGTACTTAATGCATGATGACCTCATGCTGACTTTTTCCCACTTTCTACCCCCCTTACCACTGCCTTCCTACCTGTAAAGCTCCCTGTCATTTCTGTCTATTCATTTTGCTTTGTGTCCTGATTAATTAACATTTTAAGAGCCATTTTAACTTTGATAATAGCTTTAGATTTACAGAAAATTTGTGAAAATAATAGTTTCTTTATGTTTCTTCACCCGAATATTTCTTTTGGGTTAACAGTTTATGAAATCGTGCTATATTTCCCATCTATATGGTACCAACCTTGATTTGTTATTACATGGCAATCATACTCTCTCAAACACATTTGAATTTCACTAGTTTTTACAAGTAACACCATCTTTTCTGCATTCCAGAATCACATTCAAGGTATGGTATGATGCTTACTGGCCATCCGTATCTCTTCCATTTTAACTGGTTATTTGGAGGTCTCCTAATAAGTTTTTCAGAACCTTAAGAGTTTTGAGAAGGATGCCATCCAAGAAATCCCTCAATCTGACTTTGGGATGATATGAGACTGAAATGATATATTTTGGGTAGAATGCCATTCATTCTGCAGCATGGATGGCCATGATCAATATGGCTAATTATCTGAGTGGTGTGGGATATTGGTCTGTATTCTGTCAATTATATTTTAATTAAACACTGATTGGCCAGTAGCCAGACAGGAAGTACAGGCAGGTCAAGGAGAACAGGAGAATTCTGGGAAGAAGAAAACTCTTTTCAGCAGTTGTGAGCCTGCCACAGAAGCAAGATGTGACTGCCTCGCTGAAAACGATACCGAACCACGTGGCTAACACAGACAAGAATAATGGGCTAATATAAGTTATAAGAGTTAATAAGAAGCCTGAGCTAATGGGCCAATCAGTTTATCATTAATGTAAACCTCTGTGTGATTTCTTTGGGACTTAATGATTGTGGTAACCGGGCAGGACAGAAACCTTGGACAACACCCGTGCAATTAACCTTGACCTCAGTGTACACTGAATTTCCTTATGTGTCCCTGGTTTAATTTCCTTAATGATCATGAAAAGGACAAAGCTGTCACCTTAAGCTCTGTTTTCTAAAGGACCTTGAGGCTGCATCACTTGCTTTGAAATACTGTTTGCCTCATAGAACTCCAACTACCACCTTGAAGTTACATATAAGAGAATAGAAACCAGTATTTTACAGTTCTTTCCAGTGTGACCCATCCTCGTGCTACCATAATTAGCTGAGTTCAGAATTTGATGATCTCTAATTTCTTTATACTGTAGTATAACCACCTTTGGGAAAAATTCACTTCAGAATAGGCAACCAACCAAGAAAACAATGGCAAACTATTTCACTAAATATCTCAATTTGAATGCATGTTTAAAATGAAATTTCTTTCTTCAAGCTGTTATTTTTGTGCCAGTCAAACCTTATGCGCCTCAAGATTCATGGCTGCTTTTAAAAAAGATTTATTTACCTTTATTCTATGTATATGGGTGTTTTGCCTGCATGTATGTTTGTGTATCTTGCATATAAAGTGCTTGCAGGAGCCAGGAGATGGGGTTATATTTTCTAGAAATGGGGTTACATATGGTTGTCAGACTATATGGCTTATCCATCACTAACTCACTTCCCCACATCCTGGAGGCTAAAGTTCCCAGACTAAGGACTAAGGCCTTATGGGTTTGGTTTACTCTGATGTCGTTCTCAGCTTGCAGAGAGCTATGCTCTTATTTTTACTTCCATGCTCTTTTTTTCTGAAGCTAATTCTTCTGGAATCTAAGGGTCCCGATTTCCTTTTATCTTAAGGGCAACGGTGAGATTAGATTAATGCCCAGACGGTAGTGACTCTAGTCTTAAGGATGTGTTATTTTCCAAATTCTCGAATTACTTATTCATATTGTTTGAGAGGTGGGGCCCTAGCTCATCTCCCTTGCATGGGTTGGGTGCCCTGTACAATGGTTAGGCACAGGAATGGAGCACAATGAATAAAAACTCAGAGATAGATATTGGGATTCAACCTGAAGGCCAGAAAAGAAAAACAGCCATCTAATGGCTCTTATCTCTATCTCAGTCTGAAATGGCGATCCTGCCTCCAGGAATCCTCATAAGAAGACTGAGAGCTGTCTTCTCCTATTCTTTCTTCTCTAGTGCTGTGATTAAAGGCATGCACCACCACCACCCAGTTTTTTTGGCAAGCTAGTGTGGCTACTAGGATTATAGGTGAGTGTCACCATTGCCTGGTCTGTGAGGATGACCAGGGTGGCTGTTTTACTCCCTGAACTTCAGACAAGCTTTATTTATTAAAATACAAATGAAATATCACTACACGGGAATTTGTCTGTTTTGCCCACCTGTGCTCTGTAATTCAACGACATCTGTCCCGTCCTTAAGAAAGTAGACTACTTATTAGACTTATGACCCTGTCAGAGTCTGGGATTTCCTTATTACCCAGAATTATAAGTCACAAATTCACCATGGTGGGAACTAACCAGTCTAAGTGTTTTGTTGTAATAACACAAATGACCAAGGCGATGTCACATTCTAACTTAATCATCTTTTTAAAGACTTTATCTTTACAACTGCTCCTGAAGAAGCCAAGTGTAGGGGATTGAAACTAGATTCCTGCTTCTTATCTTGTAAAGACCTTAACATGATGCCCAGGACACTGATGTTATTATAGAACAACCTAGAAACACTTAAGCATATAGTCTCGGGCAACTACTTTTTGAGTAAGACACTAACAGATTAAAAAATAGAAAAATATCAATAATTGGTTGAGTCAAATTTAAGTCTTTGCACAACAGAAGAAACAATACACAGAAAGTAAATAGACTATAGAATGGAAAAGAATCTGCCAGCTTCTCATTTAACACAGACTGAATATCAAGAATATATAAAGAACTCAAAGCATTTAAAACACAAGCGCATGAAACCCAACCAAATAAAGGGAAAATGAACCAAATAGATATTTGTAAGGAAGTGCAAATGTACAATGAATAAATGAACAAAAAATGTTCAGTATCCTTATGTAGGCAAAGGCTGCTCGTTTGTTTCCCAGCTGCCCAGACCTGAAATAATCACACAGAAACTATATTAATTAAAACATTGTTTGGCCTATTATCTTGGGCTTCTTATTTACTAACTATTACATCTTAAATTAACCCATTTTATTATTTTGTATTTTACCACAAGGCTTGTGGTTTACCAGTAAAGTTCTGTCTGGTGTTTGTCTCTTTTGGCAGCTACATGGTGTCTCTGTGACTCTGCCTTCTTTTTCCCAGCATTCAGTTTAGTTCTCTCGCCTACCTCTATTCTGCTCTGATACAGGCCCAAAGAAGATTCCTCCTTAACCAGTGGTAACAAAACATATTCACAGCATACAGAGGGTAATCCCACATCACTTTTAGTCATTAGAGAAAGAATTTAAAATTATATCACAATCCCATCTCACTTCAATCAGAATAGTTATCATGGGGAGAGTGAGAAAAGATAAGAAATGCTTAAAAAGAAAGCTAAGGATGGAGAAGGGACTCCTCATGCACTGTAGGTAGGAAGTTTGGCTACCATGAAAATCAATATGGAGGATTCTCAATATCCTAAAAGAAGCAGGCATCCCAGTTTCATCCCTTCTGAGTATATATCCGAAGGCATCAAAGGCACTCACCATGTGATTAAAAACACCCATCCATCCTGATGGTGACAACAGACAAGTTGTGGAATCTGCCCAGATGCCCACCAACAGATGAATGAATAAGGAAGACACAGGGTGAACATCCTATAGAGTGCAGAGCCACATTCACCATGAGGAAGAACTAAACAAGAACATTTGCAGGAAAAATCACGGGACTGGAGATCCTTGCAAGCCAGCCTCAGAAAAACGATTGTTGTAAGTGTTCTCTCATGGGTTGAATGTAAAAAAGTAAGAAAAGGTAGCAATCAAGTGGGAAGAGAACTATTAAGAAAAGCAAGTGGTCAGGGGAAGGGGTAATGGCTAGAAGGGAGAGTAATGGTGTATCCTGGAAGCAAAGACCTATATTTTGTTATAGCCATCTTAGTCACAAGTTAAGCAAGCTATTCAGAAGCCTCTGTAGGGCAAGTTCCAGGCCTAGGGTCCTAGGATAACCCTTATCTCCCTGTGAGTTAAGATCCCCTGCAGACCTGAGGATCCCAGGCACCAGAAGTAATTAGCATTTCTTTTGTTAGTAAATATTTACAGACCCTCAGTGTCTCCTTATCTCTTCCTATCAGCTTGATGACTCCAGACCTGACATTCCAGCATCTTACCCTGCCTGTTTGCTATATAATGCTCCTGGAGAAAAAATAAAGTTGGCAGCTTGATATACAAGTCTGAATATAGACTTGCTGTCCATTTCTTGTATCTTTTGTCCCTTCATTTCTCTCTCTTTTTGGTTACCAGGGACCCTGGTTTGTTTCCCACTGGTCGGGACAGGGGTAAGTCCTCAAGCATGTTGTACCTGTGTCTAGAGGCATCACACTGAACCTACTGCTGTGTGTAATTGTTATAAACTAAGGCAATGCAAGGACAAGGACAAGAGATGATTATATTTCTAAATATAGCTACATTCTGAGACACTGGGAGGAAGGACTTAAATATATCCCAGGAGGGAGCACAGTTCGCTGTTAAGAGATCCAGGTTTCAAATGTAGCCATATAGATCTGAGGCTAATTGGACCACTCCACTGTTCTGGAATGTATGTGTCAATAGAGCAACCCAAACTCCAGCAAGTGTGTCTTCTCACAAAAGATGGGGTAGGATTTTGATGGAATGTGTGGTCCTGCTTCCCATGACAGAATGAGATATTGAACTCCCAGGCCCACAGAGAAAGCACTCACTGGCTTTCTTCTTTACCTCCCACCTGAAGCTGGCCTTACAAGGAAACTCAGCAATAAATTCATTCCTCTGGGGAATGAATGATGTGTGTGCTGTTCATTTGCCCCTTTGGATAACTCCGTTAGTTTGTTTAGCAAATATTTGCTAAGTGCTTGCATTCCAGGCATTTTTTCTAAGCACCTTTTAAACCTCTAGCTGCCTTAATCCTAACCATAGACAAGAAGGTATCCTCACATCTCCAGTGACGTGACGTCACAAGAGGATCACTTAAAAAGGAGAAGGAAGAGCCAAGAGCTGAAGAAGGTAATCAGAAGTTAGGTATGTCGAGATGCTTACCTGGACATTGGCTGTTTCTCCCTCTCTAGATTTTAGAGTGTTCACCTGTTGATAATCACACTTGAATTTGCTTTTTTTTTTTTTTTTTTTTAGAGAAACTACCACCAGAGTTAATTGTGAGCTTCCAACTGCTCTGTTCTCCTTCACACCGTAAACTTTCTGGGAGAGGCGCTGTTAATGTCTCATGTTCAAGCCACACATCTTAGGATGTTAAGTTAATCTGTGAGTTTTATGTATGTTCTGGTTGTGAGCCAGGAACTAAGACTCTGCCTTTCAGATGGCAGAAAAGTATCTTAAGCCTAGAAGAACAAGATAGAGACAAGGCCAGAAAGCACAAGAGGTTGGGGGAAGGGACCTAAGGAATTTCAGGCAGATGCAATAAGGGTAGAAGTGTTAGGAAGAAAAACCAGAGAAAATAAGACATCCTGGGATCGAAAAGGGGCCCAGCTCCTCCTCTGAGCACACCAGAAAAGAAGACAAGATATTCAGCAAGGGCAGACAGCAGTGGGGCTCAGTTCACTTGGCAGCTGTATCAAGGGCAGTGGAAAATGGCTGCCATTCATCCCTGCCTCCTTCCTCAAGGGTGCCATCTGTGATTCGCTCAAAGTAATATGAGCAATTCTCTAAAGGAGGGAAGAGGGGCTAGGTCTTGCCTTAAGTTAAGCTGTAGAGGAGACCAAATAGAAGTGTCACAGGTGGGTAGATGCAGATCTTCTCTGAAGCCACCGTTGGTATGGGGGTACGGGGAGAACCCTGACTTGAATCACATCTATGAAGCCCCCACTTTAGCCATCATTGCCTGCCCCTCTTCATTGCACCCTGACAGGAAACAGATCTGACAAGTGTTCATGACTCTCTGTCTCAAACCACAGTCTTTGCAATGGACAAAGAACAAATGGAGTGTATATGTATATGTATGCATGGATGTGTATATGTATGTATGTGTGTATGTATATGTGTGTGTTAATTATTTCTGTTGTTGTGATAAAATATCTGACATAAGTAACTAAATGAAGATAAAAGTTGGGGGTGTGGATCTGGCAGAGGAACTTGAGATAGTTGCCAGGAAGCAGAAAGAGAGGAAGGCCAGAGCTTAGCCCTCTTTTTCTTTTTCCTGTTTATTCAGTCTGGGATCCCAGCCTGTGGCCTGGCATTGCCTACATTCAAGGTGCTATTCTTCCCTCTGTTCTTAACCTGCCCTGGAATTGCCCTAACATACACACTCAAAGGTGTGTTTCCAGTTGGCTCTAAATCCAATTAAGCTGATGGTGAAAACCGTTTTCCCAGCGTATTCCACCCTGTAATCAACCCAGACACAGATTTTTCAAATGTGAGAAGCGAGAGCACATCCTCAGATTATTTGAGAATATATCAATACAAATATATCATTGTCACTGAAATATGGGATTGAAAAATGTGAGCAACTGAATGAAATAATGTAGGAGGACGGAATTAATTAAAGGCTGTAGGTAGAATTACTAAAGATGGTTTAAAAGGTGTTGGAGTACACTGAACAAGAATAACCCAATGAAATAAATAAAATACCAAATCACAGTTAATAACTTGACAAAATGCACTGCTGAAATTTAATAATAATCATAATAATCCAAAGACAAACGAGGACATCCAGGAGATCAATTTTAGAAACACCATCAGAATACCGATGAAAAACACAAGAGGAAAAATAGAAGGCATTTGTCCAGTTTACTTTTTGCTTCTGTGAAAAACAAAACAAAAACAAACAAACAAAAAAACCAGTGACCAAAAACAACCCTAGGAGGAAAAGTGTTATTTGGTTTTCAGATTATATATAGTCTGTGGAGAGAAGCCAAGCCAGGAACTCAAGGCAGGAAGCTGGAAGTAGGCCCTGAAGCAGAGACCACAGAAAAGTCCTGCTTGCTACCTAATTCCCCTGGATAACTCAGATGTCTTTCTTAGATAGTCCAGCCTACCTGCCCAAGGTTGGCATTGCCCTCAGTAGGCTGGACCATGCTATAACAATCAGTAATCATGAAGGTACACTACAGACTTATTGGATGGGAGCAATTCCCTGATCCCCTCTTAGGTGTGTCAAGTTAACACCTGAACCTATGACCATGTTCTAGAAGAATGCGGTAGACATATTGGAGAAATTACCAAAGACATATTACATCAGCTCCAGCTAAGTGTGGAGGAATGTGAAAGACTTTTTAGAGGTGTGATTGTAGCCACCAGAAAAAAGTAATTTAAAAGGTGTTGACTGAGACTAGTTCTTCTGGGAAATAGATGATAGATGTACACCTCTGTACAGCAACTGACTTTTTCTAGCATTGTCTTACACATGTAGGCACACACTTATGTATACAAATGCTAACAAAATAGTATGCACATCTAGAGAAGGGAAGAGCGAGGATTACCACCCCGGAGGAGTGTCACGTCTGACAACAACCTTTCCCTTGGGTAATCTCTGAACGAAGAGGTGACCTTTGGACTGTATCCCTACTGCAAACACACAGATGCCTTCACAATCATGTGCCAGAGTGTAGGCAGCATGAGGCAAGGACACCTGTATCATGGCAAGTATTCTATGTTAACATGTCAACACAGATGTGAAGGTTCTACATGGGTCAGTCATCATATACCTTCTATCCTCTGTTCCACCGCTACTTATACAGCTCTTCCCAGAATCCGATGGGGAAGGGCCCAGGAAGCTGCACTGACATATTCATTGTGTAGGAACAGCCAGTAAATGAAGCCCAGACTGGCAGTCTATGGAGTGCTGAGGACGTAACCTGGTCAGTTACTTTTTTATCACTGTGATAAAAATGTTCAACCTGTCCTGTGAGAGCTCCTTCTGCTCCTTCAGCCAATAGCCTTTAAGATACCAGCCCACTTGGGTGGGGTCTCTTTTTGCTTTAAAAAGCAGTGTGTAGCCCAGGCTGGCCTCGAAAGCAATCCTCCTACCTCTGCCTGCTTTAGCAAATCCTACCAGTGTGTACCACCACAACGGGTCACACTGCTTTTTAAAGCAAAAGAGACCACGCCCAAGTGGGCTGGTATCTTAAAGGCTATTGGCTGAAGGAGCTGAAGGAGCTCCTTCAGCAAACCCGAACAATGGAACAGAACGATGATTTTTGTCTCATGGGTCCAGAGTTTTCATTAGTGGTTGATAGATTCCACTTATGGGAGCCCATGGCAAGGTAGAAGCCATGGTGAAAGCAGAATAGAGTAGAATTTCTGGCACTCAGTTCACAGATGCCAGGAAAGAGCGGGCAGGCTGTCTGGAGACAAGACAGACCTTCAGAAATCCCAACCAAGTGGCCATCTCCACTACCTCCCAATGGTCGATCCAGTCACGAGTCCAGACACAGATCAACCCATCATTTGAGACAGAGGTGCTCACATCTACTCACTTCTCAGCAGTACCACCCAGCCCTTTAACACATGAAACTTTGATGTACTAGTCCAAATGCAACCCATAGGTACTGGTATCCAGAGTTAATGGAAGCTAATAGAATCCCTTTCCAACTTCAGACGTTTGGCTGGGAACCAATAAGGTCGAAGTTGCTGGGCAAAACTCCACAAGCTGCAGCTTGCAGGTCTCTGGTGTCACTCAAGCTCCCAGCTCTCATCGCCTGGTCTTGGTTCTTGGGAATTCTGCCACTTCTTTAGAACACGGGTTCCCTCTCAGCTGCTACTCCTTTCACTTGAGTGAGCTTGAAAAAGGCTTTCTTGCAACCCAAGTGACAGTATGCAGAAAAGAAGCTTGAGAAAACACATCATTTGGAAAGGACCAGAGGGCTGATGGTGGCTACCAGGTAGCAGGTGGGAAGCAGCTGGTGTGCTTCCTGTGTAACAACAGCTGGCACCAAAGGGGCTGGATATTGACACTGAGGCCTTTTTTTCCCCAAGCTAAATTGCTTAATGTTTTTATACATTTAAAAGGATTATTGGAGATCTCCATATAGTTTCCAAAGTCTCTTCTCTATTTAGGTGGTGTGAAAAGGAAGGAAGAGAACTTTCCAGTTGTCTTTAAGGACAGTGTCTTTGTCTTTCAGAACCAGGCAAAGGACTCCATACAATTCAAATTTTCAAAATGAAAATCAAGAAAATGTTTAGAAGACTTTGGATGTTCCTTGTTGCATTTCCCTTCTGGAGAGCCCTTGTTGAGACATATAGAGGAGAGAGAAGTCCTTGCCAGCAAGAGACTGATGTGTCTTTGTCAGCCACCCCTTGGTTTCCTCCACTTAAACAAGGGAAACTTCACACCAGAGAAGGCCAACTCTGTAGACCAGAATACCAACACTGTCCCTTTACACTCGTGTGTTACCACAGTCAAAAGGCCAATTCTGTGTTGCTGTGGATCAGGATGCAGAGTTCCTTTATACTCAGGTGTGAACACGGCCAAAACAAATTGTTCAGCCTACAAATGACCAAACACTGTCCTATCCAAGATAGGCTTAGCAAGAAAGCCAGTCGTGAAATTTATTCTACCTTTCTGTAGCATCCCATCTAAAGCCCCATGGTCTTTAAGTCCCAAGAACACTTAAATCAAGTCCTGATGCTTTCTAATAAGTCATTCTTGGGATCTACACACTTTTTGAACACTCTTGCTGATCTGGTCTAGTTTCCATGGAGTGTCTCTCTCCGGGAAACTGTAGTAAATCCAATTTATTTGGCTCTAGGGGCATTAGCTTGGTTTCTGCTAAAGCGTTTGACAAGTCTCAGGATTTCTTTGTCTCAGGCACTAAAGAGCAGTGACTTTCTTAGTCCTGGCAATAATTTCCATGTTTACCATCTATGACCCACAGGTGCTTTCTATGGGTCTCTCTCCAATAACATCCCCATACACGTCTCTTTCCACGTTACTCCTATGGACAAGAGAGCACCCTTGCTTCACAGTACTGTGACTGTCATTTCCTAAACTCTGTCACCAGACAAAGCAAGAATTGGCAGCACAGAGCTTTGAAGGCTCTAGGTCAATCTGGCAAGGTTCCAATAACTTAGCTCACTTTATTAATTTTACAACTGTCTCCCAGCTGCATAGTCTTTCAGTTTACAAACAACATAGCTCTTCCACATCTTTCTCAGGGAGATTTTGAATCCAATTAAGGGGGAAAAAACCCTACAAAATAAATAATAATAAAAGTTTGAAGGCCATCAAACAAGGAAGCAAAAAATCATGCAGGACTCTGGATCCCAGACTTCAGTTCCCTCTCTAACACTGATGCTTGGAATTTAATTTACATATCTTCATCACAAGCGTTCTAGATGGCAAACATTTACCTCAAGTACTCATAATGTCCATCTCCCTCCCCCTTTCTCCCTCCCCTCTCCTCTCTGCCCCTCTCCTATTCTCCCCCCTCCCCACATATCCCATGGTAGGTAAGCACTCTAAGACTAAGCTAAAGCTTCAGCCTTCCTTTGAATTTTATTTTATTTTATTTATTTAATTATTTTATTTTTTGAGTCAGAGTTCACACTGTAGCCTGGGCTGGCCTAAAATTCACAGCAATCCCCCTGCCTCCACCTCCTGGAGTACTAGAGCCTTGGCTAAGTATGCCCAGGCTGCACATTTCACTGAATGAGAGGCTGGGACAAGCCAGCCTGCCTGATTGCCTCTGTTCCCTGGAAGTTTCATTTCTTCAAACTGGACAAAAACTTCAGTTCTAAAATTGCTTGGACAGCAGATTCTTTGGTTCTCTTGAGTCCCAGTTTCGCGAGTCACCACGAGGGCCAGCTGAACTTTTCTGATGTGGGAACGACCTAGAGAAAACTTGGGTAGGAAAGCGAAGGGGAAATGTGGGCTTGCCCTTTCCCCTTTCAGCCCTGAAGCACCTTGACAGCTCACTTTCATTTGCTCAGAGTGCGGTGGAGGGCATTCCTGCCAATTCCCTGGTGTCCTGGGGGTGGGGAAGAGGGCAGTGATGGAGGCTGGCCCCCAACATCCGCAGGAGAATGGGCAGCGCTGCAGGAAAACACCCGGGGGAGCCTGGGTGGTGCAGCCTCCCGATGCCTTGCAGAGCCCAGCAGCAAGGAGAAGCTGGCTTTGGACTCTGTCTTTGAAAGAGTTCTCTGGAAGTTGGAGGGGCGGGGCGAGCAGCGCTCTCCTGTCCTACCGGAGTCCTGCGCGGGAGTGTGAGGAAGAACTCAGCCTGTAGTCGCAGTCCCGGTGCTGTCCAGCTACTGTCCCGCTCCTGATCAGGGGTGCACACAGGGTGCTGCCCAAAGGGTCGACAGGGCGCAGGCGCCGGCTTGGCAGAACGCACCGGCAGGATGGTGGGGTTGGTTTTGCTCAAGGCGCTGGTCACCAGGCTGCTGTTCGTGCTGCACTCTCTGGTCGCTGTCTGGCGAGTGACCTGGGTGAAGAAAGAGCACCGTTACTGGCTGCTGGCCCTGCTCAACCTCTTGCTGGTCCTGGAGACAGTGCTCACCCTCAAGTTCAAGCGCGGCAGAGGCTACAAATGGTGAGTGTCCTGGAAAGTGAGGAGGCAGAGGGTCCCGGGCATTGTTCATTATGGTTCTAGCAGGTGGCACCAAAGCCCTTGTCACTGCAGTGTGTGGTTTCCTCGCTGGCATTCGGGCCGGTTTGGTTCTCCGCTGAGCTCGCAGGCACGTGGGATGCGGTTACATCTTTTGGGCAAGCCAGTTGTATCTTGGATCCCAGCGTAGCGCTGGAAAGGCTGGAGTCTGGACCTATGTACTTGGCTGATCCTGCTGATAGCCTTCACTAGAGGAGTAGAGCTGATCACTGGATGCACTGCTTTGTAAGTTCGAGTGTGAGACTGACTCCGGACCAGTCCAGGATGTATGTGCCAGAGTGTGCAAGAGTCGGGATGCCTTGCCGGGCATCGTGATCCTGGCAGAGCTCAGCGCTCCGGAGCGTACACTGTAAAGTGGCTCCCCTGCACCCACCTTTGGTTTTTAGCCCTCTTCCCTTCTTGCCAGCCCTCGGTGCGACTGTGGTTTTAGCCACTTCCAATTCCTTCCAACCCCAAACGTCCCTGGCTCTCCAGTGTGAAACCACTTTCAGGTGTCTGCGTTTGGTGGCTTTGAAACTTGGCAGCCTACCTCATTAGGTATGGTTTGTGCTAGGGATACTGGAAGAGGGACTAGCAATGATTTAGTCTTAACCACACAGCATGGGAACTCAGGGTTCCCTCCGCTGGTGGCTGCATTTCCTCCTGTAGACTGAATGCAAATGAAAAAGGTTTTCACAAAGATTGCCCAACTACTTGCAGAGAGCACCCCAGCCACCCATAGTTACCTTCCAGGGCAATTCCATCCCAAACTTCTCCAACTTAGGCCTTTTTCCTCGAGGAAGACGACGGTGGTTGGTATTAGTTTATTTATTAACTGCATGCACTTTGCTGTTGTATTAGCTATCACGTTCAGAGACAAAAGCCCCTCAGCAACAGAGTACAGAGTACGGAAAGGTTGTATGTTTCATAGTCACTGTGGAAGAAGATGGGATACCTTTGAAGATGAGGTGAACATGACTTTAGACCTCTGCTTTTGAGAAATATCTAGAATTATCAATGCTCAAGTCTTTGGAGGGCTCAGGGTAGCTGGCAAAGCCAAGGTAAGCATGATACTTGCCATCCCCCTTACCACAAACAATTTATGAAGCATGAGGCTTTTGTGGTACTTTCTAAGACTTATAAAGGGGAGAAACCAAGGGGGAGAGATGTTACGTTCACCTACGCGTTCTATAATAGAAACATTTGGAGTGTTTTGTCTTTTTTACCCCTTAGTCCTAATACACTAGAGTAGACATATCTTGCATCGCAGGAGGAAGTCTGAGGCCAAAAACTGTCCAGTGTGAAGTAGTCCGGACACGACTACCAACCACGAGCGTTTCTGGGACAAATGTAGATCTCAGGAAGGAGTCAACTCAGCGAAACCTGAAGTAACCCCTTTCTCCCCAAGAGTAGGCCAGAGGCGTTCAGCTCCTGTGGTAACACCAGAAGTGGTGGAATACACATCATAGCCTTCTGTGTGTTTCGTGGACTCAGGCTGTCATGGCACTTCCAGCAAGGAAGGGGAAAATAATCTGGGCAACATGCACGTGGGTCAGTGAGTCAGATAAATGGGTAGCTGGAGTCATGTTGGTGTTTAAGCTGTGGGCTGCAGAATTGGGCTTAAAAATAAGATAGATTGTGGGTGTTCCTTCTTCCTTGCATAAACCTCAGTGGATTTACCTAGTGTCTCCAAGCTTCAGGGGCAGATCTGCAAACATGTATTTCACAGGTTGTTGGAGGATTATGTGAACTTATATATGTTGAGAGTTAATGAATCGTAAGAGCCTCTTTTTATACCCTGATTTTTTTTCATTTCTTTCGTATTAAAATATTCTATGCCAAAATATCAGCTGGACACATTTTATTCTTGTGTGAGTCAAAGAATTTAGCAGAGGGACTATTTACTAAACCATTGGTTCAGAGTGCAAAACTGGGGGGGGGGGGGAATCCTTCTCTTTCAAACTATAGACCTCTGCTGTGTGTTCTGTATTACATCACTGATTCAAGAGAAAGTTTGCTGGCTTGATAGTCCAACCAATATTTGAAAGTATGCAGGCAGGAAAGTTGATACATTTGGCTCACTACAAAAGTTCATGAGCAAATGGGCGTACGTGAAGTGGTGCGAATAGCCTGCTCACTCTAGTTCTACCCAATCCCCAGGCTTCGATGCTACAGAAGGCACGCTGTAAGCCAGCCTGCGAAGATGGTCGTTTGCACTGTAGATAAAAACCACAAACAATGGGCTTCAAAAAAAAAAAGCCATAAATGAAATTATCCTTAAAATAACATGATGGCAATGGGAAAGGCTTTGATTTGGGGCCTATTTCATTCTTGGTTGCTGTCTTCTGAGAAAAACACGGAATAAGCATTTTCTGTTTGGATGTATTATGAACCATTTTCTATCCCAAATTACTAGCTGATAGAATCAAAGAGAGAAAAGAACAAACACTACACAGTAATATCTATGCTAACTATATACAGTGAAATATAACACGTATTATCTATATGGGAAAATGTAATTTTATATAGTTGTATGTGTAGATTCACATGAACTGAGATAGATACGCAGGCAGGTAATTTTTTGAACCATGGGCCTTCTTTCTATTTTGCAATCTTCCCAAAGACTCTATATGTAAAGAAACAAGCCAAAACATTAACTCCCCCACATATTGGTGGAAAATTATGTTGAGAAAATTATAGTGAGAAAATTATGGTTTATTCATACTGATGCTATTGAAAAGGGCGAGACAGAGTTTAAGCACTGGAGTAGAGATGCTCCACTGTGTATCATCAGGACAGGGCACTTAGAGACTTCTTTGCTATGGCTCGTTTGTTACAAGGATGGACTTGGAGGAGAGTTATACATTTTCCAATTGGAAATACTTGTTACACCCGTCAGAAAAGAAGAAGAAAAAGAAGTAGCTGAATGAGAACAATTGCAGAAGAGAAGAAAGACAAGGAAGGGGGGGGGGAGAAGAGAAGAGAAGTATCATTTAACTCAGTGGTTCCTTGATTTTTATTATTTCAGTTTTCTGGGAAACAATCCAACTGATGTATGGGTTGTCATTTAGGTAAAGTCGAAGCACACAGGACAGTGTTTCAGTCGCTTCTTAGCCAATAGTGCTAGGGAGGAGGAGGCCATCACAACGCTAACCCTTCTCCCATACTGAAAAATCAGTTGATTCCAGTAGCGTCCTAACAATGGCTATGACAGACTGGAGGGAGACACGAACAGCTCCATCCTGCAGGTAGACATAAGCACGCATACACCGGGAGTAGAAAAAATCCTTTTGAAATGACTAGTGCACCCATGAACTTCCTTTTGACTCTTTCAGGCTAGTTTGAATATTATTCATTTTGTTAGAATTTAAACCTGGACCCTGAAAAACTGAATGAGGGATGGCACCAATCCCCGTGCTATAAAGGACAGTGGGGATTCGATTTCTCCATGCAGCAAGCATGCACATGTCTCCAAGGACATCTTCCCAGCCCTTTGGAAGGGAAAAGTGGAACTAGATGCTGAGCTCAGCTGCACAGGGACAAGGAGCATTACAGCATCCCGACTAACTTGCCAGCTGGAACAGTTAATGCTGGAATCCTATAGAATGCAGAGGGCGGACCCCCCAGTGACACACCTAGAAGGAATGCGGGGGGGGGGGGGGCTTGCTTTTCATTCCCCTAGTGTTCACACTACCTGAATCTTCATCTGTCTTTCTCCAAGATGGAAATCAGCATCACTTAGTTTAATTTGTTTCTTGATTTTTTTTTTTTATTTTCAATTGTCTGGGCAAAGAGCCAATGGATCTGTGAATTATCGTTTAGGTAAAATCAAACACAAGACAATATTCCAATTGCTTCCCAGCCAATAGTGATAAAATACTCCTCAGGGGATAGGAAATTTACCCAAGTTTGTGACAAATTTGGGGCTTGTGTGCTTGGAAGGAGGTAGTAACTGAGAATAAAAAAGAAAAATTCTAAGGTGAAATTACTGGCAAAAGTACAGACTTTTAAATACAGATCTTTCTTCATCAGAATATTAATAATGCGAATGATTTGTGACCCTTTGAGTTAGTGGGTAATGACGTTCGCCATCCATCCTTTCTTTTTCCTTTGCTGTGTTTTGTTTTTGTTTTGTTTTCTAGACAGTCCTCTGCAGTCCTGGTGGCCTTCAACCTGTGGCATTCTTTCTTCCTCCTGAGGGCTGTGGTTGTAGACATATGCTACCTAACCAAATTGACAGTTATTTGTGTGGGAAGTAACAACAATATTATGCAAGGTATTATGGCCTGACAAAAGTAACAGGAAACAAAGAAAAAAAATAAATCTGAAATCTTTAAATAAAAATATAGCATTTTGATCAAGGGCTGTAATGTGTGGAATGAAAATCATTGCGAATCCTTAGCGTCTATCGAGTTTCAAGGTCTGCCGGATTCTACACACGTGGTCCCATCTAGTTCAACAACCACTACGTTTTTATTCCCCTATTTCCCCCATTTTCATACGGGAAACTGAGGCACAGAGCTGCTAAATCTTTTCCCGGAAGCTTACAGAGTTGGAAAGGACGAGGGAGGGAGTCAGGAAGACTGCCAGCTCTCATCCTTGCCTGCTGTGCTCTTCAACATCCCAGAGGAGTCAGGGGGGTGAGCACCAGCAGGCAGGGCAGAGAACTTTGCAGCATCTGGGCAGCAACAGGATAAAAGGGTGAGACCTGCATCTGGAAGGAGGGATTCAAAATCCAGCTGGGAGGAAAGACACTCCCGGCTGGCAGAGCAGGGATCCTGGAGCCTCACCCTTCATTCAAGCACAAGACACACAGCCAACACTCATTCGATGTAGTGGATATGCAGAAACGGAAGAAATTTCCTTCCCCCAGTCACTTCATGCTGATTTTAATGAAGGAGATGAGAAAAAAAATCACTAAAGAAGCACATAAATTAGTAAACTGATGAACGAACATATCAAATGAACAAATGCTTGTTATAAATAAGGGGCCCCTGGGTGGTGCGGACGGCAGGGTGAGAAACAGGTGGGTTCTGCTCGGTAGCCGGAGGGGTAGTTGGACTGGGCAGAGGTTTTCAAAGTGAAATGATCTATAGTCATTACTTTTCTGTTGCTTTAAAGAAACACCACGGCCAAGGCAACTTGCAGAAGACTCTGCTTTGTCTTCTGACCCCAGATGGTCAGTCTCCAGTGGTGGGGAGCATGGCAGGAGACCAGGGGCATGCTGGCAGGAGCAGGAGGCAGAGAACTCACATCGTGAATCACAAAGGCAAATCGGGGGAAGCAAATGGGAAATGGTGCAAGGCTTTAAATCTCAAAGTCTACCCTCAGTGACATACTTCCCTCAACAGGGCCATACCTCTTAAACATCTCCAAACAGCTACATTGAAGACTGGGGGCCAAGTAGTCAATGCCTCAGGCTATGAGAGATGTTTCTTATTCAAAGCATCAAGAGAAGCTGACATATTAGAATCATACAGGGAGAAGAAATAATCAAAAGAGAATATTTATGTGCCTTGAGATACTAATAACACATCTCCCAAATGTAAGTCATTTTCTTGTTATGCTACTTTAGTAAAATGTTTGTATTTGGTTTTCTCAGGCATGGGTTCCGTGGTAGGTTGAAAATAATTGGCCCTCATAATCCCTTATGGAGTACCACTATTAGGAAGTGTGGCTTTGTTGGAGTGGGTGTGTCACCGTGGGGGAGGGCTTTGAGGTTTTCTATGCTCAGGATACCGCCCAGTGTCTCTGTTAACTTCCAACTGCCTGCAAGATGCAGGATTCTCAGTCACTGCTCCAGCACCATGTCTGCCTGCACGCGCTGTGCTCCCCATCATGATGATAATGGGCTGAACCTCTGAAAATGTAGTGAGCCACCCGAATTAAACATTTTTTTTTTTTAAAAAAGAATTGTCATGGTCATGGTGTCTCTTCACAGCAATAGAAATCCTAACTCCTTAACTCAAATCAGATAACATTGTTCATTTTCAATCTCATTAATCTTTGGGGCCCCAGAGAGGATGAAAACAGAAACTTTTGAAGGGAGCCCCAGTGACTTCCACATGGCCAAGTCAGGCCATGGACGTTCTCTCAGAAGGTAGACTGTGCTCTGCCTAACCTCAGCCTCACTTGCTAGTCACATCTCCTGAAAGTTCTCTGGAATTTTAGCTCTTTCAGTAAAATTTCCACCATGAATCAGGTTTTCCGTCCCCGTCTGCAGTGAGTCAACGTATATCCCAGATCTTATGACATTATCTTCTCCATTTTCTCTCTCTTCTGGTAGGCTTGCCGGGGTTTGTGTGCTGTAGCCTTAGCCTCCAGCTCAGTAGAGAAAGATGAATTAGGTGATAGTGAGTTTGGAATCACACACTGCATACCTCCCCTCGAATTGCTTTGGTTTGTGTCGTTCAGGCCGAGGCTCAGTCCTGGTCTTCTCTTAGAGCATCTCTGTGATGGACTGTGAAGGTAAAGCCAGGGGTCTCTCCTTTTCTTTCATGATGGACTGGGGACAAATGTAATAATGACACTTTAGTTAGAGTAGAATATCAAGAAAATTGAAGTCCTGGCTGTTGTCCAAACTTAGTCCATGAAAACACACAATGGATAACTTTTAGAACTGAAATCAAGGTGACTGACATCTTTTGATTCATTTTTCTTAGAGCAAAACAGAGAAAAAGAATCAATGTGGGTAGCTCAAATACATCAGCACAGACATATTCCTGCTTCTATATTTCCTATGTTTCTCCTCAGAGCAGGGAGGTTATTACGTATGCAGCATTGGGACAAATGTGGAATGCTGGATTTTTCTCTAGCAGTAGAGAAGTCTCATTCACATTGAGGCTGAGTTCCTTGTGTGGGGGCCCCATATTGCTTTATAAATTCTTCTGAAGGATTAGTGTCAGGAGACTGCAGCCCCAAGTATATCAACTATGTGGTTAGGGAAAAGCAGTGTTTTTTTCTTTTAAAAATCATAATTTATGTACCATAAGAAGTTCTTGTTTAAAGGTCACATAGAAATGATATTTAAGACACAGGAAATTGCTCATGCAAAGTGGCAGGGTGGGTATTCACCTGGTTCCTCTTTTCTGAATGTAAGCTTGTTACCCACATATATGTGCATGTGTGTATCTCCATATACATATGCATTATGCATCTGTGTTGCATAGATGTATATAAACACACACACACATATATACATGTAGTACACATATAGGTATATATATATGTATATATTAGAGAATTATATTTTAATTGTGGTTTATATGTTGGGCCTGATACAGGTAGACAATATATAATTGACTTAACTTATGCATGTATTAGAGTAAAGATTAGTCATTCTTAGGAGAATGAAATCCCTCCTTTCACTTGCTTTCTATTTTTATGAATCCCTCTGCTTTCTACTTTCTTAGATATGGTTCTTGTCTTATATAATATTTTGGTTTACCTAAATTAGCCAACTGATGACTTGGTTGTGTTATTCCTGGGCAGTCTCTGGTAATAGTGATGAGGATGGTGAAGATGACACTTATGGGGTGATAATGGAAATGATAACAGTCACTAGTCACGGCACACTCAGGGCATACCAAAGTTTTCACAGGGCCGTTATCTTCTCTAATTCTCAAATGACGTCATAAACTCAGTTCCCTTTTTAAATGCCATCTTAGTGTGACTATACTCATGCACAGCAATGATTTGCCAAAGGTCACAGATAGTGACAGCAAGCCAAGATTTCCATTTCATTGTCTCCTCTTGCTATCGGGTATAGGATGTTTTCCATAAGGCAGGAAAGTTCATGCTAAACACATGGCTCACACATTCATGTGCAAACAAATGTTCTTGTTAAAACTAAATAGGTTATAAAGAAAAGAAGAAGAAACGAATTCTACATAGCTTCAGGTTGGAGCTCCAAGTAAAGATTCAACCTCGCCTACAGAAAAGAATAAACATATATCATTATCTTTATGCATAATGAAATAAATTACAATATTACATAAATAACACTCATATTTTATGTTATCAGGCATCACAAAAATCCCTATGATCATGACTAACTTAATCTCACTTATGCATTATTAAACAAACATTTATTCTCAATAAGCAAACATTCCTTATACAAGATGTTGTATGGAATATAAGGTCTGTGCAGCTGCATGTGACCTGTGGAGGAAATAAAAGGATATCCAACTAATTATGTCCCGGGTGCAGTAAGGCTGGAAGGTCAAGACACAATGCCACAGGCAGCCGTTGCCTGAGACGCCATGACACAGGCTGCGGAACTGTCACGACAGGAATCTTTAAGGTTGTTTCTCAGAACCGGTTCATGTGAAAAGGTGTCATGATTTCCTATGGTGAGAAACTTTTTACGCTAAGAATCATACATGGATCCCCGAATCGATTCATACTCTTCCCCTGACACGAATTTAGTTGTGAGGCAAGATCCAGAAGTTCAACTATCAGCTATCCGCTATCTGATTGTAATAAAGCTGGCCTTGCTTCAAACACGCTCTTGGGGATTCTGAGATTGAGTACAGTGTGGAGAGTACTTTCCCTTCCCACTTCCGTCATAATTTCAGGAGTATGGTTTTTTTTTTTTTTTTTCTTTTTTTGGTTTTTTCGAGACAGGGTTTCTCTGCAGCTTTTTTAGAGCCTGCCCTGGAACTAGCTCTTGTAGACCAGGCTGGCCTCGAACTCACAGAGATCTGCCTGCCTCTGCCTCCCGAGTGCTGGGATTAAAGGCGTGCGCCACCACCGCCCGGCAGGAGTATGGTTTTTATTTTTAAAATTATTAACAAATCAATAATTAAGAATTCTAACATTCACCTCCAAAATTGTCTCTCTTAATAGAACCTACAAGGAATCTAAAGTACAATGAGTGGCTTTTCTATTGCAAGGTATAGTCTAAATCCTTTCAAAAATTCTGCTTTCCTCTCTTGCCAGCGTCTATCTAGCAGACTTACATAGGATAAATGAAAACAAATCTATTGTCTGATTGATAATCATTAACATATGCCCAGTCTGTTTCTTTGGGGATTCTTTTTTTTTGTTGTTTGTTTTTTTTTGTTTTTCGAGACAGGGTTTCTCTGTGGCTTTGGAGCCTGTCCTGGAACTAGCTCTTGTAGACCAGGCTGGTCTCGAACTCACAAAGATCCGCCTGCCTCTGCCTCCCGAGTGCTGGGATTAAAGGCGTGCGCCACCACCGCCCGGCTTCTTTGGGGATTCTTATGAGCTTATGGGCACTCAGTAATAGCTTCCCTTGCCCTTGGAAGGCACCTGCAAAACCAATTGGGAGTAGCGCTGGAGACGGAGGGTATTTTACTTTAAGAAATAAAGAATGGCTGCTGGTGTCAAGACCCTGACTTCCCAGGAGTTCAGAGGCTATAGTCATGAAAAAGCCTTGGGTTCACTGATGAGATGCTGGCGAAGGACAGGTTAAGAACCAAGGTGTTGACAACCATCAATCCCCTGACACTCACAGACATCCCCTGTTGAGGAGCCAGCACGGATGTCACATAGTCTGAAATTCACGGAGAGAAAGCAGCCTACTGATGAAGGTGCCAAGGAATCCTTAAATCAGAACTCAAGCCCCAAAGAAGAACAACAATTTCCAAAAATCAGCATTTCTAGAAATCATACTGAGCATATTTGAGGGGCCTTAACATTAGATTTTGAAATTTGAGTGTGTGATCCTTGCAACTCCAATCTGTTCTATAGCGTGTCAAATACCATGAGGTGAAATAGAAATTAAATCTGTAGAAGTAATTTTTGAACGCTATTTTTTGCTTCATTTAAATATTACCCTATGTTCACATTTGTATACATGATTGGAAAGCCAGAATAAAGGAATGCTAATGTCACAAGTGATATTATAGCTAATTTCCCTCCGTGTGTGTGTATATAATGTTGTATGTCTAAAAAATGAATGGGTGTTACATTTTCAGTAAGAACAATAATTGTCATTTTTTTAGAAAGAGAAAAATTGAATCCTAATTCTAGACTAATGCTGAATTGAAATAAATAAAATCCACCCCAGCACTAAAGTGCTAAATGCCATGACATAATCATTTTATGAAAAGCACCATAATTTGTTGAAATGACTACTTTGTATGATAAAGAGCATTTTAGTTTTAGTACAAAATGAAAGGAAAAAAAAATCAGCCAGGACATCTTTTGAAGAACTCGGCACTAAGCTAGATGTAGTGGTGCCTGCCAACAACCTCAACACAGGCAAGATGGAGGAAGAAGAAGCCAGAGTTCAATGTCAGCCCGAGTCATCTGATATCCTACTTGAATAGAGAAGGATAGAATATAGGAACAGGAAGTGAGGGAGCTCAGCGTAGTGTTGAAAAAGACATCGGTGCTCATATTGTCAGGAAATAAAACCAAGCCATCTAATTTATTAAGCAGCAAATAATTACGTTAGTACACATAGGAAAAGCCTAGGACATATTTGTTTGGAGAGAATTGGTATGCACGAAAAAAAAATCTTAAATGAAATGTTAAGATAGAAAACACATCTGAGCAAAATAATTTGGTGTTAATGCAGCAGCACCCGACAACTTTAATTCTCTGACAATAATTGAGATTATAATGTATTTTGAGTTTCTCCAAGAAGCTAGCTCGTTGGTGATGGGCTATTGTCAGTTTTGTACAAATGGCCCACTTGGATGTGTTGTAGTCATTGTCCAGCAGTATAATGTGTGACCTTTTCATGAAGAAGTTTCCAGAAATCAAACTCATTTGATTTCTGAGCTGGCTAGGTTCTCTTGTGCGCTTGTCATCAAGCAAGTTGCTTGGAACCTAATTATTCCTGAAGCTGAGAAAAAAACAAAACAAAACAAACAAACAAACAAAAAACCAACCAACCAAACAAACAACAACAACAACAAAAAAAAAAAAAACAAAGCTCCCAAGAAAGACCATATGATTTGATTGATTACACAGCCAAAACTGGGAGAAGATTCAATTTATTAATTTTAAAATGCAAACTCTCTTTGGTTCCAAAACTGAATAGTATTGATGATACAAAATCAATAGTACAGATCCGGAACAGTAAGATGGCTTAATGGGTAAGGATACTTGCTGACAAGTCCTTGGACCTGAGTTCAATCCTCAGAAGCCACTAAGTCCATAAATTTGTCCTCTGACTTGCAGGTATGTGTTGTGCCATGCGTGTATGCAGCATACACAGAATAAATAAATTATAAAGACATTTTATTTATTTATTTATTTATTTATTTATTTTTAATTTTTTTTTTTTTTGGTTTTTCGAGACAGGGTTTCTCTGCAGCTTTAGAGCCTGTCCTGGAGCTAGCTCTTGTAGAC
This sequence comes from Arvicola amphibius, assembly GCF_903992535.2. NCBI lineage: Eukaryota > Metazoa > Chordata > Mammalia > Rodentia > Cricetidae > Arvicola > Arvicola amphibius. The sequence continues at coordinate 109,731,785 of NC_052055.2, forward strand.
CAGGCTGGTCTCGAACTCACAAAGATCCGCCTGCCTCTGCCTCCCGAGTGCTGGGATTAAAGGCGTGCGCCACCACCGCCCGGCTATAAAGACATTTTAAAGAATACTCCAGTCCTTCAAACTAATACAACATAGCTATCTTCTCAGGATGAGACACTGCACTTCTCCTAAGAGCAGAAGAAAAAAATATTAGTTTTATTTAATAAAATTAATTTATGGTTTATTTCAAGAAGGTATTTCTAATCAAGCCAGGGTCCTTATCAAATCACTAAGTGCTTGTGCCAGGCACTCCGAAGGAGCAGAGGGTGTTGTTTAATTAGGAGCAGATAGTCAAAATTGCATGTGCACTAAAATTTAGGATACTTGGGGGAAGATACATAACCCAATGATATCTAACACACTAACACCCATATATAATTATAAATTTAGAAAGCATATGGAGAAAATGCATGAAAGGAAAGCTTGAGACTTGAGTGGCATGTCAAAAATTTCTAAAGGGAGTCCCTATGCCCCCACATTGTTGACAAGAACCAGGGAGAAGGAGATAGTCAGGCTGCATTGAAGAAAGAGAGGCAGACACATGTGTGAAGGTCTGAGACAGGGAGTCAGTACGTCATCTCTAGCATCTGAAGAAGGCTGCAGAAGTTTCGTAAGAAGAATAACACAGCCCAGAAGCGTGCAGGGCTCAGAGTGGGCTTCATCTTAGAGCTAAAAATAGGCAGGTGGCCCACAAACTTCTCCACTTTGCAAAGGTCAAATGTGAAGCCAGCGGTTGGGATGTTCTCGGCCGTGCTAACAGCCTCCTCTCATGCAAGCATCTTTAAATATGTTTAATTGTGAGAATTGTGGTTTAAGAACAGAATTGGTCTTAGGTTATCTTAAAACGGCACTTCACTAAAATGACTAAGTAATTGTTATGCATCGTCACCCATGTGTAGCCATGGGCAAAATTTCAGAGCTGAGCCCAGAGAAGGCAGAAGCTATGTAATCGAGCATCTGAAATGTTGGTCACATGGCTCACGTTGCTTCTCCTCACACTCTAACCAGCCTATGTCTCAAAAGGTAAAAAAGTTTCCCAACATGAAGGAAAGGAAGAGGCGGTATTCCGATTCAGGTCTTCCAAGTGTGACCACTTCTACTGGCCATTCAGTCTCAGGCACTGGACTGGAGAGATAGCTCAGCAGTCAAGAGCACTTGCTGCTCTTCCAGAGGATGCAACTTTACTCCCTAGCCCCCATTTCAGGCAACTCACAACCACATGTAACTCCTCCAGGACCAGGGGATCCGATGCTGCCTGCTGGCCTCTGTGGACACCTGCACAAATGTGGATACACACATACATAAAAATGTATATTAATCTTTAAAAAAATAAATGGCGAGTAATAATTCCTCAAAGGCCATGGCTCGAAGAACATCTCTGGTGCTGGACTTGCTGGTCTAGGTGCATGTCAGTACACTCATCCATTTTGCCCATTCATTTATTCTTGGTTCATAAATGCAAGCATTTAAACAGCTAAAGTTTGCCGAGCAAACACGAGCTGAACACAAGATAGTGAGGTATCTATGAGACAGGAAAATAAACAATCAGGGAGAGGGAAAGGTCAGGAGATGCAGGGTCTGCCTTAGGAAAGCTTCAATTCAGAAAGCTGGTCTAACATCCACATGGTGGCAAAATAGCTCAGTATCTCAGCAAGGCAGATTCTGAATAATGACCGCCATGCCCTGCCAGAGCAAGTCTGATATAAATGGGAAGATAGGTACAGAAGATCATTCCAAAAAAGTTTTCACTGTCTGAGGGAGATGTGCACATTTAAAGGCATTTCACATCTTTTCTTTATAGCTCAGCTGGAAAGGATGCTGTTCTAAACCCAGACCCATTGTTCGTTAGAGGAGGCTATGGACAGACTTGAGTAAATTAATTCCTCTATTGATTCTTTCTTTTCACCTCCTTCTCTATGTCAGATAACTCTACTAAAGAAGGGTTGAAGAAAGGGAACCTCTTCCAAATTGATTTGCTTTAACAGCACTGGGGTTGGAAACCCAAGATACCAGCAAAGTACGACATCACTGACCTAATCCTCGTTCCTGTTTATTTTGTTTTGCTTTGTCTTAAAAACACAGCAAGTTGGGCTACTGAGTCGCTAGTCTTGACGGGATGTGGTTAGGGTAAAGAAAGGTAAAACTAAAACAGATCATGGAGTCCTTGACTGTTGAATGAGAGTGGTTAGACTTTCTATATTACAGAAGAGAGAAAATCCTGAATCTTGAGGAGTGTGTGTGTGCGCGTGCGTGTGTGTGAGTGTGTGTGTGTGTGTGTATGTTTGAAGAGCCAATCTTCTAATTAGGGAACATACACTGAAATGGATGATATTTTTTCTAATTAAAGAAATGAGTGGCCGGGCGGTGGTGGCGCATGCCTTTAATCCCAGCACTCGGGAGGCAGAGGCAGGTGGATCTCTGTGAGTTCGAGGCCAGCCTGGTCTACAAGAGCTAGTTCCAGGACAGGCTCCAAAGCTACAGAGAAACCCTGTCTCGAAAAACCAAAAAAAAAAAAAAAAAAAGAAATGAATCTAGTGTATCGAAGACATTAAGGTCATTGTTTTATTCTCAGCTTCCACTGAGAGCTAGTGTGTGCTCAGCCTAATACTTCCCCATCTTACTATTGTAACAGTATTACTAGGCATTAATTTGAGATTAGCAATCTTTTGCTTCAGCCAACATTCATTGCATCCAAACAAAAACAACTGCCAGCGTGCAGCTTGCCCTCTGACCAGAATTCACTTCCTTCCCCATGTCACACGGTAGCGCCTCCTCCTGCTTTCTGTGGTATAGATGGTCAAACAGTTGATGGTTTCTTTCGCTTAAGAGCATGCTCAACATGGGTTTTTGACATTTTCCTGCAGCTCAGACATCTTCCATATCAGATTTTAATAATATCTGGACCCATAACCTTTTGCTTCAAAATTGGTTTTGGCAAGAAATCAAAAGTAGGAGAGTGTCTATATTAAATATTGATTTTTTTAAAAGACCTCTTTTTTTTCTTGCCCTTTCTTTACAGAAGGTAAAAGAAGATAACAAAAGGGTTAATAGCCTTTTAAAACTGCAGCTATTTTTTCCCATTATCTTTATTCTCTGATTTATAATAGTGCAATTTGGGTAATATTTAATCTCATAAATACAAATGTGTACTAAAAACATTTTTAATAAAATGAATCAAATTACAAATTTGATTTTGAGATACTCTGTCAAGGAAGAATTTAATCCAAAGCAAAACATGCCACACAGTGGTGTTGCACACCTTTAATCCCAGGAGAAAGAGGCAGGTGGAGCTCTGTGAGTTTGAGGCCAGCCTGGTCTACAGTGAGTTCAAGGACAGCCAGGGTTACAGAGAGAAACTGTGTAGTTTTGAAAAAACAAAACCAAAGCAAAACACAATGTGAAAAAATAAATTTGGAAAGGATATTTCTCTTATTTCACTTTATTATCACTATTGTTGTTATTGTTACTACTACTACTATTTGGTTTTAAAAGGAATCTTGCTGTCCATCCAAATTGGCCTCGAGTTTGCAATCCTCCTGCATAAACCTCCAGGGTACTGAGATTACAAGTGTGCATCACTGTGTCCAATTTATTATGTCAAAATTTTAAGGGCGCGTGTTCAATGCACATTGTACTAGTTTCATGTCTGCTGTTGTGATTAAAAAAAAAAAAACAAAACAAAACAAAAAAAAAAACACTGCCCCGAAATCAACTTAGAGAAGAAAGGATTTATTTCATCTATGGTTCCAAGTTACAACCCATTATTGTGGGGAAGTCAAGGCAAGAGCTGAATCCATCATATCCACGGTCAGAACAGAGAGAATAAATGCTTGGATCTCTGCATGCTTTATTGCTAGCTGTCTCCATGCTGACTTGGTTCTGAGACCAGCCTAGATGGTGCTGCCTGCCACCTTCAGAGTGGATCTTTCCCAAAGTCAATTACCCTCACTAAGAAACTCTCTCCCTTCTCTCTAGAGAGAGAGCGAGAGAGAGATCTAGAAGAAGAGAGAACGAAAAGAGCAGAGAGAAGAAAGAAAAAAAGAAAGAAAGAAGAAAGAAAGAAAGAGAGAGAGAGAGAGAGAGACGAGAAACAAAAAAAAAAGAGGAAAACAAAAAAGCATCTAAAACGCTCTCTCTTCTCCTCTATCCTCTTCCTCCACTCCCTCCTCTCCTCTCTCTCTCTCTCTCTCTCTCTCTCTCTCTCTCTCTCTCTCTCGCTCTCTCTCTCTCTCCCCACATGCAACCTAATCCAGGAAATCGCCCACTAAGACTCATTTTCCCTGGTGGTTCTAGACTGTGAAACTCAGGAACGCAGGCACGATTCCATGAAAACAGGAGTATAATCCACTTTCTTTTTAGCACTTTCGACCACCGGACACTGGGGCGTAATGATCCCTGTCAGGTTAATGCGGCTACTGTGTGCTACCACAGTTCCCCTCCGAATTTCGTAGTCATAAATGGGACAGGATTTGGAGATTGGATTATATCATACAAGTGAACCCTAGTGCAATGAAACTGCTTTAAAAAGAGGAGGGACCTGGAAGGACTCTTCCAGCATGCGTGCTGAGACAGCCCAAAGTTCTCCTGTAGGAGCCAGAATGGGAGCAGCACCCAAACTTTACTATGCTGACCTACTATGGCGAGCCGCAACCTTCAGAGCTTCAAGAGAGTCAATTCCACTGACAAAGCCTTGGGAATTGACCCCTGACATTAAGAATTGGTTACCAAACTTGAAGCCATCGTGTGAACTGGGAAACAAATGGGTACATTAACAGCACAGGTCATTTGAACCTAAGGGCGTCTCTATCAGCCCATTCTTCAGCCTTCCCTCTGAATCAGGAATTAGCAAATGTTGAACCAACCTCTCGAAAATTCCCAAACCTCTGGCTATGGCTTTTCTTTTAATTTTCCAGGTTTGGCAAATTCACGGGAAACCAATGAGCCATTCTCTGTTCTTGTCCTTGTCATTGGGATTTTGTGTTCTAGCAAGAAGTCGTCATCTAAGATCTCAGAATTCTACATCGAGAATAGAAAGAAAGAAAATTCCTACAACACTCCCTGAAACTGCAGTGTCGAAATAAATCCAGGATTTGTTCTGGCTGCATTTGCGTTCTGTAAAACATCTTAAACACAAAATAAGCAGTGTTGTGCCTGAAACTAATTGGCGGTGTCCCCAGTGCCATCTTACAGTCAGCTCCTATTAATTGGATTAGGGATTCGGTGCGAATGGCAGCTGGTAGAGGCTTTGCAGTTACTGCAGCTCTTCCCTGTAATCCCTGCAGCAGAAATCATGTACCAACCACAGAGAGTAACCACGGTTAGTGATTGCGCTTGGGCGTCTGTTTTTCTTCTTTTGGGAAGGTGTGTGTGTGTGGGGGGGGGGGGTACATGTGTGTTCACATTGTGGGACTTATGTGTTTAGGAGTGTGTGTGCACACGGAAGGCAGAGGGTTGATATTGGATGCCTTCCTCAGTCCCTCTTCACCTTCTATAACGAGGCAGGGTGTCATATTTGAACCTAGAATTTGTCCATTCAGCTAGCTTAGCCAGTCATCTTGCTCAGAGGGTCCTCTGTCCTCACTTCCTGCATTTGGGGATCACTCAAGGTCACCTGGCATTTACATAGTAGGCTCATGGACCCACCTTAGGTCCTTGGGTTGCAGCAAGCACTGTATCTGCTGAGCCCTCTCCTTGGCCCCTTCCTTATGTTTTTTCTTGAAATTAAAAAAAAAAAAAGCTAAACTCACTTTCTCTCCTTTCAGGCTTTCTCCGGCCATCTTTTTATACCTGATCAACATCATGCCGTCCTTGTGGCTCCTTGAATTGCACCATGGAAACCAGGTATGCATTCCTAAAAAGCAGAAGATGGTGATGCTCAGCAGCAGTCCACTTTCAGAACAGGACGAGATTTGTGTCATTACTATGCCTTCCCAAGGGTTTGGAATTATCTAGAATTGAAGAAATAAGAGGCCAGGGGCAAAGGAAAGTGACATCCTAACTTATCAAAAATAAATTAAATAATCACAATGACTTCTGAGTTACAACTATTTAACTAGCACTTGCTGTGGGTGATTGTCTTAATTAGCTTTCTATTGCTGTAGTTAAAACCATGACCCAAAGCAACTTGGGAAGGAAAGGGTTTATTTGGCTTTATAAGCCTGATCACAGTCCACTGAGGGAAGCCAAGACCAGAACTCAAGCAAGGCGGGAACCTAAAGGCAGGAACTGAAGCAGAGGCCATGGAGGAGTGCTGCTTACTGGCTTGCTCATCAAGGCTTGCTCAGCCTGCTTTCTTATAGACGCAGGACCACCAGCCTGAGAGGGGCACTGTCCTTAGTGAACTGGGCTCTTCTATATTAATTACCAATCAAGAAAATGCCTCACGAGCTTGCCTACAGGTCAGTCTGATGGGGCCATTTTTCAATTGAGTTTTTCTCTTCCAAGATGGTCCTAGCTTGTATTAAGTTGACAAAAAAAAGAAAAAGAAAAGAAAAGAAAAGAAAAAGAAAAAGAAAAAGAAGAACCAGCCAGCACAGTGATCTTCTATGATCTACCCTCCTTTCACCAAGACATGCTAGCTTGAGTTCACAGGGGGCTGAGAAAATGATCTATTTATCTGCTTATGTTTGTATGTCCATGTGTGGGTGTGTACATGTACATTTCTGAAACTGGGTTCTTCCTGAAGAAGCCAACAGAAGATACAGGGTGTTCTCCTCCATCCCTCTCTGCCAAATTTCCTCATGGCAAGATCTGTCACTGAACTCTGTCAGCAAGCCCAGGAATCCTCCTGTCTGTCCCTGCCAGCTCTGGGGTCATAGGATCATGCAGGGAAGCCCAGCTTTCACATGGATGCTGGGAATTTGCGCTAAGGTCTTCATTCTTACACAGCCTGTCATTAAGCGCTACGCCATCTCCCTAGCTCTGTGAGTATGATCGAAGACATGCTAAGAGTTTCATTATGCTAAGGCCTTGATCTGGCATTATTAGGAAGATGTTCTTAAGAAATACCAAAGTTAAAAATGAAACTACTTTTTTTTTAAAAAAAAAAAATAAGCCTTTATCTGTGTCCACATGAATACATTCAAACTTCTAGGGACCATTGAAAACACAAGGGAAGCAGATTGCGAGAGACAGGCTTTTGGAGCTTGGTGGGACATCATAGTAAAACAGAAATCTTTGGGTTGAAGAGAAAGCTCGGCAGTTAGGAGCACTTGCTGCTCTTGCGGACGACTGCAGTTCAGATTCCAGCACCCACATCCAGCTGCTCACAACTGCCTGTAATATTTCCAGGATCTCTAATGCCCTCTTCTGGCCTTGACAGGCACCAGCATGCACACACACACACACACACACACACACACACACACACAATTAAAAATGAAAGCAGAATAAAATGCACTTCTAGGACCTTGATATTAAACATAAGGGAGTAATATCATGGAGCCCATCACAGGAAAAGGTACCATACATATCCAACCACACAGAAGATGACCATGGCTCCTAATCCAATCCCCATTTATAAAACACTTCCCATCACCCGTGTTTGTTTTCTTGAGCCACAGTCTAACCTGGTATTTGCTATGTAGCCCAGTCTGGCCCTGAACTTGAGGTAACTCTCCTGCCTCACCTTCCTGAGTTCAGACATTTCCCAGCATACCTGGTTTATATAATGTTTTAAATATCGACCTACTTCCTCCGTGAACTTGTCTGGCTGGCAGACTCAAGACCGAGCCTGTCATTTGTTTTGTTAACTCTCCTGTACCAGCCTTGGAAGCTTCAATGATAAAATGCTTTAGGCAAGATTTGCTCAAAATTGACCCTGTATAGATTTTCTTTACTGTGGCTGTTATTTTATATCAAGGTTGAGTCTCCCAATTTATATGTAACTTTATCTGAAAATGCTTCCTGCAAACTTGAGGTACAAGGAGAGTAATTTACCTTTGCGGATAGCTTTTTAAGAAACTCCCAAGCAAATATCAATCATGTAGCCACCATAAAGCATTTCTCCTCCTCAGACCTCTTGGTGAAATTCATTAAAGTTCAAGGCAACCTCAATGTCTGCATTAAAGTATTTTGGTAACTGTAGATTGGCTAATTCAAGTCACCATGGCTTTGATAAAAAAGACCACAAAGAACCAGAGGACCACTTGACTCTCCTGTCAGGACTATGAAAATAAGCTGTGGTGATTTGAATCAATTTATCCTCTACACATCAATTCTATGACATGGCTAACATCCACAATAAGAATTCATTTCTCCCAAATGCTTTCATAACATAAATGTATTACACAGCTAATTGATATACAGGTCAAATCCCATTACAATCAATAGCATGCAACCAAAAACTCTTTTTAATGAGAGAGAGAGAGAGAGAGAGAGAGAGAGAGAGAGAGAGAGAGCGAGAGAGCGCCTTGAGCCTTGGGCAGAACTTCTGTGATTCCTATACTACAAAAGAAATTGAACCTTCATTGTTGTTATTTGACACTGGAAATTAAAATGAATACCAAGAGATTGAAGCAGGCAGGGCAAGCAGAGATGCAAGTTGAAAAAAAGAGAGAGAAAAATATTGGGGTTATGTTTAAAGAAATAAGTGGCATTTCAGAATCGAGGGAGATATAGAAATCCCCTTTGTCCTCTAGTTGCCACAATCAATTTTGTTACATAGAACCTGAAATTTCACAGAGTTTTCAGATAGATTTTCTCACGCAGAGATTTAAGGACCTCAAACATTAGGCATGGTGCAGATATTTTTGTTTTATAGAAGACAGCCGTGGGGCTTAAAAGACTTAAGTTCAGAACCAAGATGCAGCCCAGAAGAATACATTCCAATATTTCAGGAGAGCTCACATAAGAATCATCTGAGTTTTTCCATGATGGAAAAGAATAATTTACTAGTCATTTATGAAACTAGAGAAATGGATCGGTGGTTAAGAACACTTGCTGCTTTTGCAGAGAACCCGAGTTCAGGTCTTAACACCCACCGGGCCCACCACATCCTGGAACTCCAGCTCTGGGACATCTGACACCCTTTTCTGGACTCTTCAGTCACCTGCAGGCATGTGGCATAAAAATACAAAGAGACATACACATACACAGAATTAAAACTAAAAGATAAATCTTAGTTTCCATTCATATTCTCCATATTCTTGCATCCCAGTTGTTCTAGATGACCAGTTTCATCCCGTCATTCCTGAAGTAATGTATGCTACACACATGCAAACCACAATATCCTAAGAATTTCAGTTCTAACCACACATGAGCTCTGCTCGGGAGAGAGCTCACTGAAAGTGATGGAAATGCCCAGTTCTTCATGATGTCCTCGTTATCTTTGAGTCAAAGGGATATTTTAGGGTTTAATGACATAGCCATAAATCAATGACATAGCCATGCTGGTACCAAAATTACCTTCCTAAAATCCTCTGGATGATGATGCCCACTAAAACACCAGACACAAAAAAGAGCATGTCAAATAAGGGTGAATGGGTCAGCCCCCTGTTTTTTGGAAGCCTTGATATCTTGCGAAGAAAAGGTCCATCAATCTAAAACTGAATACCAAGGAGAGGCAAGGAGCTCATTTAGCACCGTGATGCACATGCAAAACTGTTGGCTTCCACATTAGAAGGCACTGCCTTCAAGAGTGTCATTTCCCCTAATAGCAAAATGTTTACAGTTTTACAAAGTAAAGGTATTAGAACCTAGCACCTCAGCACTTTTAATACACAGTATATTTTTATACCTATACAAAACAGGTGGTTAAAATTTTGTCTCTACCAACATTTACATAGTTTACATACTAACAATTACCAAGTTACATGACAGATGATGATTGGTGGTTTGCATCAAAGATCCAGTGTTTTGGCTACACTATCTCTTCTTTAAACGTGGGTTACATTCGTGTATACACATATATGCATGCACACATAACATACACACATGTGCATTCACTAACATGAGCATGCACACACAGTCGTGCACACACATGTAACACATGCACACGTGTGTACATTCACATTCACACACATATGCTTACTTGCACATTCACTTGCATGTACACACATACATGCATGCACACACACATACAGGCACATATGCGCATAAGGTGCATACTCCTAATCACGTTATTTCACTTAGAACACTCGTCACTTAAGTTGAGAGCAGAAAATAATGGCTCCTTGGTAGACTTTATTGTCTCCTTGTCAAATGGCTTATGGTATAAATGGTACCGTATTGAGAATAATTAAGAAAAAATACTTCTTACAGCTTTAGCTCTTCTCCCCCCACCATAACTTTTCTCTAAAGAAATGTGTAATCATGGAATATGGAATATGGTAGTGATGGTGGTGATGATTGGTGGTAGTCTCTCTGTCTCTGTTTCTCGGTCTCTCTCTCTTTCTCTCTCTCTCTCATGTGTGGTGTGTGTGTGTGTGTGTGTGTGTGTGTGTGTGTGTGTGTTTATAAAACATGCCAGCACTGCAGATACTTAGAGTCGACCACTCTCTAAAGCCAGTTTGTAAAGTCTACTGCTGCGGTGGCTACTTTGCCAAGTGTTGTCTTATAAATTTTCCCACCTCTATTCTACCTCAGTTTCCCAATATCTGGCTAGATAAGATTACAGATAGTTTGTTTGCATAATGAAGAAAGGAAAGAAGGAAATCATCCTTTAGGTCAATTATCAAATTTCCCACAACCCTAAGTTGGTTTACTAGCAGCACTGGCATCTGGGATGCTGGACGTGCTGACTTGTTTGTGCTGAAGCCTGGCCTGAAGGGTGAAAAGTAATTGGATTGTTTATTTAACTGGAATGATATTTTTAGATAGAGAGCTTTCTTGGTAAGAAAACAAACTTATAAAATAAAATAAATGTATTCTTAGAGTTGGTATCACAATTGCTCCCAAAAAGTTTCAAGAAAAGGACCCCCACTTATAACTAACCCATAGATTTTATAGCTCTCTAAGATCTGTATCCTCCATGCATTGGGAAAGAGGGTCAGGCAGTGAACGCTCTCCTCGGTACCTTCCACTTCATACTCTGGTCTCAGGTAATGTTTACGGGGTCCCTGGAAATGTTGCACATCTCCATCCTCTCTTGCATGGAGTGAAGCTGCTTTGCTGTTACTTCACTGTGACAGGTTTCCCACACCTGCCCTCAATTCTTAGAATTGCAGCATCCAGGCACAGAACGTCAGCAGCGGAGGAAACATCAATCAAACCTCGACATCCCAGAGACCTATCAACGGAGTGGGAAAGATCATAGATTTGGTGAGAGCTTTCCCCATAATTTATGATAAGTTTCATAAAGTTGCAAAAGTTTTGGGCACAAGAATTGTAAAAGAAAACGTGTTTTCCTTCGTTAAACCTGCATCACCTACATGCTGGTGTACTTAACATTAATAATCGCATGCATTAGAAGCACAACTCTTACAACAAGTATATAGAAACATAACTAAAGCGTATCATATTACAGCATATTAATTATATTGTCACAAATTTAGGTACTCTAATATGTCTATATTTAATATACAGTTGTGCCTAATAACATCTTTCTTTAATCAGAGCAAATTCAAATCTGCAGCATAAATGAGAGGAAGGTATCTGAATTACCCATAAACCTCTTCCACGCATACACACGTAATCTCCCTTCTTAATATATCTTGCGTCTTGATGATATGTTAGTCCAACATCTGTATAGATTTGGGGCAGGGTATCACACAGTGCAGGTTGGCTAAAAACTCACTATGTAGCTGAGAATGAGTTTGAACTTCTAATCTTCCTGTCTCCACCTTCCACAATGCTATTATAGGCGTGTACCACCACATCAGGTATATGTGGTGCTGGCGGTTGAACACAGTTTTGTGAGCTATTTTGGATATTTTAGTTCTCCATAGCATCTTTAGACTCAGTTCCTCACCACTCACAAAACAGTTTGATGATGCTATGGTTGAGCTAGCATCAAATACACGACAAGTCATGGATCACTTGACATGTGGACAAAGGTGAGTCTGCTCAGCAATGAACAAGAGCATCTCTCCAGTTAGTCCATCTTTGCTTTCAGCCTGCAAGGACTGTGGACATAGCTTAGAGCTAGGACTTATGTCTCGCAGATACAAAGTCCAGTGTTTGACTCTCAGTACTGTCCAGAAAGCAGAAAGAAGGTTTAACTCCTCAGTATTAGTAGCTTTGTTATCTATATCTATGTCTCTATATATCTGACATATATGTATTAAAATAACATGTATTTTAATATAGATGCACATATAACACACATGTACTTGAACATTTTATTAGATTCATAACCAAGTGTTTTATTTTTGACAGTGAGAATGTGATTATGAATTTTAGTTTCAACATCTATTTTTTTTACTAGTATAGAAAAAGAAGATTGACTCTTGAATATCGACCTTTACTCTACAATTTCTTCATTAGTTCCAGTAAAGTTTTTTTTTTTTTTTTTGGTTTTTCGAGACAGGGTTTCTCTGCAGCTTTTTTAGAGCCTGTCCTGGAACTAGCTCTTGTAGACCAGGCTGGCCTCGAACTCACAGAGATCTACCTGCTTCTGCCTCCCGAGTGCTGGGATTAAAGGCGTGCGCCACCACCGCCCGGCAAGTTTTTTTTTTATTTTCCCCACCAAATCTTTAAGATTTTCTACATATAAAAGTATATGATGTCAGCAAAGACAGTTTTATTTCCTCCTTTCCAATGGACATAACTCTTATTTTCTTTTCTTATTTTATTGAAGTAGTTGGGGATATATAAATACATATTTGTTATTATATATTCATTATGTTTATATATAGCATCCATATAATAGAAAAAGATGTTTGCTAAAATTCAATGATAGAGTGACTCTTGTTCTTCACACATCTTCTATTTGGCAAGTTGATAATGACCTCTTTGCAAAGAGTTTACAGAGGGGACTCAAGACAAACAAGGTCACTACCACTGAAAAAATGTTTTCTAAAATAAGACACACTGTTGAGTCCCAGAGGAGAATAGAGCAAGGCATGCATTCTCATTCAAGTTCTAGTAGAACTTCCCTGTGCCACCGTGGACAAGACACTTGCTTTTCATCTTAGCTAAAATAGTAGTATTTATCCTGATAATGTGTTACCCTGTAAGTTAAGTGAGTTGTATGTGAAGCCACACGGGAGAGACATCAAGAAGCAAGGAATAAAAATATTTGATCTTCCTGTATGGACTCCATCAAGGTCCCTGTCTTCCTTGGTCACTTCTGTCCCTTTGTACTGTGGATTTGGTATGAACAACGGATCAAGAGGTGTGTTTTGATTTTGCATAAAGGTAGCTATGCCCTTGGCAGAGGTCACCTGGCATTGTTATCCTGTCTTTTTGTGACACAGCTTTTGTAGTCTTGAGATATTTTAGCCTAAACCAGTAATAACATGCTTTGAAATTTACTTAAAATTTTAATGAGAAGGATATATCCTCCAAGATCTAGTAGGGTATCTAAGTTTCTCTCAAAACCTAAAAATAAAGGCACAGTGAATTTTTCTTGCTGAATTATGGATTATTGAATAATATTCTATGTATTCAGAGCAAAGAAAGGAAATATTACAATTATTCTCTTCCATTAAGCAAATGGACAAACACTAATTTTTTTTCTGGTTAGAATTTTAAGGCAGTGTAAAACAAAAAGAAGATTGTAGTATGTTAAAACTCCCCATGTTACTGGGCGGTGGTGGTACACACCTTTAATCCCAGCACTTGGGAGGCAGAGACAGGTGGATCCCGTGGGTTTGAGGCCAGCTAGTTCCAGGACAAGCCCCAAAGCCACAGAGAAACCCTGTTAGTAAATTCAGATTTAAAGTCAATTAAAGTAAATACTAGATTTTTTATAATTTTAATATGGAACTTATCAAACTGTGCTATGTGTTATACTTTATTGTAGAGTATAATAAAATCCACAATGATCTTTAAAACATTACATTGGTCCTTTAACTATAACAAGATATCATCTTACTAAATGTAAGATTTAAATTAGCCACAGGGTAAGTCTGACCTTAAGGACTCCATTATATTTCCTTTTTAGGGTGTTCATCCAAAAGGGGTGGCATTTTCCTTATTAAATTAATAATGGCTCTTGGAAAACGTTGACAGAAACACACTGTTGACTGAAATCCATGTTGAAGTAGACAATCTTCTACATACTGATGGTCTCTAATCCTGATGTCTGTGGGTTGTCTCTGTTCAACAGACCTCGGGGCTCCTAGATACTTTATCCAGGGTATGTGATCCAGTCTGGACCCTAGGACTCCATCAAACGCTGCTGTTAATATTGATCCTTGGACGGTGGCTTCTGCCCATTGGAGGCACTATTACTAGAGACCAACTCTCAGAACTTCTTCTGATGTTTGTGGGGACAGCAGCGGACATACTGGAATTCACCACTGAGACTCTGAAGGAAGATAACGTTAGGTAAGGTCAGAAGCACCACACTTCTGTCTCATCATCTCGAATTTGTACTTTCCGTGAAAAATGTATTTAAAGATATCTTTATGTCAGGGCTCGAGGGGTGAATTATTTAGTAAACTCTCTGCTGTGCAAGCATCAAGACCTGACTTTGGATCCACAGTTCCCATGTAAATACTAGGCATGGTGGTGTGTGTCTATGATCCCCGCACCGGAGATGTGGAGACAGGAGAAGCCCAATGGCTTGCTGTCTACCCATTCAAGCCAAGTCAGTAAACTCCGGGTTCAGCAGGAGACTCAGAAAAGAATGCTGATAGATGGACATACCCAATATAAAACCTCTGGGCTTCATATGCACTTATACACACATGTGCAGGCACTTCAAGCAACATGCACACCCATGAACATGTATTCACATACACAGCACATGTAGTATATGTACACATATATATTTAGATACATACTAGGAACCAATCATTATAGTGGAAAAAAAATGCAGGATGGAGACTTTGCCTAAGAAAGGGACAGGATATATGTAGCCTGGCTTAGACCAGACTACCATATATTTGCCCCATCAGTCCAGAGGGCCAGGGCAGAACCACAGTGACTATATGTATCTGGAGGCCCTCTGGGTGTCTCTTCCATCTTCAGTCAGGTGTCAGGAGTATAGTCAATGGCATTTTCTCTTAGATCACAGCAGAGTTACAAGAGACATAGAGAAATTGTCCCTTTCTGCAGCTGAAGAATTTACATTTCCCAGCAAGAAGGCAGAATGGAGCAGATGAAGTTTTATTGTATGAAATTTTATATTTAGTCCGTTTGGTTCAAAGCGCCCAAAGGCTTTCTGATGGAGATGCCTATAAATTAAAACTTATTGAGTTGGTACTTTTATTTTTGCCACAAGCAAATAAACTCAGAATCCATGATCACATCTGTTTATGGAGCCGCTTTCTTCCCATTAGGGATTTGAGTCCCCGCGCCTGAATGTACTTTAAGCTTGGGTTGTTTTGTATGATGCTATAAAAATAAATTGGAATGAGGCTGGCTTTTAATGCTACAGTTTACTTTATCCCACACTCCTCAAACAACATAGCATAAAGACTGAGAAAAATACACCAACTTATTAAATAAACTTAATTTCTCAATTATAGTGTGAATCATTATTTATAAACGAGGGATTTTTTTTACAAGAGCACTCATTGTTTTGTGCATACTAATTTTTCTTTTAGTTTATTAAGTTGGCATTCTTTTTTGAGGAATTCAATATGAATTGGATCCCTGTAGTCATAGTGTTTATTTTAGTCTGGTGGTTTCAATGCCTTATGGTTGATCAGCACTTTGCATTGCATAATGCTTTCAAATATGCTTAAGATAATTACAATACAATGTCATTACTAGAGAAACAGGAATGGATTGTGATGGAGCACATGCAGTAATGAATGTGGAGAGTTACAGAGACATGACACCATAATGATAAATTACCCCTGTCTGAAAATGAATGCATACATGCTAAGTATCTATAGAGAACAGAGGCAACACAGGACTTGGGGAGGGCTATGTTTTATGGTGCTCATCGTAAAATGAGAGAAATGCCAAACCCAGTTATCTTAATGGGCTCTATGAGCCCCATCCAGAAGCATCATCAAAGAGTAATGAATCCCGTGTTTACCAATAAATGTTGATTATTAAATAAGTTTATTTAATTGGTTGACCCATAAAAGGGACCCTTGGAAGTCACTAGGCATTGTTTAATTGACTTAGAACTGGTGTTTTATGTAACATGTGCCAGGTAGTGTGTTGGGCAGAGCTTGGGTAGTAAAACCATAAGCAAGTTATGAACGAAAGAGCACTCAGTTCAGCCAGAACAGGATTGTTTTGTTTCAGCAAGAATTTGAAGAGCACTTGATATTTCAAAACATCATCAATCCCCCAGTTTTTTCTGTCACTTACAATTCAATCTGAATACTTTCTGAGCATATATTTTGGAAAAATTGAACTTTCATCTTATGCAAGTTGATGCTTAATGGAGCTGAATAAATTATAGTTGGCCCTCGTATCTGCAGGCTTTTCATTCGTGGACAGAAAGAAATCTAGACATGATTCCAAGTTTATTGTAGAATGTGTGTGGATCATTTGTTAATATTATACAATGTTTTATAAGAACTTGAGTCCTACAAACACCCTCCCATGGAGAGTATAGGATTCTGTTACAGATTTTATTTTTAAATATCATTTTCAATTGTATTTTCTCAAATTGAAGTCATTTTGTTTAAATGACCCCCGGACTGCACCAGTGGACTTTTGCAATCTTCCGTCCATACCCTACCACCTCCGTGATGCCAATGTCCCTCATTCTATGGTCAAGTCCCAGAATGTATCTCGAGATTATTCCTCGCTTCTAATAGCTTGCTTCTAAGTTCTTATCTAGGATCTTACCTATAATATAAGAAATGATATGAAAAATGCCAATTTTGTGTGTGTGTGGTGTGTCCCCAGAACAAGGGGCTGAATCACATGGAACAATAGTTATAGATGGTTGTTAGTCCCTATGTAGTGCTGTGAATTCAACCCAAGTCTGTCACTGCTGAACCATTTTCTAGTCCCACAATTATGTATTATGAACAGCATAGTTTTATGTAATACATTGTACTACCTTTTCTCTTTTGGGTCATGTTTCTTGGTAGCATATACAAGAAATAATAACAAATCCAAAATCAGAAGAGTGTTTCATTTTCTTCCTATGGAAACTTTTAGCTGGTGTGTGTGTGTGTGTGTGTGTGTGTGTGTTTCCATTTGATTTAATTTTGTGTACACTGTGAACTAAACTTCCTTTTTTAAAAGATTTTTATTTATTTATTATGTATACAACATTCTGCCTCCATGTATGCCCACATGCCAGAGGAGGGCACCAGATCTCATTACAGATGGTTGTGAGCCACTATGTGGTTGCTGGGAATTGAACTCATGACCTCTGGAAGAGCAGCCAGTGATCTTAACCACTGAGCCATCTCTCCAGCCCCTGAACTAAACTTTCAATTTCAATTTATTTGGCACTGACACAGAATTGTTTGTTATACCAGCTTGGAATAACTGACTCAAAAATATTTGTTGAAAATGCTCTTTCTGAGTTCATCTGCCTTATCTACTCAAAATCAATTGGCTCCAAGTGTAAGAGCACCAAGGATGCATGTGTTCATCATTTTATCAACAGCGCACTATTGTCACTGTGGCTCATGGTGACTTTTGAGGTAGAATACTCTAGACACTGTAGCACAGCTTCCTAAAAATATTGATTCTGGTAACCCAGGGACTTTGATTAGTCACATGGCTATGATTACCTTTCAAAGTTTTATAAACACACACACACACACACACACACACACACACACACACACACACACAGGGAAATCCTTGTGGTCTTGGCAGGAAGTGAAGTGATCTTAAGGGCCTATTGGGAAGGTTCAGAATCTTGACATTTCTCCAGCATTCTGCCTTTGTTTTCTTAATTGAAGAATCTACCAATCTTTGGGTGACACTGGTTGATATCTATCTATCTATCTATCTATCTATCTATCTATCTATCTATCTATCATCTAGCTATCATCTATCTATCTATTATCTATATATCTACCTATTATCTATCATATATATGATATATATATCATATATATATTCTATCTATCTATCTATCTATCTATCTATCTATCTATCTATCTATCTATCTATCTATCTAACACCAGAGTTACTTTTAGCTTGAGTCCTACACAGTTCCAGTAAAACAATGCAGTTTGTAGTCAGTATGTAATCTGAGCAGAAATGGTGATGAAACCTTTAAACTCTTAGAGCTGTACCCACTGAAGACATGCATTTAGGATCAGGAAATGTTTGTGTGACCTTCATCTTTTCATTTAAACAGGGCACTGCTGGGTATTCATTGAACATGCCTATAATTTCTTAATCAGCCGAGTGCACAGAATTTATCACATTCCTCCATAACTTCCTTGTTTTTAGAAATTCTCTGCTAAAGTTGAATTCTATCCATCACTCATATGAGTGGACTTACAGCCTTGAAGCAGAAGGTGTGCATTTCTCCTTTTATTTCTAATGAAGCCCATCATCTGTGGAAGACCACATTTCTGAGTATAAACTAACTTTCTTTCTCTTTTTCTTCCTTCCTTCCTTCCTTCCTTCCTTCCTTCCTTCCTTCCTTCCTTTCTTCTTTCCTCCCTTCCTCCCCCTCTCTCCCTCCCTCCTTTCTTTCCTACTTTCTCTTTTCCTTTTTCTTTCTTTGAGACAGGGTCTCTGTGTAACTTTGGCTATCCTGTAACTCACTATACAGACTGGGCTAGCATTGAACTCACAGAGATCCATCTACCTCTGCCTCTGCTTCCTCAATGCTGGGGTTAACATACCAACATGCATAGCCTGAGTGTCAAGCATCATGCGGCATTCTAAGTTAGTTCTGTTCTTTTAAGACTAATTCTTCTCCTGTAACATTCTACTCTGATTGACCAAGTTGGCCTTAATATATTTAACATTTGCATAAACTTTAGAGATGTGGCTCTCCCTCCCTCCCTCCCCTTCTTCCTTTCTTCCTTCCTTCTTCCATTCCTGCCTTCCTCCCCTCCTTCCTCCCTTCCTCCCTTCTTCCCTTTCTACATCCCTTCCTTTCTACATCCCTTCCTTTCTTCCTCCCTTCCTAAATAGTTAGGGTTAGTTTCCTGTTGGCATAGGACAATACCCCAACAACAGAAAGCAACCTAGGGGCAAGAGGTGTTTATTAAGCTTACAGTTCCTGACAGGATACCATCCATCATACTGGGGAAGACATGGCTGCAAAACAGGAAGCTGGCCTGGAAAACAAGAAACAGAGAGAGAAGAGAAGCTGTAAAAACCTCAAACCTCATCTCCAGTGACATACTTCCTCTAGCTAGGCTTCACCTCCTAAAGTTTCCACACCCTCCCAAACAATGCCATCAGCTGGGGACCAAGTGCTCAAAAACGGGAGCCTATGGAGTATGGGGGGGTGACATTTCATATTCAAATCGCAATTAGCTTTGGTTTCCTCTTCCTTGGAGCCTTTCTTTTTGGGAAATGGCACGGTACTTCTCTGTGCTGTTGAATGTAGTCTCCTCCTAGTTCTTGTCTTTCTCAAGGACGTAGGATGTAGGATCCATGTCTTCCAAATGGATTAAAAATTCTAATAAGGAGCAATGTCATCAATAAAAATGGGGTTCCAGGGCTGGAGAGATGGCTCAGTGGTTAAGAGCATTGCCTGCTCTTCCAAAGGTCCTGAGTTCAATCCCAGCAACCACATGGTGGCTCACAACCATCTGTAAAGAGGTATGGTGCCCTCTTCTGACCTGCAGACATACACACAGACAAAATATTGTATAATAAATAAGTAAATAATAAATAAATAAATAAATATTTTTTAAAAATGGGGTTCCATCTTGCAGTATTTGTGGGAACACTTTAAATCCAATTAGCAAACGCAAGTCCTCCACACACATCAATCAGCTGCCACCCAAGGGTCCTCCAGGGCTTCCTTTCTTAGGTTTAAAATCTCTCCCACCTTTTGTGGCAGCATATTAGACTCAGTCTTCCCACCAGTTCCAATCATCTGGAATAAATTTTTTTCTGTCGCTTTAACACCATCTTATACAATTCTTCTTTCACGGAACTGAACCACGAGAGTGGATGCTGCAGATTCTCACTGCTGTTACCTGAGATTCTGCCATACTAAGGAGAGCCAATGTTACCGAATTTGTTGCTTGTCTCTGGTTCATTTGCACAGCATGGATGGTGATCTTTGACAGCGTGTCTAATATAAGCCATATTTGTTAAGGGGGAGAGGCATCTGTTGACCTTTTCATTTGCTGTAGCTTCCCTTCCAAAATGCTCATGAGTCTAAATCCATCTTCGGGAGAAATAGTTCATCACCTCTGGGAAACACTCTGTATGGTTTCTGAACACAGACCGTTTATTAAAAAGAAAAAGTCTGTTCCCCCACCATTACTATATCTCAGAAGATTGGACAATGCAGAGGAGGCCTCCCCGAGTTTTCCCATGCTCAGTCTCTCGATTTTGCAGTTTTCTCAGTGCAATATTCCTTCTGAAAGCTTTGTGCTTTGTACCCATCCTCTTCTTCCCTCTCTCTCCTTCATTATCTTAACATGTTTATCACGTTTTTAACATATGTGAATCTCATTCACTGATTATCTCTTTCATATAAAAACACTTTGTATTCCAAAGAGAATTATTTAATAAAGTAATCAAACTGCTACTTCTTTTATTCATGTTTTTTAAAATTACATTTACTTTTTGTGGGGGGGGGTGTGTTTTGCTTGCATGCATACCTGTGCACCATGTGTGTGCCTGATATTTAGTTGATCAGAATACAGTGTCCTATACCCTGGGACTAGAGCTGGTTATGACTCTCCATGCGGATGTTGAGAGTCAAACCTGGGTCCTCTGGAAGAGTGGCCAGTGCTCTTCCTCACTGAGCCATCACCCAAGTCCTTGGGGCTTCATATTTTTTAATGTTCACCTACTACGGTGCTTTTGTTGATCCAGCAAAAGCTAGTAACTTATTTCCCTGGTTACCAAAAAGAAAAAGTATATACTTGCCCCAGTAATGTTACTTCTGAAGATCTTTTATTTCATGATGACATGAAATTCAGGTACCGTCCTGAATATAGATCGTACAATTTTATAGTCTGAGATCTGAGGCTGAACAGAAAAAGAAAATAAAAAAACAAAAAACAAACAAACAAAAAAACCAAGGTAACAAGCTGAACATTCGTATTTGTCTGTGTCTGTTTCCTGACTATGGATACATTGTGAAGGCCATTGTAAGTCGTGTTTCTTGAATAATATTTCTAAAGGTCAATTGGTATTACAACAGTAGTAGATAAATCTGCTCCATAGTCCTTTGAGATTTTTTTCTTTTAAACGTGTATTTTGGTTCCTTTTTTTAAAAAATTAAGTTTTCTTAAATATAATCTTTTCTCATTTAACATAGCTATCCCTACTCCCTTCCTTCCTCCCACTCCACCCTTCTCTCTACCGCCTCCCTCATCCACTCCTCAGAAAGGGTAAGGCTTCCCATGGGGGGTCTACAAAGTCTGACACTTCACCTCGCCATATAAAAATCAAAACACTAAACAGGAAAAAAAAAGAAAGAATATTAAGAGCCACAAAGGAAAAAGACCAAGGAACATATAAAGGCATCAAAATTGCACCCTACTTCTCAATGGAAACTCTGAAACCCAGAAGGTCCTGGTCATAGATATGCTGCAGACACCAAGAGATCACGGATGCAAGCCCAGACTACTACACCCACCAACTCTTTCAATCACCATAGACAGAGAAAACAAGACATTCCATGAGAAAACCAAATTTAAATATTACCTATCCAGAAATCCAGCATTACAGAAAGTGCTAGAAAGAAAACTCCAACCCAAGGAAGTTAGCTGCACCCACAGAAACACAGGCAACCAGTAACCTCACACCTCACGGTAGCTGTCCTTGAGATTCTTGATTGCTGCTTAAGCTCAGCAACTTATTTACATTCCAGCATTAACCTCCTTGGGTTTACTCTCTGGTTTTATTCTTCTCTAGATTAATATTTTACCTGCGCCTTTCCAAAATTATTTTTGATAGTTTTTTTTCTCCACACTCACATTTTTCCATCCTTTGTGTGTGGACAGGTTATATGTACATAGGTAAAGCTTTGCAGTCACTATCTTTGATTCTAAATCTTGTCTATCAACTTGATGGAATTTGAAATCACCTAGAAGGCACATATTGGGGTGTGGTTTTGAGGGGCCTTCTGGAGAGGTTTAGCAGAGGAGAAAACACTCTTCCTGAATGTAGCGGCACCATTTCCTGGGCGGAGTTCTGAGACTGAATAACAAAGAAAACCTGGAAAATGGAGATTAGGACTAGCTTTTATCTCATCTGTATCCTGACTGTGGATACAATGTGGATACAATGTAGATACAATGTAGATACAATGTAGCCCGTCATCTCAGGTGCCCGGCTCTGAGAGTCTCCGCAGTGCTGAACAACACCTTTAAACTGTGAGTTTAAATCCACCCTAATTTCCTTCTTTGGGTTGCTTTTTTCACAACTATGGAAAAAGTAACTAATTTAGAAAATGATATGGTTACAGTTGGGTATGTTTAGACCTAGGGATAATTTACAGTTCATCTCTTTGTAATAAAGAGATGAAATTGAGACACCAAGTATTTTAGAGAGAAGGTAGAATAAAAATAAAATATTCATCAAATAAATAACAATCCCAGTTATTGCTTATTTACTATGATATGTTCCTGGAACTGTTCTGAATTCTTTAGGTCAATAGGTTAGTTAGTTTTGACATTCATACTGAGGCAGACACTGCTATTATTATCTTATAAATATATGCAATAAGATAAAAGCAACCAATATGCTCCCCCATACAGAGCCTGAGTCGGGTGCTGCATCAAGATACGTTTCACAGTAAAAATAATACACCGAAACAATCCCATGAAATCTAGTAGTGATTGTAATTGTCATCCTCATGACGCAGACGAGTACACAAAAGCGCACAGATGTCGAGTGGCATGCGGACATGAGGAAGCCTGTAAGCATCGGGCTAGCATAAGAGACTTTATTCTGCCTCTCCACGGGTAGTGGAGCTGATGTTTGCACTCCTGTCCCTAGGATCCAGAGACTGTGTACTGTCACTGCACACTACTGTCTTACGGACAAATGTTTTGGGTCGAATTATTGAAGTTTGCGATTGCAAGGAACTTCAAAAATGACCGCTTTAAGAAAACTCTCTTTGCCTTCCGTTTTAAAAATTCTCTCTAAAATATCAGCCATTTTCTTGGAAGCTCTGTGGGATTAATCTATCTGCCCCGGAAGTGACATATTCCATCTTTAGGCGATATTATTAGACATGCTAGATGCATCTCGACTCCTTTGGGGCTGAGCTTTTGCTCTGAACTCACAAGACCCGAGTTTATTTTATTTCCCTCACTGGATCCCATTAAGCACGAAAGGGAATAAACATTTAGCTCCCTGATCTGTTCCATATCCAACATCATTCTATGTTTCCTGGCAATCATAGGCTCTGTCCTTTTCTGCAAGTTAATGCACACATTTCTCTCCTCAAGAAGCTTGTTTCAGATGTGTGTGGAAGAGCCTAAAACACAGTAGGACTAATGCTTTTCCTCTAATTGCTGGAGATGTTGCAGGAGGTTGGTGTGAGGAATGTTCTGGATTGTCAGCTTGAAAGGTTTTAGAGCCACCTAGGAGACGTATGTCTGGGAATATCAATAAGGGTTCTTCCAAACAGATTAACTGAGAAAGAAGACATACTCGGAATGTAAGTGGCACAGTACAGTCTCTAGTGAGTTGTTTAGTTTTTACACAAGGTGTCAGGGGACTGAGATGAACGATAACACCAAAAAAATAGAAAGTGAGCAGAGCGCCAACATTCACCAGGGTCTGTTTCCTAGCTGCAGAATGCATGCCCCGCCATTATGGGTGACATCACTCAAACCATGAGCCAAGATAAATCCTTCTTGTCTTCACGAGCTTTGGTTATCTGGTTTTGTCACAACCAGGAGAAAATGAATTATCACAACTAGAGCTAAAGGGCTGGATATGGGTGTGAGAGACGGCTCAGCAGTTAAGAGTGCAAACTGATCTTCCACAGGACCGGCGTTCTGTTCCTAGCACCTGAGTGTGGCAGCTTGCAACAGCCGGTGCCTCCAGCTCCAGAGGGTCTGATGCCTCCTCGTGACTCAGTCCACAAGAATGGGAATACACACACACACACACACACACACACACACGTACACAGCTACACATATATACAGAAATATTTAAAAATTAAAAGCAACTCTCTTTAGAGGATAGTGGCTGAACTCTGCTATCTAGCTTTATTTTTCCAACAAAATCAATCTGGACATATTTTCCCCAACTCTCTAGGTTCCCGTTTCCTTCTTGATCAAACATGAATAACATATGTGCCTTCTTTGGTGAGTTACTAGAGGATTAAGTGTAATCACCGAGTTAGACACGGAGAAAATTGCCTGCTGGGTAAGCCTGAAATCAGAAACCATATATAATATTAGTTAAAAATGGGAGGTTTGCTGTGTATAGACATTGACACAGTAAAGAAGAGGTTTAGTCTACTTTCTCAAAGGACTTCCACTTAAAATTCGATTTCATATTTCTTGTGAATTGACCTATGGTTGCATTGGACTCTGGAAAGCCATAAATCATGTCACGCCATGGGCGCATAATTGGATATCAAGGGAAAACCCACGAGCTGCTTCTGGGAAACGGAATCTTTTCTATTCTGTTCCACCCCAATTTAGGCTATTCAGTCACATCTTTTGGACTCGTGATCAGGTTTTCTGGAGAATCGCTCTCTGTCTCTGTGCATTATGTGCACACAAGAAGCCTTCCTCTGCATCATTCACAAGGTCACTGATCAAACACGCAGAGGAGCGGAGCCTGGTTCAGAGCCTGCGGCCATCAGCTAGAGCACTCCGTTCTGGGAGCGGTTGGCTCAGTCAGAAAACCACCTA
This sequence comes from Arvicola amphibius, assembly GCF_903992535.2. NCBI lineage: Eukaryota > Metazoa > Chordata > Mammalia > Rodentia > Cricetidae > Arvicola > Arvicola amphibius. The sequence goes on from NC_052055.2 coordinate 109,756,837, forward strand.
GCCATACTCACTCACAATATTGCTTAATTTTGTTAATAAGACACTGTAGGAGATATCTGAGGGAGGCTCATCTAGATCCAAATGTCTGTTATCAATTTATGGCATTGCCCGCCTGGTAATCCCAAGTCAGTTTTGGGAAGATGGATGAACTAAGCTGATCGAAGAGCAGTTATTCTCAGAGAGCCCTCTCATAACACTGGCGATTACCGCCTTCTCTGAGGGTTCTCGGAGGCCTCCTGGAGACTCAGTTATATAATCCAAAGAGGTATTAATGGTAACTCGCTGTCTGTACCTGGAGACACGTCTCTGCTTCATTTTGAAAGTGAAGCCTTCATTTTTTTCTTTTTAATTTCTGTCATCAATCCCTTCACCACAGCAACCGCTGAGGCAGGCCAGGACAGGTCAGATGTTTCCTTTAGAAATTACGAGTTTTGAGGTTTCACTTCTCAAGGCCCCCCCCCCCCCACTCAGTGTGTTTACTGAGACCCCTCAAGACCACCCGTGTTTTAGGCATCATGCTGCCTAGTGTTTCTCTGGCCCGCTCCAGTCAAAACTCTCACTGGGGAAAAGCTGGAAGCACAGTCTAGAACCACAAGATGTGTGGTCTTGGTTTTGTTTTGTTTAGCTTTGTTTGTCTGCTTGTTTCTTCTTTAGTACCTTCGATTTATGCCACTTCTATTCTTCTGGACTCTTGTTTTTCAGATTGTTCTCCTAGGTCTGTTTCTTTAAACATAGACCATTCTTTCGTATGTCCAATCAAAATTTTTTATAATTATATTCTGAATATTTATCAGTGCCAGGTACTATTCTGGGCATTGAGCATACAATAGTGAAGGACACACACACACACACGCACGCACGCACACACACACACACACACACACACACACACTTCCCTTTACTTGTAGTCTGTTCTCTGCTGCACGTCCTTTTTAGTGAAGTCGTCCCTGCATTTTCCCCACCTAACGATGTTTTCCTTCATTATGACAAGCTTTGGGTAGATGAGCATCATTCTGCCCTTTTGAGTTGTCTCTTTGTAAGGCTATTTTTTAAATGCTATGTATATAGGGGTTCCCCTGTATTAATGTGTGTGCTTGGTACTAGAGGTCAAAGGAGCCTGTCAGATTCCTGTGGGCTGTAGTTACAGATGGTTGTGAGCCACCCTGTGGGTGCTAGTAACCCAAACCAGGTCCTCTGCAATAGCAGCAAGTGCTCTAACCACTAAGTAATCCCTCCAGCTCTTTGAATTATCTTTTTATTACCGTCTTGGAATCTTGGTGCTATAGTCTGCTTTTCTGGGACATCATTATCATAGTTGGGAGTCTGAATGCTTGTGTCTGTATCTAGCTGTTTCTTACAGCATTTCTCTCCTGTAATGTTTCTACAGTGTTAGCAGAGTAGAGAAGAATTTGGGATCAGTAGGCTGTGTTCTCATTTCTGCTTATTATGATTTATTTATTTTTCTGTTGTTTTTCTTTTTAGAGACAAGATCGTGTGTAGACCAGGATGGTCTCAAACTTGCTATGCAGCCTTTTGTACAGTTATGCTATGTATCTTTTGTACAGTTCCATTGTCAGGCATGGTTATTTTTTTGCGGACTTACTTTAACACAATATATTTGCTAACTCCAAAAAGCTTTAGTTAGTACACAACAAGCTGCATTTTAGCTGATCTCTCTCTTCTGCATTTGGTCATGTTTTATTGATGATTTAAAATGCTCTTGTCTTCTAGGACTAACCTTATACTGATCTGTGGCATCCTTGCCGTATGGACATGGAGTATGCTACAGTTTCCCCTGGACCTGGCAGGTAAATGTATTCATATTTACATAAAGAAACAGAAACGTACGACTCTTAAATACAAACCATACTAGCATGAAGGAGGCAGTGTTAGCTCTACTTTAACTTAGAAGGAAGGTAGGTTTGAAATTCAGGAAAGCCAATTGTAGACCCACCTTGGTGTGTGGCTGAGCTTAAGATAAATGAGTATATATATCCAGGTACGGTGGTGTGTTCCTTTAAGCCCAGCACTCTAGTGGCGGAGACAGAAGGAACAGAAGTTCAAAGTCATCCTTGGCTATACAGCAAGTTTGAGGTCAGTCTGTTCTATGTAAGATTTGATTTCCAAAAGAGAAACCCAAAATTAATAATGATAAGTGCTTGAGCTGTTGACTGTGCTGTTTTATATCTGACTTCACTAACACTTCTATCATTCATTATTTGTAATCCTGCCAAAATTTATTAAGATATGTGTCTCAGTTTTTCACCTGTGAACTGGGATGATATTGACAGCATCATATATTATTATGAATCAATAATATAGCGAGTGTTTAGTGACCTGTTGATGTGCGGCCTCCATATTTCCAGCCAGTCACATTGTGAGATGTCACATACAAGGTAAGAGGTGCAGTTCCGAGCCCCATGTGGAAAGTTATGATTTCCTTTCATGGCAGCCCTTATTTTAACTTTAATGAATACGCCAGCCTTTAAGGGTGGGAAAGAAGTAAACCATTTGGCTGGAATGCCATGATACTGACTTCCTATAGCTGCGCTGTCCTACCTTATGGTGCACACCAGCCACACATAGCTGGACGGCTTGATATTCAATAAAGCTTAAGGAGCAACTTTTCAGTAACGCTGGCCGTAATTCGCATGTGGCTCTCATGCTGGGCAGCAAAGATGTGAAACAGACTTAGCATCATAGAGAGCTCTGTGGAATGGCTGCAGCTTGAACTCACACTGTGACTTTTTGGTCTGCTGGAAATATGACTTGGCAATTCTTGTCCTTGGTTTGTTACTCTCGAGGAGGCCCAGACTTTAACAGTTCTCTTTTCCTCATCATCCTGCTGGCTTCAGGGTGATACTAAAACAGAATACGTGAATTTGGGGGTCCACATTAATAGACTCAGAGGTCTTCCGAACACTCTAGATCCTAAACTCACACTTTCTTAAATAAAATTGTTTCCTGGATAGATGGCAAGAGTTGCCAGACTTTTTTCAAATTAGAAAAAGAAAAAGGTTGGGCATAGTTGGGCATGGCAGTGCACTCCCTTGATCCTAGAACTCTGAAGGGGGGGGAGGGGAGGAGGGGTCCCATGCGGCTCTCTGGGTTTGGGGCCAGCCTGGTCTGCTTTGTGTCTTCTAGGCCAGCCACAGCTACATATTGAGATCCTTTATCAAAAAGGAAAAAAAAAGAGGAAAATGCCAATCCAATTACAGATTAATAATCACAAACAAATATATGCAAACAGCATACAGATGTTTTGCTGAAATCTGCCTTAGGTACATGGTGCTCGTTACCCAGCTAGAAGCCAGCCAGCTGCTCTTCAGATAGACTCCAAAGCTCCATCCTTTATACCCTGGTGGAGGGGGGAGGTCCACCAAAAGGGATTCCCCGAATGTGGAATTCTCAAGAAAGGCACTCACTGACCTTCAGTGTGTCTTTCCTTTGTCATTTGCTCGCCCTCTCCTGTCTTGTGGTTTGCAGACTTGCTAAGAAAATTTTTATTTAAGAAAGAAATTGTGTAAACGTTCAGAGGTGATAACGCTACGCAGCTGTTTGGAAAACAAAGACCAAATGTCACTTCTGACTAAACTGCTATTGTATTCTCCAACAAGTAGTACATTATGCTCAACCCCATCAAAGTCGCTTCATATTTGCATGCCCTTGCTGGATGGAAACATTCTTTGTTGGAAAACTCCAGAAGGAAGGCTTTATTATTACGAAGAGGATTATTTTCTACCCTTGACCCTGAATTAAATTTACATCTTTGAAATTAAAACAAAAGTTTCATCTGTTGATGGAGTCTCCTTTTGTTCAACTAACACACACACACACACACACATCTGCAATTATTCTCAGTCTTGCTTATAAACTGGGAGACAAAAGCAGAAGGCATGAGGACAAAATAGAATAGAATTATTATTTGAGCTCCCACACCAGACACACGCCATCACCAACACAGAAAAATTATGTTTAATGTGAGTTCAATTTAAATTTGAATTCTAAGCACTTGAGTTGAGTGAAATGTGGAAATAGGGGCACGCTAGAGGAAGCATCCTGGACGGTCTGCCTGGGGACTCTGCCATTCATATACTGTCCTTACCAGTCAAGAAAGTCCCTCATTCCTCCAGGAAGACCGAAGGAAGAAGCAGAGAGCAGAAAAAGAGACAGGGTGCTATTCCAATAGAAAGAAGATGTGTAAAGAAAGAACATGAGTAAAGGATCTGTCTACACATCTCTTCCAAAAAAGCTGATGAATAGAGAGACCCAGGTCCTAGGAGTCAGGCTCTTCAATGTTTCAAGGGAGAAACTGACATGCCTGTAGGTTATGCAACATGGCCAGTATCTCAGTGCTAGAGAGAGAGGCAACCAGGGGTAGTACCAGGTTCCCTGACTTGAGTCCCCGCAAGTACAGACAGGTCTCTGCTGCCTGCCCCCTCTGCAGACCCCCAAACACACACATAGCGGTTTCCTTTGTATCTTATGCTCTTCAGTCTATTTAATTGGTCATTCCGTACTGGGAGGCTGGGAGACAATGCAAGGCCTTTAAAGTGGATGGAAGCACAGAGCCAGGAAGTGGAGGGCTGAGGTGGAGAGACATCTCCCCGCTTCCTCCCAGGACTACACTGCATAGACAGACGCTCTCCATTCTTCACAACCAGACCATCTACATAGAGTCTATTCCTGTCTTTCACCTCAGAATGTTCATTGTTGTTTCTTTCATTCTCCAGTCCAGCTGAAACTGGTGTGCCCCTCTTCTGTGAAAGCCAGGGGCTTCCTCAGGCTCTTCCTGTGCCAGTACAGTGCAGATCTATGGGCCATTGGGCTCAGCTTCTTCATCCAAGATGGCCCCTTCCTTGTGGTGCGCCTCGTCCTGATGATCTACTTCCGAGTGATCAATCACATGCTGGTGTTCTTCGCCGTGAAGAATTCCCTGGTGATGGCGTTGCACTTCTATCGGCTGGTGGCTTTGATCATGGCCACCCGTGCTTCTATGCAAGACGGTCCAGAAAGGCTCCCAGCACAGCCCAGTGTCCAGGACCAGCCCTCTGAGAGCAGTCCCAGTGAGTGGGAGGACATCTCCAGGGAGGCCGTGCCTTTGCAAACCTCGCCTGTCACCTCTGAGGAATCCTACCCCATACCTTAGGTGCTTGTTCCCCTCATGCAGCCAGGAACTTAACTCATTGTCTTCTTAGAGCCTGGTTCTCTTTCTACCCCCACCCCCACCCAATGTTCACCTACAACAGCTTTTAAGGAAACAACACAAACAAATGATCTTGTATTACAGGCAACTTACTCTTGAATTTTTCATCTGAATAGAAGAAACTTTGATGTGTGCCTACCGTTACAACCTCCTACCATGGTAGCAGACATTACCCAACTCTGAGAAACACTCGTAAGTGGTTGGTTCTCATGGAACTGTTTGGAAGGTTGAAGACAGGGCTGACATGGCACACCTTCCAAAGATTTAGGGCTGACAAGTAGCATCCCCACCATCAACTCTCTAGCGTGACATGGTTATACAGAGCCTTTAACTGTGGTGGGACCATCACACTCTCTCATCTGGTGTTCTCTGCATTGTCTCTCTGATATATATATATATATAATGAGTGCAGAACAAATGGGGGAAATGCTTTTAAAATAAGCCTGCTGTGAGGTGGAAGCTTGGAATTCGAGCTGTCCAGCTTTTTCAGTGAAAAACAAAATAGCCATGGTAGCTTTACAGTCCCACCAAGGAATATCTTCCTTCTGGACCAAGGCGGTATTCTGCCATGGCACATATGTTCTTAGAGAATAGTGACAACTTCAGGCGTGGGTGCACAAAGTTGACAGCCGGCCATTTAGGTTCAACTACCAAGTTAGTTTGCTTTTTCTGCATTGTCAAAGTGAATCACATGACCAGGTTGCAGGGAGCTCTGGCAGGCAGGGATGGAGGAGTTTGTGGTCCTTAGTGTTGCCATGGTTTCCGGTGGCAGCCAACAGCCACTGCAGGAGCAGCACCAGTAGAAGAGTGAGCCACAACTCCCGAGATATATGGTCCCTGGTCTCAAGAACAAGGTGATGGATAGCGGTGCCAGCCACATGCACAGGGCCTCCATTGATGCTGAACATCACAAGGCACCCCATCACCTCTTGGGGATTTTGGTGGCTTTGTTTCCCGTGCCTGAAATAGTCTTGCTCTTCCTTTACACATCTCTAGACATTCTTAAATACGTGGTGAATACTGGGCACGGCAATCTAGCAAACAACTCTAAAACTGTACTAGAGTTCAAAGCATCAATCAACCCACACTAGCGTTCCCAGGAACTCTGAGTCATTTATTCAGGGGACTTCCTAAATTGGACGTGACCATTAGATGATCAGTTGGGACATTTGTTTTTAAAGTATGAATTTCTGGTATGGTATAGTATTTATCTACCACGTTTGATAACATGTTTTTATAAACAAGTTCTATTTTGTATACAACCACAACTGTTTTCTAGTAATTTCTACGTCTTTGATTTCTTGTGCTTCCCACTTTAGCAATGTCATGGTTGTAAACTGTGCAGGAAAGAAGCAGAATGCCCTCGTAACTTTTCATAATAATTGTATGCAAGTTAAGATTGTATTATATCAAGTGGAGAATGCGACAGCTTTGGAGGTATATTATTTAACATTCTTAGCAACTTGAGGACTCGAGGAGATGTCTCAAGGTTAAGAGCAGGTATTGCTCTTGCAGAGGACTGGGATTCATCCTAACACCCACAACCCAGGGCTTGCAATGTCCTCTTCTGGTCTCTGTGGGCACTGACTATGCTCATGCACACACACACACACACACACACACACACACACACACACAAAATAAAATAAATAAAAATATTTTAAAAATAAAACACTCAGCAATGGTACGCAGAAAGGGAAAAGGTAATAATACCTGAAATTTGTCAAACCGCCTCAGCCTTCTCTTGCTGTGCTGCCTGCTTTGTTTTGAATCCCTTCGCCCATGACATGTATGGGCCTCTCCTTACTGCCTATTTGCCCACAGCATATTTTTATGGGATTTATCTTTTTCCCCAGAAAAACAAACACCAAGCTTCTAAAAATAGATCATAAAGTAGTATGACTATTGCAAGGATATTTTTAAGTGCTTTCAAATCTGAGGCTTGGCTTGGTTTCATGAAAGACTTTCTAGTGTTTAAATAAAGTATTTTGTAATTAGCCCTCCCTCCTCAGGCCTGTCCAAAATCTGGCTTAACTTAGAATGCCAGGAAGTCAGAGAGCACCCAGGACCAGCTTGGTAATTAATGGATGGTCAAAAATAGACACGCAGTCTTCAAGGCTTTTCCCGGAAAATCTGCTAATGGCAGCATTTAACCTAACTGCCAGTGTTTCCAGTTCCTTACGCTGGCTGCTTTGATCATAGCAAAAATGCCTGCTGCTTAGTCTATGTTTTATCTCTGATAAAAGTTAAGAAATGTATTCAGTCAGTTGTGTGTTTATAATCATCACTATTATTTTACCCTTTAAAATTGTATGTTTTTTATCGTAGATTGGTGCACACTGTAATTTTTTTTTTTTTAGATCTCCAAGTGCTTGTCATACACTGAGCACCAGTCATCTCCCGTATGCCGACATCTTGAGATGTGTTTACCTTTTATTTGTAGAGAGAAAGCTTACATCATGCGGGAAGCAGACTCCACCCTCTGTCCCGAGCCACAGTGTGACAAGTGCTTGTCACACACTAAGCCCCAATCCCTGAGGAGGAGGGGGGCTTCACTTGCAGTTGCTGGAGCCATTGCTGACTGGTTAAAGCTTAGTCAAATACCCTTCCTATAGACACGTTCTTCCACTTGTGGGAAATCCCGGTGTCTGTGTTTATGTGATGCTCTGTGTGAGTGAACACACCTCAGGGTCCTCTCAGGCCTTCTACATAGTGACTGAGTCTTTAATGCCACAATAGTGTGACATTTGATGCTTAAGACGAGCATACAGCTCTGCGTTTGGTTAGTCTGCCAAGTTCTGTTGCAGCTATCAATGACGGTGTTAGAAATGCCGAGCCTGGAACTGATGAATAACACTGGATGCTTCCAGGGAGACGGCTAAGGGAATTCTGCCACTGGCTCTGTTGTCCTACCACAAAGCGCTTCAGTGGCCGTGAAGATGTCCAGACAACGATGGGATTCACTACTATTCGACAGGAGCCTTTTGGAGCCCTGGGAAGGCACGCCTCACAGGTGTGAACCCATTAGGATCGCCACGATTCGGAATCCAGCGTGGACTCTAATCATCTTGGGCACTTAGCATCAAGAACTCTTGGCCAGATTCTCCCTGGGAAAGAGAGAACTGTAGAGACGAGGCCTGCCGACCTCCAGTCCACGCCGAGATTCCTTAAAATAGACGTCACAGCCTCGGAGATCAAACAGCCTCGCATTGTGAGATAAAAAGACCCTGGTAGTCCTTTTGCTGTCTTCTAATTCTAGGTTTTGCTTTTTCACTTATGGGAACTTTTCATCTGTTCTCAGACATGTCTGATTAGGGTTAGACCAGGCAGCTTGGAGGCTCCACGTAACTTTCAGCATGGAGAGAACAGCTTGACAATGGCAGAGGAGTGAGTCGCCTTGGCCTTCTACTTTATCAGTTTTTGTCTTTCAGGTCTTTTTTTTTTTGTCTGAAATGGCTTGTGAGTGTATTTTCTGTGAGTATTTCTATATTTTGTTATACATGTCCTTTTTGTTTTATTATGGACATTAAATACTTGTGTACATCTTTCTCCCATTGCCTTTTTTTTGCCTACTTTGTGTGTTTCTCTACTGTAACTCATTTCTTTCATGGTTTTTTAAGCTCTGGCTTAATAAGTAAAACTGATCTATTTAGAACATGATTAAAGTGGCATTTCCAAGCAGCGAGCAGAGAATGACCAATTTTATAACTGATGTCGGAAAATGTTGCTATCCATCTGGAAAACATAAAGTGGGATTTTTATCTCATGAAATCTATAGAAATAAATTCCAGATGGATTAAATCTCATTGTAAAATGAAAACTATAAATATTGGATGGAAATACGGAATGCATCCTGAGCATGTGGGGGATGGGCATCTTTCTCTGAAGCAAGACCCCAAACCCAGAAACGATTGACTGACAGACTTTCCTATATGAAGGCTTCACATTTCTGAGTGGCAAAGCATGTCATGAACATACCAGTTAGAAAAAAAGAAAAAAAAAACTGGTGTAGGCAAGAAAGAGAAGGGTAGATATTGAGAAGGAAGAGCCAAAGGTGTATTTATCTGGAAAAGACTGAGCATCTAAAAATTACTAAGACCAATAGTGTGCACAAACAAGCAACATGCAACAAACTTATGAGCAGATTTTCCTGACAATATGAATTAAGGCCTTAAGACGTGTAAGTTGAACTTCAGAATTTAGGGAAGGTTTCTGATGATGCTGAGAGTCATAAATGAGTAAGTTACTAAGTAGATATTCTACTGGGGGATAATAAGAGGCACCAGTAATTTAAAGAAACAAGTTCTCTTAAGTTCATCTGTAGACCATCTTCACTGTGTTATTAACAAGATCCTTTTCGCGTGTATATATTGTGTGTACCATGCATGCGTGTGTGTGTTCAAAAGTGTGAGCGTGTGTGAAAACCATCACAGTTATCGGATGTCTTCCTTAGTTGTTTTACACATTTTATTGACTAGAGCAGGATCTTGCCAAGAACCCAGCACTAGCGAATTCAGTCAATCCAGCCAGCCAATTTTCTTGTTTCTGCCTCCTAGCACTGAGATTACCAATTGCCTGCCATAGAGGAAGGCATGTTCATGTATCCTAGGGATTCACATTTTGCTTCTCGCTCTTATAGGGCAAGTGCCTTACTCACTGGACCATCTCCCAACTCTAAGACATTAATTTCTAGTGACTACTATTGATTTTTAACAAGTCTTACGTTCTAGTGACTATTTCTTATGCTAGAATGTTTTATAAGGAAATAAGCACAAAAAAATAGCTGGAGCATGTTTTTAACAGACAAATGAGAGAGTGATTTCAGTATACTTAACTCCATTACACAGTTACAATAGGCAAGAGAATTTGGTTCTGTCATATGAATAGACATGCCAAAAATTTGAATGGAATAAAGTCAATAAATATGCTGAACTACGTAAGGGATTTGGCTACATGATAAATCACAGGCCAAAGAAGTAGAATATTATGAATAGTTTAGGTTTTGTAAAATATTAAATTGGATCTTTACTTCAATCCATATGTTGAAAATACTTCCAGATGGATCAAGTGATTAAAGATTTGAAGTAAAAAAGAGAGGGAGGGAGAATGATGCTTTTGTACTTAAAATGGCAAGAATGACTTTTTAATAAGACACAAAACAAGGGTGCAGAGGGGATTCACACAGCGGCTCATGGAAAATTACACATCATAAGAGCATCATAAGCAAAGAAAGCTGAACAACAAGCTAGGTCAATAGAAAAATAAAGCAATTAACTGGGTGCATGGACTTGCAAGAAGTATACCTAAGCATGAGTTTTTCAAAGGAACAAACAGCTCTCACAAATAAGAAAAAAATGTAAAATGCCACCGAAAACCAAAAACATGAGCAAAGGACTTAGCATGTGATTCAGTGCAGAGTGAATCAAGTCATGAAATAAAACCACAACCAAATGCCATTTGTCAAATGAAACCTGAACCGTAAGTAAGAACTTTTCACATGTTGTACAGAAAAGGAGGCCACATGTCTTTGCCGGCGCTGCAGTAGGAGAAGTCTGGGAGAAGTAGGTGCCACTCTCCATGGGCAGTGAGGGTCCACATCTCTTTTCTTTGTTACTAGAGATGAAAATTAATAGCTGTGTTCTGACCCAGGAACTCACAGTCTAAGCAACCACCCTATGATGGTACATATATAAAAATGTGAAAGCCGGCTGTCCCTGGAGTAATGGATAAACAATGGGAGTGTGATACCCAATCAAGTTTACAAAGACTGAGTGATCTAAAATCATTGGTAGGAAAAAAAGAAACACTTAGAGATTTTGTTAAAATTAAGGATGGATGCAATTTTGTGTGTTGCTCTTTTTGTGTTATCAATACCTTCATTTGAAAAATACTCATTTTAAAGATGATAGACATTTCCATCTCGTTTTTTATGGCTTTATGAAAGATTTATTTATTGTTACTAAGTGTATGATTTTTGGTTTTGCCTGCATATTGCATGCGCACCATATGCATGCAGTGCCTGTGGAAGCCAGAAGAGGGTGTCAGATCCCATGGTACTGCAGTTGAAGATGGTAGCTGGGACCCAAGCCTGGTCCTCCACAAGAGTAGGAAGGGCTCTTAGTAGATAAGTCATCTCTTCATCTCTTTTGCTTTTTGCAGTTTAGGTTTTAGAAATTGACAAATTTCTTCCATACATTATAAAAAAAAACAAGGAAATCTTGCTACCATATAATTTTTACAAGAATCTTCTCTTCTGTATAGAAATATTGATATAATTTTATGAATAAAGTAGCAATCATTTCTTTTTAACCTAAGAAAACAAAGGCCTTACCATTGTAATCAAGAAAAGAAGAAAAAAAATCCCATAAAACACTTGACAAATCAAGGGCTTAGACCATATCAAATTATGCTTGCCTCATGGAGCATTGAATACATGGGAAATGAAATCATGAAGAGATCTATAATAGCCCAGAAAATCAAACTGACTAAAGGATTCACTTGGTCCCAATTGACAAACATCACAGAGATGGTGTTGTAATTACTAGTCTGACAAATCCTTACCCTCCGACATTTGCAGAGCCACCAAAACAAGCCAGACAGGAATGTAGCTTTCAATTACATAGCAAACCTTATTTTCTGAAGAGAGGCTGAGAATTGAATGGGGCCTCGGGTGGGTGGAGGGGAGCAGGCTTCTGAAAGAATCAATGTGTTTATTTCCAAGTCCGTCTTTACAGCTCATCTGCTCTGAGCATGGAGTCATTCTAGATTTTGTCAAATATTTGCTGAATGTACAATGGGTTGTGGTGCATGATCTAACAGGTCATATGCAAATCTAATCAAACCATGGAGCAAAACAAAAATTCCTAAGCCAACCATATGTCAGATACCATATAGACTTTGTATCCAATGAAGAGTCTTGGCCAAGGAAAATTGAAACTGTAAGACAAATATGTTTTCTCTGTGGAGAAGATGCTCAGTTCCTGCCAATCATGTGGCTGGAAAATTCAGATGGCTGTGGTTCTGGTGCCTTGGGGGTTGTTCCTACCTTCTGGCAAAGATTGCTGCTCTCTATTACTTAAGGGTTCCCACGTGACCCGAGAGACAGCTGATAGCTAGGTCAAAAGCTGAAATTACGTCATCAGGTGTCTCAGTTTTCACTGTTCAGATGACTAGTGGGTTTGACTGGTTTATCTAAGTCAAAGCGTTTTATAGATGCTGTGCTTGCTCTTGTCCTGGTTGTTCTAGACGTGTCACAGATAGAACATGCACGTTCTGTAAGAATTCACTGGCTCTTCTGCTCAAGTACCCATGGCAGAATCAGATGCACCCATGACTCTTTCTCGCTGTTCTCACTTCTGCTTCCTAAACAGCCCTTGGTTTTGCAAGGTACTTCTGTGGTTGTTTCTCCTCCTACCTTTCTCCTGCTATGGATACATCCAGGGTTTTGTAGAAGAAAAGAAATGAGTGAACAAACACATAATAGAAAGAGAACTTATTTGATTGACTTACAAAACACAGGCTGGAGGCTGGACAGGTTAGCCATGGTTACCTGCCCACTAGAGAGCCAGAAAACTGACAGCTACTCGGGACATGAGGCTCAATGTCTCAGGAGTTGCAAGGCGTTGCTAGAGGCTTAGCTAGGTGTTTCCTTGAGAGTCCCTGCTCGTCAGTCTATGTTAAAGGGATGAAGATGCTGGGTTTCTGTGTTGGTGAGGGATAATGACAGCACTAACAGCAACAAAATAGATGCAATTTCTGCAAAGAATACAGGCAAGCAGGCAAAAGCTGTCCTGCTTTTTCCTCAGACATATTTTTACCTGGGCTGCTACCCCAGTGAAGGTGTTGCTTACTCTAGAAGGGTCTTCCCTGTCCACTCATCCTTTTGGGAAGTAATCTCCCAGAGGGAACCTGCTTAGTTGAGTCCAGATCCAATCACACGTGTCTAAATAACAAAATCAAAGTCTCTAAGATACTTGTAAAGACATGCTAGCCTGGACCCAATGCTTCAGCTCCATTCCATGTCACAGCAAGCTGCCTCTACCTTTCACCAAGGAGCTTCCATAGCAAACTTCCTTGAATCTGTCTTCTACACCATGTCCTGGCAAGCAGAATTTTTTATTTATTTGGGTTTTGTTATTGTTGTTTTTTTTTCCAGCAAACTTCCTACAACTCCCCATTTTACTAGTAAATTCATGTGTAATTGCCTTCTTCTCCCGTGGACAGTCCTAGTGCCCAAGGGAAGAAAGAAACTCAGCAGCCATTCTGCCATCCTGGGAGCAGAGTCCCCAGTCCTGACCCTTAATTTATGAAGTTTGCATTGGATCCCCAATGCCAGGGAAGATAAAGCAGACAAGGGGCTGTGACTGCTTATGTATCACAGACCTCAGTTACAGTTTCCAGAGAAGCAACAAGTCTATATACTCTGGAAGTTTCCTCTTCTTGAGTCTGGATAAGCATTTCCTCCAGTGTTCACAAATCTTGCAACTTGTACTTAGATTGTCTTGGCTTTGCCTGCTCTCTGACTCCTGATCCCTACAAAGGTTTTGCTTTGCTTTTCCGACAGTATTTCTCACTCAGGGTTTACCAGCTTGTTGGCGCCACCCTCCACAAGCTTAGCGCAAACATTGCACTTTCCTGCTCCCAGAATCCAGTGGCTCTCCTCTTCCGCTGTGGTTTGCAGCATGATGGACTTGCCTCCATCGCCCTTCTCATCTGCATTGTGACCGTGTGATGATGAGTCTGTCTCTGCTGTCAGGCTTGCGGCTGCCTTGAGGCCACAGGTTATGATTTATACTCCCTTATAATAACCCCAGGATTTGGTTCCCAGAATTCAGCAGGATTTTTTTTTTAACTTTCTGTTACTTTTTGGGATACCCCTGCCCCTATCTCCCCTACTCTGGGCCTTCTACTAGTCATTGGATCACAGTTTACACGCAAGCTCCTCAGGAAGGAGACCACCACATTTCTCTTTCCCCAATATTCTCTTACATGTTCCTATTAATTTATTCTTCATAATTATATATATATATTTGTATATGGTTATATTCATTCCTCATTATTCTTTCTTGTCCTGCTCATCTTTCACTCCATATGGCCCTTTCTTCTTCAAAAAAAGTCTCCTGTGTGTGTGTGTGTGTGTGTGTGTGTGTGTCTGCATACTTGTGTGTTTAAAAGGGTCACTTACATGATCATGGATGATATTTATTTACTAAAGTAAAGTAAGGGCAACTTGCTAGTGGTTACACCACAGAGGAAAGCAATCTCACCCTCATTCCCCAGAAATCATTAACTGCTTACAGTCCCTCGGGCAGGAAAGAAACCTCAGGATTCTTCTATGATAGACAGTGATAGGTCTTGTCATGTGACGATAACTGCATCTTAAGCGAGTTCCTGGCTGTAACAGCCATGATACATGCAGAAGGCAGCATTTCACAACACTCCTTCCTGTCTTCCCACCCTTGTATTTTGTCCATGTGCTTTTCCTTGGTATTTCTCGAGCATTGGAGAAAGGGACAAGAAATAAAATCCTGTTGAGGAATAAGCACTGAACAGTCACTTATTCTCACAACATCAACCCCTTACAGGTCTCTTCATTAACCTCTGTCCAGTGTGAACAGAACGTCACCAAGGATGAGGTTAGCACTGTCTACAGACACAAGCATTAAGAAGGTGGTTTGACAAAACAGCTATAGTTGGCTCTTGCCTGTGACCTCCTCAGCCATAGGCTTTTGAATGGGTTTTTACAGTGGTAAATGTAGTTTCCTTCCTATAAAAGAGGCTTCAAATATAACCAGAAAATATTTGGTTAAACCTATAACAGGCACACCCCTAATGCATCATCTGTGGGCACACATTGCCTGGAATGTTACTATTATTGTAGCACCTAGGGTCCAAAGTGGAGTAAATTCATTGTTGACTGCTCTCCCCCAGCTGCCTAGTGCCTTCCAGCACTGCGAATGCTAGTCAGCAGGGAGAAAGTGCTGTGGAATATGCTCATTGTTAATAAAAAAAAAACTGATTGGCAGGTAGCAGGATAGGAAGTGATTAGTCAGGACAGTCAGATGCAGAGAGAATGATGAGAGGAAGAAGGGCAGAGTCAAACAGAATCAGGGATATCCCAGTCAACTAGTAAGGAAGCAGGATATCTAGAAAATGAGTTAACAAGCCATGAGTCACATGGCAAAGCATAGATAAGAAATATGTGTTAATTTAAGTGTAAGAGTTAGCTACTAATAAGCTTGAGCAAGCATTTATAATTAACACAAGCCTCAGTGTGTTTATTTGGGAACTGCCAGACAGGAGAGAAATGTCAACTACATGTAGCACCCACCATCTGGTGTGGACCCACATAAGACCTGAGAAAGCTTTTAAAAGGTTCTAAACACACAGAAACAGAGCCATACTGAAAAGTCCTAGTCTTTTATGCTAGTTGTAGGGCAGAAATGCAGCTCTGGACAACTGCCCACGAGATGGAGCCAACTCCCATGAGCAAAGCAGCCTGGCAGATTTCCACAGTCTCTCAGACAGGCCACAGTACAGAGAGACTTCTCCCAGTCACTGCTTTTAGACTCGAGCCGCAAGCACCAGCTTGCTACATGACAGATTTGGGGTTTTGTTCCTGCAGACAGAAAAGGTTACAAATACACAGTAATAACAGATTCAGATGGTAAAAACTTCTAAATGGGTTACAGTGTATCTAAAAATACACAAAAATTTGGTAGCAAGAAGAGAAAGAGTATATAAAAATAGTTTAAGAATAAAATAGAAAGGTCCTTTAAAAAGAAATAGAGTGATAAAAATATAATAAGCCACATAAAAATGGAAAATACACAAAGAATCTGGAGTCTGTAAGTTATTGTGTTGCCTTTAAATTTTTTTGGCTGTTAAGAAACCCTGGATTATGGAAACTGCTAGGTTAAACAAACCTATATATTTAAAAAAATATCTTACCTTCAAATTTTAAGTCAAAAGGCATGTTGTATTTGGGGAGAGGTTATACTTTTGTTCTATGGGAAATGAGAAATGTGGATTAATTCTGGGTTAAGAAAAATCAGATTTGATCGAGGAGGACCCCCTGAAAAATCTCTGATGGGAGCAGATGGCTCAGATGATCCAACATCTTGGAGCACGTCTGTAGCACTTTCCTCTGAGTTTTGCATCCAGAGCCACTTTAAGATGGCTGATTAAGATAGCCCGGTCCCAGATTACTCCAGCCAAGATTTAACCATTGTCCTAAGTTTTTGCAGGATCCCTCAAAGATAGCAGTGCCCTCAAAACAACAGAAAGTAGCCTGGATAATGACATCCACATCCTTCCAAAGTAGATTATGGATATTTGTCATTGTTTGGGAGATTTGGTTACAAATTATTATTGGTCATAGGAAAAGAGCTAAACAAAAGAGTTAAATTCAGCGGTTTCTTTCTAAATGTAAAAAGAGGTATAGGATATACAAATGATAGGATAAAAAGGTAGATTATTGCATCTAATCCAAAGAACAACTTTCAATCTCAAAATATTTTATGTTAGTTTATGTTAGTATAGCTTTTAGTTTAATGAAACAAATTTAAAGTTATTTCTGTTATATTGTAAGTGTGTTTCTACTCTTGTCTGGGATATTGTACTTAAGTAGCTCATTTAAAAATATAATGTATAGTTAAGAAATATAGGTTATTTAGTTATTCATCTATAATAGTCAAACTTATAGTCATATTAGATATGTTTTCAGGGTTAAACAGATATATTTAAGTAGATGGTTTTCAAACACTTCAAAGACCTACAGAATGTAGCATTTAGAATATTTAAAAACATAAGGTTTTTTATGGCAGTGAGACATGTCTGGTCCTAGCAGCACCAATCTACTTCAGAGAAGATGATGAGCATCAAAAACAACTCCATTTGGGGTTTGTTTTTTTTTTTTATGGCAAAAGCTAGTCATGTAGGCAAAGAAACTGCCCTTGCCTCAATTGCTGACAGTATACTGTCAAAACTGAAGTAGGAGAATACAAAGAAAAAGACTGCCAAACTTTGCCAAGACAGTCCTTCAGAATTCCCTACTTTACATGAAAGTCTGTTAGACATGCTAGGCCTGTAGGCCAAAGTTGGATTCCCCAACATTACAGGGGAACTTTGGGTGACTGTCCAAGCAATGTTACCTGTCACTAGGTAACATTTTGCCCTTCTGGGGCCTTTGATGGAGTTAAAGACTAAATAGTTAAAATTATAGCTTTCCTTAGTTATGATAGAAAGCAAATTAGGTATAAAACTTTAGATGCACCAAGATAAAATAGATAATAAATCATTTTCTCTCATTTTTCCAAATACAAATAGACTGGATAGTGTTGCTATAATTCTTACTTAATAATGTCAGCCAGCCAGTGAGGAAGTAGGATGTGTAGAAAATGAGGTAACAAGCCATGAGCCACACAGCGAAGCATAAATAAGAAATACAGGTTAATTTAAATGTAAAAGTTAGCTAGTAACATGCCTGAGCTTTTGGCCAGGCATTTATAATTAATGCAAGTCTCAGTGTGTTTATTTGGGAACTAGTGGATGGGAGAAAAATGTCTAACAAGGAAGCTTCCAAGTAAGTTCCAGTTTGGTTTCTTTACATTTTGCCACCAATGCATGTGGCAACTTCAGTAAGAGCCTTACCATATATAGTTCTGGTGGGCAGCCAAGAGCAATGGCAATAGCTTGTATTGCTTGGTAAAGTTCTGAAACATTCATGATTAATGTCCCACAGGGAAGCATCCTCTCTCACCCACTGGGATTTTCATAGTTTTCACTTAAAAGCCACATTTATCTTTATTTCCTTCCTAACATTTTGACAAGTCAAAATTTCTTATTTGATAAGTTTATAGTGTCTAGCTTACCTACAATAAAATTTATTATCATTATTATTAAAAATTTCTGCCTCCTCCCCACCTCCCATTTCTTTTCCCCTCCCTTCACTCCCCTCCCCCTCTCTTTCCAGTCCAAGAAGCAGTCAGGGTTCCCTGCCCTGCAGGAAGTACAAGGTCCTCCCCCCTCCATCCAGGTCCAGGAAGGTGAGCATCTAAACAGACTAGGCATCCTCAAAGCCAGTTCATGCGGTAGGATCAAAACCCAGTGCCATTGTTCTTGGCTTCTCAGTCAGCCTTCATTGTCTGCCACGTTCAGAGAGTCTGGTTTGATCCCAAGCTTTTTCAGTCCCATTTGAGCTGGCCTTGGTGAGCTCCCATTAGACCAGCCCCACCATCTCAGTAGGTGGGCGCACTTCTCGCGGTCCTGATTTCCTTGCTCATGTTCTCCCTCCTTCAGCTCCTCATTTGGGCCTTGGGAGCTCCGTCCTGTGCTCCAATGTGGGTCTCTGTCTCTAACTCCATCCATCTCCAGATGAAGCTTCTGTGGTGATATGCAAGATATTCATCAGTATGTAAAAAACAATGACATCTTGAACTTTGCATGCAAATGGATGGAAATAGAAAGCACTATTCTGAGTGAGGTAACCTAGACCCAAAAAGATGAATTTGGTATGTACTCACTCATAAGTGGATTCTAGATATAAATAAAGGTCAGTGAGCCTATAATTCCTGATCTTAGAGAAGCTAAATAAGAAGGTGAACCCAAAGAAAAACATATGGTTATCCTTCTGGATATTGGAAGTAGACTAGATTGTCAGGCAAAAATTGGGATCTTGGGGGTAGGGGTGGGGTGGCGGTAAGGGGTGATGGGGAGATGTGGAGAGAAAAGTGAGGAGGGGAGAATGGGGAGACCCTGGAGGAATGGGATGGTTGGGATGGAGGAAGGGTAGATAGGGGTGCAGGGAAGAAGATAGCTTAATTAAGGGAGCCATTTTAGGGTTAGCAAGAGACTTCACTCTAGAGGGGTTCCTAGGTATCCATGGAGATGTCCCCAGCAAGTTCCTTGGGCAGCTGAGGAGAGAGAGCCTGAAATGGCCCTTTCCTATAGCCTACAATAAAAATTTTAAGATTAAAAGTATCTGTCTTGTTCATCTCTGTCTATTGGCAAGCACATTAGAAGTTGCTCACATGTTCATTTCTATTATATTGTGTTTATTATGCTCATATATACAATAATTATTTTATAATATGAGAATCATACTTTATAGTTATATTTATGAATATATTAATGTGTTATCCTTGCTTGTGCAGTCCCTAATATGAACTGTTATTTTTTTCTTAAGAGCATTTATTCCTTGTCTGGGTGGTGGTGGTATATGCCTTTAAACCCAGCCCTTTGGAGGCAGACATGGGGAGGATCTCTGTGCATTTGAGGCCAACCTGGTTTACACAGCAAAGTTCAATGAAAGCCAGGGATTCACAGAGAATCGCAGTCTCAAAAAAAAAAAAAAAAAAAAAGAAAGAAAGAAAGAAAAAGAAAGCAAGCAAGAAAGAAAGAAAGGAAGGAAGAAAGAAAGAAAAGAAAAAAGGAAGAAAGAAAGAAGAAGAGAAGAGACAAAAGAGGGAAAAGGAAGGAGGGAGGGATGGAGGGAGAGAGGGAGCACTGAGCATCTGCTCCCATCTATCTACTCCACTCCTGCATGTGAACACAGAACAGATCCAATCATAGCGACTCCAGGTTTTCCCACTCTGATCATTCCCAGTCTGCTGCCTTTTCTTCATGGCCTCCTTGCATTTCCCTGGTGATAGGAGAACCATAACCTACCAAGCATTCCTCATGTTTTCACAGTATCAGCACCAGTCCCTCTGTCCCAAAGGGTCTGGTAGTCTGTCACTCACAGAATACACGAGTCCCATCTTATCTACCTGAGTGAAGCCCTCCTTTCTTGACTCCCCTCTCACTGTCTCATTGCCATCATCATCTGCTTCCTCCCAACCTCGGCTCAGCACATACAGGTTCAAATCCTCTCCCAAATCCTTTTCTTGCTTTCCCTTCTATTGATTTTGTCAGAAGATGTCTTCTTTTACCAGTCATTTCAGCTCAATATAGGCGCTCCTCTATGGTTAACTTCCTTCTTGTACCTGTTGGAGTCTAACAACCCTAATCTTGGTTTCTAGTTAGCACAGCTGCCCTACTTTCTCGGATTCTCTAAGTCACACATCCATCGCCAAGATTTCAGGTGTACAAACAAGCACAAAGGTCAGGGTGAAATGATCTCAAACCCCACTCTGCTACTGTACTCATTAACAGCAACTTGGTGGAAATGATTTTGTGAATTGTTGAAGATAAATGATAGCTGGAAAGACAGAGAAAAATGTGGTAACGCGTTACCATTTTTAAAGACAAAATTGCATCAGACCGCAAGAATTAGAGAAAAAAAAGTATGACTTAAATTTGTGTTCTAAAGAACTTCAGCTCTCAATCTTATCAATATCACCTATCTGAACACAAATACAACCTCATTGTCAAAAATGAAAAATGTCTTAAAACTCTGTGAATTTGAAGCTGGGACTAAATGGTGCGCCCCTGTGGCAAATGAAAGTTGTTTAGACTTCATTTTATTCATGACCTATGTCCTGTGGACACTGTCACGTTACACGAAGAATGCATTTATTCTTTCTGAATGTTCAATGGCACCAACAAATATCTTTGAAGATAGATTCTATATGAGCCATTGAACACCGTGTGAGGAACGCAAAAGTGAGTAAGACACTGGCTTCGAGGAGATTTATATGAGCCCTCTTTCAAAGCAGCCCCTATGATGCTGCAAGCTCTACTCTGTGCTACCCATCTTCATTCCCAGAAAGGACTCCCTTTGGTCCTCTCTGGGTTTTGTATCGAATCTGAAGCTCCTGGCTTTGCTTCCATCGTGCCCTTTGAAACATGAGAGAGGAGGCAAACAGGAAAGGAGATCTGAGGAGGCTGGTTTGAAAGAGATGAAAGTTGTTTGTTTTTTGAAAACACATTTTTGTAGGTGGATGGCAGTTGATTTCCGGAGGATTGCCACTGTTGGAACCCCAAATATTGCAGAATCTCATCTTAGGCCTGTCATGATTTGGGCAATAATCTGTAGACTTCTTTTCAGAGAATATAGCTCTTCTGGAGGAGGCTTTTGTCTGAATTCAGTCATGTTTCCGCAGTTAAAGTCAAAAGACCATTTATGTGAAAACATTGTGGAAGACTTGAAAGCATCACCCACACCTTCAGAGAGCCCAAAGTGAGCTCCTGGAAGATTTCCAGGCCAGAAGATGCTATTTGGTCATAGGTGAGTGAGCAGTGGAATTTATTTTCTTAGAAAGGGATACAAACATTGAAAGCAAGACCATTGCGACCATCAGAGCCCAGGAATCTCAATCGTAACAAAACAATCTTATTTGAGGATTACAATTTCTTTCAGAATGCTCTCCAATCACTTTGCATAATAGTTACATAATACTTACAACTATACTTAAGGACCTTGTGGGAGAGAAGCCTTAAAGGAAGCACAACTTTAGGGAGCATGTCAGTCTAGGTAAGGGCAAGTGTCCATCAATGCACTCTAGGTAAGCATATTCAACTATATGTTGTTAAATTGGATATGAGAAAACAAACCATTGACTACTGTTAATTTTGCTTGGGAGTGAGTCAACAGCAGAAAAAAAATGGTTGGTGTTCCTGAGTCAATCTGGCTTCTTAATAAATTATCAAATTATACAATATGAAACGCACATGTATCTCCAGCTCTGATGTACACATGACTCTATGGACTGAGCACTTGTGACACCGCTTCACAGTAATTTGGATTTTGAAATTGTATACCTGCTTGTAAAACAGAACCTACCAAAAGAAACTGGCCATGGAATCTCTGTGTTCACTGATCTTCCATAGAAGACTGAATATCCAGGAGCTGATCCATTCATTATACTATACGTGGCATCTCCTGGGTGACAGCCACATTCATCAAAGCTCCAGTCCTTGCAAAGGGATAATGTTCAGGAAATATTTGAGCAGCTATCAGAGAATTCATTCTTGCCCCATGGCTCTTCTCAAACTTAATTTAAAAAAACCTCCTTTCTATCAGTCTTCCAAAGAATACAAATTTCTTGTCTCCAACTTCTTGGAGAAGCCAAAACAAACATCAACTGTTATAACTTCTATTTTTTTAAGCTGCAGATCCCTCAAAGGGGCTCTTTGTTTTAGCGTCATGCTTTGACTTCCTGTCAGGGGTAGCCTTCTAAGGAGTTTACCATTCAGACTCCATTTTCTAGGTTTATTTTGAGTGCTGGGCTCCCAAAGTATTGAATTTAGACTACAGTATTGTATTTCCTTAGCTTTTGGAAGGCTGGGAAAGGGTAGCTAAAAGAAGGGTCCCCTGGTCGTAACCCAGTAAAGAGCAAATTCAAGATAACAATGGCCTGTGTACAAAGGCAAGTTTAGAAAACAGAACAAAATTAAGCACCTTGAGGATTTTACTGTCACATCCTGTCTCTGGTGTCCTTGAAATATTCTTATCTGTGGTGTGAAAGTTTAGGCAATAATTTCATATTTTACATCCACTTCTACAACTGCTCTGGAAGCAAGTTAAAAAATATGAGGACGTGAACAGCAGGGCAAGGGGTTTATATGAGGCCAAGCCTTCTGAGTTTGAATATACAGCTTTGTGAAGTAGTTGTGTTCCACCAGTGAGTAGGTGAGAGCACAAGACAAAATGAAGGATATTTGCCTTCCCTATTGATCTTAGGTTTGACTAGCAGAGCTGATCTGCTGTCCTCCTAATTAGGTCCAAATGCACCCCATAGAAGTGGTAACTACAGTAGCTAGGGAGATGGCTCCGACCATTAAGGGCTACCCTGCAAACAAAGGGACCTGAGTTTTAATTACCAGAATCATGTAATGGCAAGGCAAAATAGTGCATATCTGTAACCCCAAAGCTTGGGTCAGGGGTGATAATAGGTGGATACTTGGAGGTCATTGGTTAGCCAGCCCAGCTGGGTAGATTAACTTGAAGTTCTCTGAGAGATCCTGTCTCAAAATATAAGATGGCGGGCAATGAAGGAAGATGTCTGATTTTGACCTCAAGCGCGCACGCGCGCGCGCACACACACACACACACACACACACACACATGTGTTTCTGCATACACAAGTGCACAAATTGGCACTACTATACACCATGCATGCACACATACATCTACATACAGATGACGACTACATCTATGGGTGCAATCAGAGTGGGGTTATAGTCTCCATCCTTAAATCGTTAACTGGTTTGCTATCAACGGCCTCCACCTCCTAGAATATTCTAACGCTACCTAAGAAAAGAGAAGCATAGCTCGACGTCCTCTTTCAAAAGAATTGGTTGACTCGTGCACATCTGCTCAAAGAAAACTCTTGCCATTGTTTCTGTGGTCCTGGGATTAATTAGGTCAGAACATTTTCTTTTGATTGTCTCCCTTGTCTGCATTTCATTAAGGTGGAAAAAGAAATAAAGCGAGTTTCCCCTCCTTCACACGCTAAAGCCTTCACCACATTTGTAGGACAGTTAGGAGCATCAAGAGCACATGAGATGGATACCGTGGCAGGAAGTAGGCAGAGCTCTGGTGGCTGATGTTGGGATGACATGATTTCCTACGACACAGGTACCCCTTCTCGCCCAGTCTTCCTACATATGCCCTTGAAGTTATCCTTGTGGAAACAGGAAACGGAGGCTTCCATTCTCAGACCTCATTTGCATAAAACGAAACACCAACTGCCTGTCTTTGCTTTGTTGCCATGTTCTTCGGGCGCTTATGCAGCAGTCCTGGGGTCCTCCTTATTCTGTTCCCTGCTTCCTGAAAAATTTCCCTCAACTTCCTCAGGCTTATCTCCCATCAGACTGGCCTACGTCTCTGTGAAAGCTCAGTCGGTAACCTTGGGAAGTCAGAACGGCATCCAAAAGGAATTCATTACTGCATTGGGGTGACATTGGCTTTCATGGAAATGAACGCTCTGAAACAAACCACAGGCTTTGGAAAATAATTCATTACTCTTTCTTTTGGTGGGGAGGGGGAATAAAATGCCTCACATAAAAAGACCTCTTGTGTGGGTATCCTGTGTGACCCGTCTGTCATGAAAGCATTAGGACAGTCGGCTGTGTGGGAGCCTGGAACATGGACGCTTTCATGCTGACTTTCAGGAGAACAAGGGGAATCATGAAATACTCGAATTATTCTCCTGTGGGTCTGTTTAAATCAGAATCTCATTGTCTCTGAGTGTGCACCCGGGAGATGTTGTAGGCAGTGCAGAGATGGGGGGTGGGGTTCCCAGGCTCTGTACAGTTCGGTGGGTAATGGCAATGACACTTCTGATGTCTCCTTCTCAGCCACTCCTCTCATTGTCTGAGCAGGGACTATCACCATTTGTTTCTTCTCAAGGTGACAGAACACTTACTGATGGCCCCAGGATTTGAAGGTTAACAAAATGCCTTCAATGGCTTTAAAAAAAAATGTTGAAGCACTATAGTAAAGTTATTTTTATTAATGCCTAAGATTAATGTGTCTAGCCTTCAAGAGAGTTTGTTTGGCAAAGGCACTTGCTGACAGACCTGATGACCTGAGTTTGATCCCCAGAACCCACAAAGTTGTCCTTTGGCCTCTACATACTTGCTGTGGTGCCTGTACACACACACACACACACACACACACACACACCATTAAATACTTGGGAAAGTTAGAAAAATATTTGTGTGTCTAATAGCCATGATTAAACATTATTATGTCATATTTACCTTGCAGTTTACTTATTCAAAAGAAGGTGGGGAATTTATTTTAGTATTGAAATGTATGCATATGCATGTCTGTGTGGGCACATGCACATGAGTGTAGGTGCCTGCAGTGACCAGAACAGGGAGCTGGATTCCCTGAAACTGGGATTACAGGTAGTTATGAAGCATTATGTGGGCGCTAGGACTCAAACCCATGCCCTTTGTAAGGGTAGTAAATGCTCATAACTATTCCATGTTTTTCTTTTTTCTCTTTCTCTTCCTCCCTCCTCTCCTCCCTTCATTTCTTCCTCCTTTCTTTCTATATTTAAGTATTAGTGATGTGCGTGTGGGCACCCTTACCAAGGTGTGCAGGTAGAGGTCAGGGGACAGCTTTGTGGAGTCATTTGTTTTCTTCCATCTTCATTTGGGTCCAGGGATCAAATTCAGATCACCAGGCTTCTGCTGCAAGCAACACTATATATTTATTATCTGGGCCACCCCAGACTTTCTCTTCATGGGAACCTACAAATTATCGAGAGATTAAGTGAAAACCTTTGTCCTCCACAATTGTATCCCCCTTTCTCCCACCCTAGAGACTAGCGTTCTCATAAATTTGGTATGTGCCCTCTCAGTCCCTGACCACAGAGCTTCACTGTCCATCTTTAATATGTAGTATCTAAAAAAACGCACAATTCTACTCCTGCGTCTGGTTGTTAGGATTCCATTTTCCATTCTTTCAGAATCCTGGCATGCTCCGGGAAGTCCCATTCATTTCCCTTCCTCAGTTCGGTGGCCTCTAGTTAAAGGGTGAGGTAATGGGTAAGAAATGGCAAAACTTAAGTTTTGGCTGGGGGCATACCATAAAGGTGTAAAAGCTGAGCTTCCCAGAAAGTCTTTGCTTTTTGATATAAGTATGTAGGAACCTCAGATTTGATCCTGTGCCCCGTTCCCCTTTGGCCCCAGACAGAGCTAATTGCCTGAGCCTCCTGTCTGTCACTTTGTGGGATCAGACTGGTTGGTGGCATCTACAAGTCACCTTTATGTAGGTCACCTTCAGCTACACTGTAACGGAACAAGAGTATAAACCTATATTAGATCAAGACAGTGTCATTCATGTCTGTCTTTAAATGCAGCCAAGTGGTCATAACTGGTGGCATGTTTCTTTCTTTGATTTGGGGAATTTTTTAGAAATGATATTATCCTAACATGTTGTTCCAAAACTTACTTTTTCCACTAAATATTTTGTTTGCCCCCTGTCTACCATGATACCTACATAGTTGTGTGTGTACGTGTATGTGTGTGTGTGTGTGTGTGTGTGTGTGTGTGTGTGTGTGTGTATGGCTAATGACTGAACACACTTCATGAATGCTTGGAAGGTACACTACCATGGAGCTCTATCCCCATCCCTCTGTTTACCTTTTGAGACATTTCACCAAGCTGCTCAGCCTGTCCTTGAATTCATTCGGTAGCTCGAGCCTGCCTTGAAACATATTACATTCCTTCTGCCTCATCTTTTCTAGTAGCTGGCATTACAGCCTACAGTAACAGACCTGGCTAGATCATATACTACTAAATTTAGTCTTATGAGCCATTTCATTTCTTATTAAGTATTTTTAGGTTATATCCAACTTTTCACAGTTATCTCTTATACTGCCACAGAATCCTGCTCACTTGCACAGGCAAGAGTTTCTTTGAAACACACACACACATACACACACACACACACACACACACACACACACACACACACACACAGTGTAGGCTCTGATTGACAGTTTTGAGGTTCTTGCTCACTGCCAAGTGGCTCTTTATTAATAGTAATTGTGTGCCTTTATGGAATATGGTAAGATGTTTGAGGACATGTTTGTAATGTATAATGATCAACTCGATATACTTATGTCTTCCTTTATCTTCTATATGTATCATTTATTTGCAGTGAGACTATTCAGTCAAGATCCTCTCTCGCAGCTCTTTGAATTACTCAATATAACGCTATTAACTGAATCATCCCCCTCTTAATGGGATTTCACATATTATCCTGCCTGTCTGTCTGTGGAGTTGTTCCCGTCAGTCATTTCTGACAAGTGGATTTCTAAAAGTCAAATTATTTGTGAATAATCGTTTGTCTGTACTTGTGTATAAATATTCATAGGAGTATAATGATAGTTTCCAGGCATCTTTAAACTATACTGGGTCAAATTCTCTTGTTTTTCTTACTTCAATCATTAAGATTGGGATGGGAACTATAATGAGAATTGCCTAAAAATGATTTTTGTTGGGACCTAATGGAGTCCTGGCCTTTCTACTCACCTCCCCTGTTGGTGTCCTTTCTTGTCCTTGTTGTTCTGGGTTTCTGAGAAACTTGCAAGTTCCATACTCTCAGAGTTGTTTACCAACCCTGCTTCCTGAGTACACATTGCCTTGGCCGTAACCCGAGGAACTGGCAGTGAGGTCTCCATCCTGTTGACCCACCTGTCTGGGTTAGGTATAAAACCCCCTTGGTGATGTACAATACAGGGCTTCTGATTCTGCAACATCCAGAGTGCGGGGTTTCATTAATCCTGACGTCCTTCGCTGAGACTTGGCATCCAGGCTGCACTGGCGAGGCAGATTTTGACTTTCACAAATTTCACAGTTTACCCTTTGGAGGCAAAATCCTCGACTGTGACATTTTTGACCTTTGGGGCTAAGTGATTCTTGCCGGTAGGCTGTCCTGTGCCTTATAGAACATGGAGTGGCCTCCACTGACTAAATACCGGTACCATATGCCTGTTCATGTGTGAACACCAACACTCTAGGCATTGCCAAATGTTCCTGTGGGGCTTATGGCACAAAATAACCTCAGGCTTATCATTCTAGATGAATACACTGAAATAGAGACTGAACTCACACAGTCTTTTGGTCCAACAGTCGGATGCACAACAAAGACTCAATGGTATTTAACCGGGAGACGGTAGGCAATGTGAATGCATGTAGATCAATCTATGAACATGATACAAATCAAGACTGGTATTTACTTATGGAGGCTATTTTTGCATTACAGTCAATTAAATTTCTCAAGCAGAATATAATTACCTTTTAAAAGATAAATATGGGACAAATAGAGTCTATAATTTGTTGTAGGAAAACCACGTTTAAGCCTGGGCTTACGAATTTCAATTTTCTTCCTCTTTTTCTCTTTCCCAAACTCCACATTCTTTCTGCAAAGACCTAAGGAAGGCAGCCAGGCAGATAGATAAAGGTAACCACACACAATAAAACTCGGCGTTGGAACAGAGAGTCGATCTGGGAGCGACGAGAAAAACACTCACTGAAGGACCTGCAAGCTGCTAGAAGAAAGCTATAAATTAGCACTCTGCCCTTTCATGACCAGTCGGCAAAAGGAAACCTAGTCAGTCACCGTCCTCAGAGACCACCTGTCAGAGGCAATGCTGCTAGTCCCAAGACCTAGGTCGGACAGGAAATCATCCCACTGGGCCTGACAAGTCACCCTGCACACCGTGCATCAATCAGAATCCCCCCACAAACACTGCAATAAGTTGTGCAAGACTGGATGGAGCTGTAATTGCTTTTTAAAAATACCAATTGTCATTTACAACTCTCACGAATACTTCTAAAGTCACCAAAACACTAAATGATTAAGACTTTTCTACGTAGTACTTAAAAAATAATTATTTCAGTCTACATAGTACTTCAAAAACAATTCTTTCAAGTGTCTATTTGACTCTCTGCAAACATTTTGACAAATTTATGTATTTTTGACCATATTCTTACAGGCTTTTAAAATTCCATGATTTGCGCTTTGACTCCCTACCCCCACCCCCCCCAAAATACTCAATGGAGCCATTGTAGGGTCACCGTGGCTCGTGCTACTAACTTAATAGCGATTTATGTAACTTCATTTCCCTAGTCTGCTCAGTCGCTCACACGCTGTAAGTCTCAGGGGCACCTTATAAATTAATAATTTTTAAAAAGCCTACAATAATAGCTGTAAAACCAGCAAAACCCACACTGGGCAGGTTTCACTTTCTGTTCCAAATTGCTCGCACAGGTCTATTAGCAAGCAGAGCAATCACGCGATGCCGAGCAACTTTGCCTGCAGTACATCCTTAAGAGTCTGCAGGGTCGGTCCAGGTGAAAGAGCTAAAACTTTCACTTCCTGCTGTAATTCAGAAAGCACCGATATTCATCATCGTCGTCGTCATTACTCTTGCTATCATTGCAAATAGTGAAAGCTGGGATGCATACCTAAAGCCTGCCCCAGGGGCAGCCTGGAGCCATATCCCAGCAAGTTACTGTGTGACTGTATTAGGAGAATTTTATCCGTCATCAATAAAAAATGAGCATCACCATTATTGTGGCAGTTTCCACAGTGATGGCTGTTTCTGCTATTACATCTCTTAGTCAAAGGGTGATTCTCTTCCCCCATTATATGGTGTCAACTCATCTACCTTTCCGACACCAAAACACAATGCACAATCCTACACGGACGTTTCTCTAGTGAAGCCGTATTCCCATGAAGTCAGGGGCACCGCCACGGCGCTACTAAATCATGAGCAGAAAGTAAAAGTAGATTGCATTTTTAAAAAATATATAATAAACCAATAACAGCACTGAAATACTTCTATTCCTTTATCCATAAAGGAATAGGGTTGAAATGGATTGGATAAAATACATATTTTACAGAGTGGGCCTGGGATCCTTAGTGACAGAATTCTGCCACACCAATGCACTAGATGCTATACTGGATGTGCTGTGTGGATCCCCAATAAAGTAAAAATTAAAAAATAATAACTAAGGTGTAGTCCTTTAAGATCAGATTTGGAAGAAAAACAAGAGAATTTATTTCTTTCTTTATTTCACAGCCCTGATGAACATCCTTGGTTTTCTGCAGTTAGTTTGGGTCAACATATCTTTTATCTCTGAATAAAACACAATCAGTGGCAAAGCATCTCTTATCTATAAATAAACCCTTAGTGAACACGTGGGACTTCTGAGTCAGAAAAATACAGAGATTGTTGTGATAATAATTAACAAATTACTCTTTGATATATGAAGGAGAGATAAGCATATCAAAGACAGAGCATTTATTTAAGTGCTGTTGTTTGCTGTTTCCAGAGTCTAATAAAGATTAAGATTCTTAAGAAATAAATCCTTGACGAATAAATTTGGATAAATAGATGAATGTAAAAATGATAATTACACTTAAATTTAAGGAAAAACAAATCCTTGCCTTTAGCAAATATAAGAGAGACCTTGGAATCTGGCATATTTCCAGGTATAGGTTTTAATGAATAGTAAATTTGAAAAAATATATCTTTGTTTTCTACTATTATTTTTGAAGAATTAACTTATTCTATGGTATGTCTACTGGGCTAAGCAATCTATTAGGCAGAGAGTTGTGTTGCAAGACATGTTTCAATGATCCAGTACATCCCAAGATTGGGTACACAGCTAAGAACCATGAAGGCCATGCAGCTTGGTGTAAAGAAAGCAGAACAGAGCCGACTTCTTAATTCCACTCATCAGGCCACTGATGAACCATATTAAATGCATTGATGTGGCACACTCCCATGCCTCTCTGAAACCAACGATCCAACAATAATCCCACAATCCCATCTTAACCATCTCTTGTCTCTGAACCTCCAAAGCATCCTTGATTTCCAATGGTTCTGTTTTTTAGTCCTTAAGTGGAGTCTCCATAGAAAATCGAAATCATGCTGATACTTAATTTTGTGATGGCAATCATGATCACAGCTCACATCATGTCTTACCTTCTATGTTTTATACCTTCACATTAAGTTTAACAAAAAGCTGTAAAGAACAAAAGCAGCCATTGCCTCTAAGCAGGGAGAAACCACACAGAGAAGATATTACAGGGAACCTTCAGAAGGGTATCTCTGCCTGGGATGTGAAGAACACTCCCTAAAAGGCAGTTGTCAATTCACAAGCGTCAGCGAGGACTTTGTAGTTAAGTCTTAGATGAAAGGTAGACTTACCAAGAGTAAAAGAAAATTTATAAAAACTAAAAATTTTACAGCTACGGATGATGCATAGGCATTGACCTGGCCAAGAGACAAGAAGCCCTGCATGGAAAGAAAGGCTATTTCTAGATAGAACCTTCAAACATTATTCTGTCAGTTGCATGGGATTGTGGGCTGTTGGAATATAAATTCAAGATGGGACATCATGAAAAATACAACTAGGGGGACAGTGGAATCTTGGAGGCTGAAGGTAGAATCCCCGGGCTCAGTTCTCTTCCTGAGGTACTGTCCTTTCCTAAGATAACACAAATCTTTTGGAGAGTCTGGGAGGATACAGAGTGTGTTAAATTACTACAAACTAAATAAGTAAATTTTATAGATCTGCAGACACTTCTTCTTTTATGCTCTCCAGATGCCCAGGAATGATTGGAGCAAATAGCAAGCAAATAAATTCAAAGGAAATTAATTAATTAGCAAACTGCTTGTAGTTCAGCATCAGAATTAACGATACTTGCTACAAACATCTTTCAAGTTGATTATTGCAGATTATAACCAGAAAGCATAAATGCAAAGTCAATGGACCTTGGGAGTCCATTCTAACAGTTTTGTAATTTGATTATTAGAGCCTGACTGTTTTTTGTGTCCCGGGGACTAGCAGAAAGGATAGTATTTCTGAAGACAGAAACTCATTCTTGGCCCATAGTGCAATTTTTGTTTTTGAAGCTTACTTCCCAGCAAATCAGGAGGGTATTCATTAAGGGTATCTCAGACATGACTTCAAATTCTAAGCAGGTATGGTCGGTGTGCGGCTGTAGCCCTAGAGCTTGGGAGATGGGGGCAGGGGCATCAGGAGTCATAGATCAGCCTCAGCTATAGGGAATCTGAAGCTAGCCTGGGCTGTGTGAGACCCTGTCTCGAAAAAATCAAAATTAAGTAAAATTCAAGGTTCTGGAAAATGCACTAGAGGAGTTCGGGAAATTAGCCAGAGATTAAAAAACAAAAAAAGATGTCACGATGAGAAAGATGGGGCACACAGAAGTACTAGTTTGAGAAGTACAAGAAGTAGCCCTTATTAAAGGTATAAGCGACTACAGATGTCCGGGTGCAAAACCGCGGCTGAAGCTCATTAGAGCATGATGTAATGTACATTTAATTCTATGGCTAAAAATACAGCCAGCATATACAGATTTGAGGCTCTGGAAGATTTTAATTAAAAAAAAAAAAAAAAAAAAAAAAACGGTTGCTCCAGTCCTGTAATTATTGAGACTGCTGACCAGTGCTGTTTAAAACTCTTTGTAGTTCGGGTTCATCATCGTTTTGGATAAAAATAGGGAAATGGCATATACCGCCTCTTAAGAAGCGGAGGCCCTTGCATCATCTGGCCTAATTAACTGGTTAGAAGAGACATCCATTAAAAATGGGAGCTAGCACTTCAGGGTCCATTATCATCACCCCGTGAAGCTGCTCTCCTCAGCTGACTGATTTCTCTCTGCGCTTGAGGGTCCTACCCATAATATACTGAAGGAAGCCTCTACCCAAATATCCTTCTCTCTTTAGTCCTCTTGGTGGTAATGGCAGTCTGCTAATGGGTTATGTAACGAACTTTAGTCTCCAGAAGGTTTTGTCATATGGTTGGGCTTGGGGTTTACAGCTTTTTACAGTTGGCTCCATTTAAATTGAGCACTATATAATCTGCTGTACATTCTCTTCCCGACAACACACTGTAATTAAAACTGTTGGATTTTAAATGTTTGTTCCATAAAACACTAATCCCCAAAACCATAGCAAAAAAAAAAAGGACCCAAAAATAAAAATTAAAGTAAAAAACACTCATCACCCATCAAGGTTCCTTGAAGACCAAAGGAGAAAGGTTGGTTTCCAGGGAAATGTTTGCATGCTGCATGTTGACTTTGTGTTTCAAGGTAAACACTTCCAACGTCCAGAGCTTGGCTCTTTCAGGAAGACTGTCAGCCACGAGCATATTGTTTGGGAACTTCCAATCGTAAATAAGCCATTGCTCTCTGCTTAATCAGAATTATCAACTTGCCTGATGAAAGAGTGCTTTTATTTTACTTTGTAGAATATAGTAATATGCCATGAAAAGCCACTATCTTAAAATATGTAATCAAAAAATGTTATATCAGAATTTTGGAATCCACTGCATTAATTTTTAAAAAATTTGTTTTGCAACAAGTCCATTTTGGCAGGTAATTTGAGGGTCTCGGCTATCATTCCAAGACTGGTTTCTCCAGCTGTAGGACTGGAGATGGCAGTAAGGATTCCTTATTTTTATTCCAATTTGTCTCATGGTGAGCAAATAAATTTTACTCGGTTGCCAGAGATATTAGCAACTTCTGTATTTAGAGAATTAACCACTTCCTACCAGGCCTAGGAGTAGAAGAGTATTCGTAATTTTCAATGAAATAGTAACCATCTGTCAAAAAAGCCATGATAATGCAGAATTTACACTATCCCCATACAAATAATACCTATCCCATAGAGATAAGTGACAAGATATATTGCGTGCTCCAAACATCGAAATGAACCCCACCAGGACAAACACAACAGAAAGAGAACTCAGAAGCAAAATGATGGGCATAGACGAATCTACTCAGCCAGGTTCTCAGCCTCAGATTAACAACTACTTCATATCCAGAAAGAGTAAAAATCAGTAGGAACCACTCCACATAAATGTATGTAAAGGAAGCAAATCACAGCAGAGGCAAGACAAGCTAAAACACACACGCACACACACACCAACTATGGAAATTTAAGAATGTAGTGACTAAATAATAAAGCATGAATTCTATGAAATAACCACACAGATGGGGCAAGCAAAATTACAGGAAAAGAATTCAGGAATGAGCCAGTTCTACCGATGATGTCATACAGAACTCATCACAAAGAACAGAAGATAGCCATACCGGGCATGCAAGAGAAGCTATGGAAGAAACACGAGGAAGATCTGAGGGGACCCGGGGAGAATAGAAAGTCATGGAAAAGAATTTCAGGATTCAAGCACATCCAACTGAGTTGCCCCAGAGTGAACCACTCACAACAGTGTTTGAATCCTGAGTGGTACACAAAAAATATTGAATCAAATCAGGAGCAAAGTGTTAAATATAGTTGAAATAACCTTAAAAACCTAGAAGAAAAGCAAATGATAGAAATTTCCAGGGAATTCCCGTTAGCAGTAGACATCCAGAAAGCCATGAAGCTGGGAAGTTGGGTGTCAGAGGTACTGAACACAGTGGCTGTGGAGCAAAATTTTAGGTCCAGTTAGTTTGTAAATAGGAAAGAAAAGATGAGATTTTTTTTTGAACATGTACCAAGTAAGAGTGTTCATACAAACACTCAGCTCAAAGAATAGCTTTTGTCAAGAAGAAACATGAACTCAGATGTTGACAGAATGTCACTAAATATAACGATCCATGGACTGCTAAAACAATGTGCTATTATTCCTGGTTTTAAATGTAAAATTATAGCTTTAATTGAAAATAAGGGAGCTTGAGAATATTAATGCAAAGAAGGATTTTTTAAAAATAATCTCTATATTGTACAGGACAGAAAAATGTCACACACGTGAGAATTTCTTAGACAGTGTTACTAACTGTATTGTTTGGTTTAATTCAGAGTAGCTACTGAAACAATATAATGAGGGCTTCTACGCCAATAGAGGAAAATAAAAGACACCATTGAACATTCTATCAACTTAAATCATAATAGGAGAAGAAAATGGGTAGGATATAGAGAACTCAAAATCAGATGATAGGAATAAAACTAAATACATTTTTCAGGCTGGCTAGCACATGCCTGCATTCCCAACACTCAGGAGGCAGAGGCCGGGGGATAGTTGTATATTTGAAACCAGCTAGGTCCACATGCTACATACAAATTTCCAAGGCAGCTATATTTTTATCCTTAACAAACCCATAAAAAGACTAAACAAATCAATAAAGGTAAGAGATCAAGCTTACATCAAAAAATATAGTTACTCTCTTATGCTCACTAACAAAAATTCAAAAGAAAACTATTTTAGCAAACTGGGACTATGCATATAGAAAAGAACGCCATATAAGAACCAATAGAAAAAATAATTCAGGATTTATTTTACATCTGACCAATAATTATTGAGAATAGAATTGAAACAAATAGTAATAAAAAGAATAAAGCTCACAAGATGTGCATCAGAATCTTTGCCTCCAGGAAGCTGGCCTACACATATACTGAGTCTTTGTCTAAATCAAAATCTGGCAGAATGGAAAGGTCAAACTTTGCAAGCAGAGAATCATAATGGAACAGTTTAACTTGACTGTCAGAAACAGCACTAGCCAAGACAGCTAAGATATGCCTATTTTGAATGAAGTACAAACCCAAAAACAGTTTGAGAGGAAGGGAAGGGCACAGAGGGAAAGGAGGGAGGGGGAGGCAGAAGACTGGAGGGAGCTGAGGGGGAGGAAAGGATGGAAGGGGGAGGAAGACATGAATTTATAACAAAAAAATAGAAAGCATACTTTCATTCCAAACGCTCAGGAAATGTTCCTTGCATTAATACATCCCACATTGTTTGACTCTTGAAAATTAAATTAAATTAGTAATCCAAGAGTAAATAGATGCTTTCTATTAGAATGTTTGAAATTTAGGAAGGCATGTCTAAATTGCTTGTAGAAATCTAAAAATATTTAGAGTTGAATAACTACAGATGCAATAAGTAATGATGAGAAATATTTAACTGGCATTTTGTTTAGAAAGAGATTAGAGTCTTACATGCTTTCATTAAAAAACCAAGAATATTTGAAAAGAATGGATTTAGCTTTCAAATCAAGCAAGAAATACCAACAAAGTCTTAAATATTATAGAGAAAAAAACTCCATAAATAAGATAAATATTAACTCAAAATGAGTAAGAAAATCAAATTAAAGAAACCAAACTAAATATTCTTCTTTAAGGACCTAATAAATAATCATATTCCCAAAAGGAATGACTAAGAAAAACCAAGGAATTAAAAACACTATGAACAAACATGATATAATCACAGATATATTCATTCTTTGAGGCCATAAAGGAGCATTGTAACCAAAAGTAAATAATTGAAAACTTAGTGAAATACAATATTACTATCTTTTTATATTTTTATTTTTGAGACAGAGTCTGACTGTGCAGCCTTGACTGGTCTGGAGATCACTAGAAATACAATATTCCTAATGAAAATTCCCAAATCAAAACTGAGAAACTGCAACAAATGGCCTTTAAAGGAATTTAATCTATAATCAAAATTATTATTCTCATTTCTTACTTTCCAATGAAATGAACTCCAAGACTTGACTATTCTTGGGGTTTGTTTTGTTCAAACATTTAAAATCCAGTAAATACAAAATATTTACCCAAACATTAAAATGGGGAAAACTGCCAATGTTTCTTTTTATGAGGCAAGAAATAACCTTGAAATTAGAATCAGATGAGAACATACATAAAAACATAAAAATTATGAGTTTGTAAATAAAACCCTAGAGCAACATGAACAGGCAGTTCACAGAGACTTACAAGCATGTAGACTTTACTAAAATTTAAGCAAAAACACATAATTAAAACAGAAGGATCAAGAACACTGAGAGGTGGCTCAATGGTTAAAAGTGACTACTGCACTTGCAGGGGCCTGGAGTTTGGTTCCCATTTTGGGTTCTTCACAACTGCCTGTAGCTCCAGCTTTCGTGGGTCTGATGCCCGCTTCTGACTTCCACAGGCACCTGCAGTCATGTGTATGCACCCTAACATACAAAATCACTATTTGCATAGAGTTGAATAACTACAGATGCAATAAGTAATGATGAGAAATATTTAACTGGCATTTTGTTTAGAAAGAGATTAGAGTCTTGCATGCTTTCATTAAAAAAACCAAGAATATTGGAAAAGAATGGATTTAGCTTTCAAATCAAGCAAGAAATACCAACAAAGTAAAGAAACATTGAGGAGTATAGTTGGAGGCTATTCCCAGCTGTTTAGACTCAAAATAATCACTCAGAAACTATATTATTGCAACACTGGTCGATAGGTTAAGCATATTTCTGGTTAACTCTTATATATTAAATTAACTCATTTATATTAATCCGTGAATTGCCACGTGGCTGTGGCCTACTGGCATCTGTCTCCTAAGGGTGGCTACATGTCTTCTCATTGACTCCACCTTCTTTCTCCCAGCATTCAGTTTAGTTTTCCTGCCTAACTCTATTCTGCCCTATCACAGGCCAAAGCAGATTCTTTATTCATTAACCAATAAAAGCAACACATATACAGAAGGACTTCCGACACCAGAGGAGTGTTTTCTGATAATATGAAATGTTGGTAAAAACAATAATAAACAAGATTTCCATCTTCGATGGGAAAGTTTTGACTTGCTACAACTGCAAACATCTTGTTCAGAAATTGGGCAATATCCAATATGATTAAAGCAATGAGCCTTTAGTGATGTCAGAGTTCTCTGAGGCATGCAATCAAAACTGAATCTTGTAAAACTGCACAATTGATATGGACATCTTGGGAGCTGCAGCATTGTGTGTGTGTGTGTGTGTGTGTGTGTGTATAAACTGCAGGACTTTGTGTGTGTGCTGAAGCACTGATTATATAACAACAAAAGTACAAGCACAGAACCTTTAAAATGAGGGCTTACCTTTATAATGAAACTGATGTGTGCAGAACTTTGTAACAGGGCTGGAAGTTCATATTGCAATGTTAAAAAAAAGTCATACACGTAAAGATAAGTAAAAAAGTACAAAATGATATAACCAACTGTACACACAAAATTGAAAGCACAAAGCCCACTCAGGTGGTTTATAGTCCCCCCCACACACATAGTCATAGCCTATAAACAGCTTAAGCAATCAATATTGATAACAGCAGATACGACCTGAAGCAATATGCCTGCAGGGAAACATGAATATGCAGAATGTGCATTCTGGGTAAAAAGAATATCTTGTAGGACAAAAGAAAAACCAAACAGTAACGTGAACTATGCTAAAGATGCTGAATTGGTGACCGTAGCAGGAAAGCACCACATGTGAAAATATTGGTTGCAGGTAAAGTCAAGCATAGTAAGCATTAAATGTGCAGGTCAGAAGAGAGGGCTCAATTTCCCTGAACTGAAGAACCATCTGGAAGATTTAGAAAACAAAACAGCAGGTTAAGTCCACAGAAAACTGGAGGATCACTGCGGAAGAAGGGGCAGAAAGACTGTAGGAGCCAGAGGTGGTGGATGACTCCAAGGAAACTGTCTTCCTGACACAACAGGATAGTTGTGTATACAAACTCAAAGCAGTTATGGGCACAAAATTCATTCACGAGCTCAAGCCAGACCGAATTCCAGTTTGGAGGATGGAGGTAGGCGTGATGTGCCTCTGTAGCTAAGGAGCTATTGGTAACTAAGAGCAGCTGGGAAAGGGAGCGTCAGCTTTTCAAAGAATGTACCCCATGGTAAGTTGACCACACTCTTGTGGAAGACCACATATCTGGGAACATTATACAATTGATTTGAGCTTTTATAAAAACCAAAGAGGTTGCAAAGTTGGGTGGGTAGAGCAGAGGGCTGGATCTGGGTGAAGCTGGAGCAGGGGGCGATTGAGATCAAAACGCAGTGAACAAAATTCTGAAAGAGCTAATAAAAAGTTAAGTACAAGGAAATAAAGAATACGAAGTAAAACGTTTAATATGACTGCTTAAAAGAAAAACACTTCTCAACTCATTAGCTGAGAATATCAAAAGAGCAAACAATAACAGTTCGATTTACTTAGGAAAATAGACCTCGAAATGCTGACCAGAATACCAACAACAATCCCAGTTGTGCGATTAGTCAGCTTAGAACCATTTAATCTCAAGATAGTTCAAAAACGACAGGAGCGCGGTAGAGGCAAGATTTGCAAATGAATATGGTGGTTCAAGTCTGCAATGCATAATTAGGGAAGTCAAGGCAGGAAGACTGGGGTGAGATGGAGACAAGCCCCAACTACCTAGTTGCTTTAGACCAGCCTGAATTACAGTTTAAGCATCTATCTAAAGAAAACATGGAAGGAAAGAAGGGAGGGAAAGAGGGAGGAAGGAAAAGAGGAAGGAAGGGAGGGAAGAAGGGAGGCGGCAGGGAGGGAGGGAGGAAGGGAGGGAGGAAGGAGGTGAGGCCAGAGGAAAGGAAGGAATCATATTTTGGAATGCAATGCCGTCCTAAGCTAGCATGATGCACACAAAAATACCCAATCAGCCACACTGTAATTAAGACAATCTTCCAATATTGTGTTGCAAACATACATTACCCACAGATATTTAATAAAAACACATTTATTTATGTGCTATCATAAAACGGGCTATGGGTCGCATTATTTCACCCTAATGTAGGGTATGTATAATTAATGCAGACTGGACTAAGTCCAGTAAGTTGAAGACATTAAATGCATTAAAAGAACCTTAACTTGCAATGTTTTCAGTTTGTGATGTGTTTTCCAGGATGCAACCCCATGTTAAGTCAAGAAGTGAAATCTTTCAGTGTTCACACAGGGCGAAATGGCTCCAGAAATAAATGTGAGATGCTAAGAAAATGAAGCCTGTGTTTATAGAGAACGGAGATGATCTGCAGGCATCTCAGTAGGCGTTGACAATTGATTTTATAGCTGAATAACACCCCATGGATGATGTGTGCAATTATCCCATAGCCCAGGAATGTGATTCATTATGTAGCCAAAGGGACTTACAGGCAAGATCAGCTTATGAATCTAAAGTTTGGGACATTATCCTTCAGCATGCTGGCTGGGTCGACATAATCATAAAGGTTTTTATCTGAAGAAGATGGGAGCGTCAGTGTCGAGACATGACAACAAAGATGGAGCTTGGAGGAACCTATTATGCAAACCAAGGCATGCTAGTAACTTCTAGCCTGGGAAAAAAGGAAGGAATCACAGAGCATGTCTCTATAATAGTCTGATTTGGACTTCTGGCCCCCAACACTGTTAAGATCACAAATCCATACAGCTTTAAACTACAATCTGTTGGAAAAATTTAAAGAGAGTTGCACTAAAATAGGAACATTTCACCATTCATAGTAAGAGATCTTGACAAGTAGAACCGGGATGGACAGGCCTTAATTTTAAAAGACATCTGTATACATATAATGAAAATACCCTCATGGGCAAGCGTGGGATGATTTTCCTCCAAAATCATATGGAAAACAAGGATATTCATTATTCCTTTCTGTATTTAATGTCGTATTGGAAATTCTACCAAATGCCAGAGTGCAGGAAGAAATGGATGATGAAAATCTTGAAGGGGAATAAAGGGAAGCTCCATTATTTGCAGATGGCACAATTACGAATAAAGATCCAGAAGAACCAGTACTATTGAAGTGGAGACGGGAATTCAGCAAGTCAGAAGGATAGGAAGCTCTTTGAAGAGCTTTTTCATCGCTGTTTCAGTCAAAAGTGAGGCTGGAACATTTGGTTATGTCAAAAACTAAAGCAGTGCCCAGAAGCAGAAGAGGGCATGTCGAGATGTTACAAAGACGATTTGAGGGGGCTCTGTGCTGTCTCTGTAAAGAGACATTTATTCTCAGAATTAGGAGAAACAGGCATTAACAGTGAATAAAATGAGAATTCATAAGTCAGTAATGACGGTAAAAAAAATGAGAGGAAAAGTCCTTTTGTTTGATACACGTTTGTATTAATTCATATAAGGATTACAAATGCTCTCTTAAACTATTGTGTGGGTAGTGGAAGAGGACAGAGCCTTTCCTCAGACTTAGTGTATTTTTTTCCCACATTTCACTGTTAGTTATTAATTAGAGATATAAATGGCAATGAGGAATTAATGCTCATTTACAGTGAGCGTCATAGTAATCAAATGATCAAATTTAATTCCTTTAGCAGATAACAAATATATAACTTCATATGCACACATATATGTTTAATAGGAAGGTTATATAAATCAATAGATGATAAAGAGGGGGATAATATATCATGATGGATAATTCATTGGCAGATTAGATAGATATATAGATAATAGATAGATAGATAGATAGATGATAGATAGATATAGATAGATGATAGCTTATATATGAGTGGTATCTGAATATATATGCTTAGATAAAAGCTAAACACATTCCCCTGTGTGTTTGTGTGATGTTCCCAAACTATGTGAAAAATAAATTCATATTGGCTGTACTAATTTAACAAAATCTGTGAATAATCTCTACATGGAAAATTTAGAAAAAATAAAAGACCTAAAATGTGGAAACATATACATATATAGGCCACATTCATAAATTAGAACATTCACTCTAGTACAAAATTGTACAGTCTTATTTATAAGTGTACTTGCTAGCTAAAAGCAACAACACAAAAAGAATCCATCTACTCAAAAGAGAATTTCATATGTTTCAAAATTCATATGTATCATCCAAAGTAAATACAGCGACAAAGATGTTGAGAGTGCCAAAAGTGGATTTGGGCACGGTGGAGTGTAGTGAGGAGCTGTGGGCCAGCTTCCCGCTGCCCAGCTTCTAGCCACCAGCTAGCTTTATCCGAAATAATTACACGGAAACTTTATTCTTTTAAACACTGCCTGGCCCATTATTTTCAGCCTCTTACTCACATCTTGACTAACCCATATCTAATAATATACATAACACCATGAGTGGTGTCTTACCGGGAAGTTTCTAGCGTACGTCCATCTTGGGCTGGAGCTTCATTGCATCTCTCACTGAGGAGAGGCATGGCGGTCTGACTAACTTAGGAGAGGCGTGGCATCTGACTGAGCCATCTACCTCACTTCCTTCTTCCTGTTCTGTCTACTCTGCCCACCTAAGGGCTGGCCAATCAAATGGGCCAAGGCAGTTTCTTTATTGAAATCAGCACAAACAGAAGACTCTCCCACATCAGTGGAGCATGCCTATTATTCTAGAACTTGCAGGATGAAGGTAGGAGCCTCAGTTGTTTGAGGCCAGCATCTACTATATGTTGAGCTTTTGGGGAGCATGGGCTCTCTGAGCCTCCACTTCAATAAATAAATGAGTAAATAATAAATAAATAATACCTAGAAAGGGGTGGAGGAGAGCAAGAGTTAAAGAAATCGAAACGATCAATAAGATTGGGAATCTCTCCTGCATTTTGTTGAAAAAAAAATAAACTATAAGGAGACTGGCTCCATCACAGATAAAGGTGCAATGTGGTACTGCAGCAACTAGTTAAATATTATGGGATCTAATACAAAGATGAGCAAATTGGTCAGAATCAAGGAAACATATGCTTTCATGCATGATTCATGACCAATCTGTACTGAAGCACTCTGGATGAAAACATATTTTTAAGTAATTTTTGCTATGTCAGTTGACTTTTCTTACATGGAGGAATTAAAACTGCCTCTACTAAAGAGACAACTTCAAGGAGACTGAAGATCTTAGAGCCAAGAAAATACAGTGAGCCTCTAGGTTAACATAACAGAGTTCTACCGTGTGACTGACAGACAGAAACCATTCATAAGTAAGGCAGGCAGAGCCATAAGACAGTGTAAGTTGTACACACTGAAATTAAGAACATCATTTTGAGTGAGGTAACTCAGACCCAGAATGACAATTATCACATGTACTCACTCATAAGTGGTTTTTAAACATAAAGCATAGAAAACCAGCCCACAAATCACAATCCCAGAGAACCTAGACAACAATGAGGACCCTAAGAGAGACATACATGGATCTAATCTACATGGAAAGTAGAAAAAGACAAGGTCTCCTGAGTAAATTGGGAGCATGGGGACCACTGGAGAGGGTTGAGGGGGAAGGAAGAGGCAGGGAAGGGAGCAGAGAAAACTGTAGAGCTCAATAAAAATCAATTTTAAAAAGAGGGAATAAAAACTAAAAATCAAACTGGGCCATGTAAGCATATTACTTATAATTTGAAAAGGGATACTAGTACATATTATATCAAGAATCCCTTCAAAGTAAGAAAAAGAAAAGAAAATATGATCGGAGCATTTGGATACAACCTTCACCCCAACAGGCCAAGGAACATATAAGACAAGGATATGATTCTGTGGGTCAGTAGAGAAACAGGTATGCTAATTAGTGACATTCATATTCACAGTAAACAAGACAAAACCAAAGATAACAGAACACCAAGTTCCGCCAAGGTGATGGAGCATTATGAGCTCCCATAGGCAGCTGGTAGGGGTGGGATTCTTCATGTCTGTGCTTATAGGTGACGAGATAGATGTGACCCAAGGAAAACAAACACACCTATGTTTACCTTCCCAAATTCGTTTCTCTGGTTTTTGACAGAGCCTTGACTGAAAGCAACTTGGGAGTGAAAGAGTTTAGCTGACTTCCAGGTTCCAGTCAAGGGGAGTCAAGGCAGGAACTGGAGGCTGAGACTCAAATAGAGACCTTGGAGGAACACTGCAGGCTGGTTCACCTCCTCTGATCTGCTCTGCAACTTTTCTCTTACAATCCCAAGTCTGCCTGTCTAGGAATGGCACCACCCATAGTGGACTGGACCCTCTCCACTGGTTAACAATGAAGATAAGGGCCAGCAGTCATGTCCACAAGCCAATCTGTTAGAAGCAGTTCCACAGCTGAGACTGCCTCTTGCTAAATGATTATAGTTTGTGTCAATCTGACAAGACGAAACCAAACAAAACTTAAGCAACGCAAGTAGTTGCTATGTGGTTTGTTTTAAGAGATTTGAACTATGGGCGATTACGGCCCGGTTATCAACTTGGTAAACTCCCAGCACTCAAGCTCCTCTGCCAAGAGTACTGGGGAAAGGAAAACTGGTTTTCTGAGTCTCTATTCTACCGTTCTGGACTGACTGGTTTTGTGTGTCAACTTGATACAAGCTAGAGTCATTAGAGAGGACAGAGCCTCAGCTGAGGAAATGCCTCATGGAGATCTAGCTGGAAGGCATTTTCCCAATTAGTGATCAATGGGGGAGGGACCAGCCCCTGGTGGGTGGTGCCTTCCCTCCTGAGCTGTTGATCCTGGGTTTTATAAGAAAAAAAAAAGCAGGCTGAGCAAGCCATGGGAAGCAAGCAAGTAAGCAGCTCCTCTCCATGGCCTCTGCATCAGCACCTGCCTCCTGGTTCCTGCCCTGCTTGAGTTCCTGTCCTGACCTCCTTCAGTGATGAACAGCGATGCTGAAGTGTAAGCCAAATAAAAT
The DNA here is from genome assembly GCF_903992535.2 of Arvicola amphibius. Taxonomy (NCBI): domain Eukaryota; kingdom Metazoa; phylum Chordata; class Mammalia; order Rodentia; family Cricetidae; genus Arvicola; species Arvicola amphibius. The sequence continues at coordinate 109,800,831 of NC_052055.2, forward strand.
AAAGGGAAGGATTTATTTCCTTCCCAACTTGCTTTTTGGTCTAGGTGGGTTTTTTTTTTTTTTCGCAGCAATAGAAACCCAAACTGAAACACTACCTTATCAAGAGCATAGGTGTTGTTTTATTATATTTAAACTATCATAACAACACATTTTGGTTCTAGATATTATTATTGCTGTGTGTGTACACACTTGTGCTCACGTGTATGCACAGGCATATCAGAGAAGACACTGAAGTTGGAAAACAATCTTCAGAAGATGGTTCACTTTTTCCAAACCTTGTTGGGTCAGGATCTCTCTCACTCCCACTCTACTTTGTACCCTAGACTAGCTGTCCTGGGAGTTGCCTGTTGAGTCTCCTTTCTCTATTTCCCACCTCGCTGTGGGAGTTCCTTATGTACAGATATATGCCACTGCATCTGGCTTTCTTTTAAAGAGTTCAGATGATCGTGTATGTGTGGCAAGCACTTTGACACACTGAACTGTCTCACTGTCTCTTAGTGTCACATTATAATATGGTTACTTCATTGTCATTATATGGTTGCCCTCATTTGTCATAGGTGATTTTGAGAGAGGCTCTGTTTTCAGCTGTCCTCCCGTCTGCCTTGCATTTGCATATATGCAGACTTATATACATGCTCAAATCTCTCAACCAGTTACGATGGCTAGAAAATGACGTCTTACCCTGTGTTCCAAAGTCTACTAGAGAGTTCAAGCTTTCCCAAAGACCAAGACATATGCCATTGATCACACCATGTGTTACTCTATTCATAAGGGGCCAATTTAAATTTCTTCCCACTAAGTAATATGGCAGCTCACATCCCTAGGTCAACATTTGCTTTGAGTTCTTTTCCACTTGGTGGGGTTTATAATCTGTGTAAAATATTTTCTTGGCTCTTCAAGAGTGGACTACATATGTACGTAAAAGGAAGAAAGAAATGAGTATATACTTCCCCCAAAATGCCTTTCAAAAGTGAATGATGACTTTATTATTTTCTCAGATAAAATTAACTCCATCACTTGAAAGAAATACAACACTCATATTTAATGCAAAGTATTGAGATGAGGGGATGATGTCTATATTTATAATTCATCACAACATTTTATATTCAATTTTCACTTTGCCAAGATGCATCTATCACTGTAATTTAGAAAAATAGAAGTCACTAATACTTTATGAAGAAAAGTCGGGGGATAGGCAGAATTCCTTCTAGCAGAGGTTTTAGTTCAAAAATGTTATGTTTTAAGTTCTTTGATGAAGACAAAAATCCCAAGGGGAAAAATTAAATGTTGCAATATGTCCTCTTACTATATAAAATATTAAGAATTGACCATCTAAGATTATAAATATAGTCAAATGCTGCATTGGTCCTCTGAGACCATCCACCTAGGGACTAACCACAGAAGCCGACCAGTGGAAGACTCGAAGAGTTCTGTTTTCTTTTGAGTCATATTCTCAGGAAGAGACATGGTCAACCCTCTAGGGACTGGCCTCAGAGCAGCATTCTGTAAATCTCTTGCCACATATCGGTCTCCACTCAATAAACCATACGTCACACATGCTTTCTATTGGCAAGACCTCGGGATATTTATGAAACGGAAGATGATGGCTTCCAGCAGGACAATTTAAACAAACTAAGACGCGTGTGCAGATGAGGAAAAGGGGCCCAGTCTTCCCACAGAATCCTTTTCCCTTCTTGCCTTCCAATTCTACCAGGGAAACCTAAAATTGTGAACGTAATTTTTATTTACGCTTGTTTTATTTGACTCAAATAATTAATCAGCAATATCTCAAGGTTTCTTTGCTCTTAAACTGCTTTTTTCTGCTAATTGCCTGGTTGATTTTTCTAATAGGTCTGAATATTCCACTTGAGTCCCCCCAGAGCCCACTTCCAACCTGTGACATATTAGAGACCAGAGCGCAGGATCCACACCGAACTTGTTGGACTTTAAAGCCTTGGGCTGGTACGTACAGAGATTTGATTCCTTTGACGACTAAGAAAACATGAAGACTACAGCACAGAATGCTTTGATAAAATGAAAAGGACGGTGCCTCCGTCCTCCTCCATTGTTAACCGCGTGTCTCCGAAATTAAGTTGTAAATCTGAATTTTATTGCTCCATTTATAAGTTCAGATTTTTCTTAAAAAGACTTCAAACATAGAAGCAGGTTCACCATTTAAGGAAATGGTGGCACACATCGAGGTTCACACGTAGGCGGAATCCAAACAGGCTCAACAAACGGCCATTTAGCAGTGTGACTTTCTGATTGGTGATAAACATAAATTCAGTTTGGAATTTTTTAAAAAATGGTAATGAGATGGAGGTATGCACTGTTAGGAGAACTTCGTCACAGAAGAGTCACACTGCTGGGTAAGGGACAGCCTCTGACTCAGTTTACCATGTCCTGTCTTCCTAAAGACAAAGGACGAGGGAGACTCACAGAAGCCAAATTAATACAAGATTATTTGAAGGCCGAAGGCTGAGACAGAAGTGAGGAAATTTAAACTCATCTAAATCAAATAAGGCCGATGTTAACGCAGACAGAGTTACTAAGTGTTGTCTTTATATCAGAGACTACATGGCCTACAGCTGTTGAAATAGATAGCTAGCCAAAAGAGACACCAGACTTTCTTTTTTACAGGAAAAGCAACACTGATTTCAGTATAAGGACACCAATGATGGGGGCGGGAGATCTTCAGAGAAATCAATCACCTCATTAGAAGAGGGTGTTGAAGGTCAGAAGGAACAGACAGCGTGACCATATTCTCAGAGCTTCCATAGAGGGTGCTAGGACTAGGAAGGGTGTCTCCTAGAATGGATGGCGTGGCCATGTTCTTACAGCTTCCATGGAGGGTATTAGAACTATAAATGCTGCCTCCTAGAAGATCATTTTCCTGTCCACCAAGATAACCCCCAAAGAGAGGATGTCCTTAACTTGTTCACTAAGTGCCATCTATTTCCTAGTTACATATTAAGCATCATGTATATGTCAGAAATCATGTTTCATTCCGGGGATACCAGATACTGAGGCATTACACATAAGAAAAAAAAAATTCTTAACACTCGCGGAGGCTACAGTTTTTTGAAAAAAAGCCAACATCAAATATTACTTACAAAATTAATGACAACAGCTGTGGTTGTCAGGGAGATGAACTGAGTAACCCCGAGTCTTCTGAAGTTCCACTTATTTTTGTCACAGGTTTCCTTTCTTTCTGTGCTTTAATTCCTCCCTCTGGAGTCCCCAATATATGTCCTCTCCCATTCTGCTTCAGCCCTCTTGAACCTTCAACATGGCTGATGATTAGTCTTTATAGCTTCTGTTCACGTGACACCAGCCCTCTGTGGGGTGTCTTGTCTTCTTTCTAAACAAGGTATTGCAAAGCGTTTGGGATGTGGACCAGGTCACAGAGTGATGGGATCAAGGACCATGAATACAAACTTTTCCCATGACAGGAGCCAAAACACATCCTTGGGGATTCGCAGTTTCAATGGAATCACATGAATAATGACTGCACACAGAAGGAATTTTCATGAATGAAGTCTGGGAAGTGCAAGTCACTTGGAGAACAAAAATGGAGGGCAAGTTGACTCCATTGACATTTCTCCTCAAGGATGGTTGTCTGTAAGACGTTTAAAGAACTCATGCAAGTTTCCTTATAGTTTGAGAACTTCTAAAGTAAACACACCATAGTTACTTAAATTATAATTGCCTAATTATTATTATTTGAATTTAAAAATTGTGAGTTTTCTTTATGTAAACTGCCATAGAATGTGGAAGAAATGTAACACAAGTTTCAAATACGGAATGGCCATTCCCAGTCTACCCTAGATCTTACTTCTTTGCTATCGGCCTGACATGTAGCTTTAAGACAAAGGGTAAAACCTCTACTCTGTAAAAGATAGTGTGAAGGTGATGAAAAAGAAGCCACAGGATGTAGTGATATCTCATTTGCATTTTAATAAATAAAGCCTGCCTGAAGATCAGAGAGTAAAACAGCCCCACTGGGCAGCCTTACAGGCCAGGCAGTGGTGACCCACACCTTTAATCCCAGTAGCCACACTAGTTTGCCATAGAAACCAGGCAGTGCATGCCTTTAATCCCACTTTAGAGAGAATTATAAAATGGGAGGAGACAGCTCTCACCAAGTCTCATTCTAAGATTTCTGGAGGCAGGATCGCCATTTCAGACTGAGGTGGAGGTAAGAGCCAGTTGACTGGCTGCTTCATTTTTCTGATCTTCAGATTGAACCCAATTTCCGTCTCAGGGTTTTTATTAATCATGTTATGACAGAGGAGCAGAAGATATTTGTAAAGGAGAGGCCTGGCAGAGAACTCTGGCATAAAATATAATAGTGAACTCACTAAAAAAAATATAGAAATCATTCAATTAAAAAAAACAAGACCAAAGCTTTCAACAGTAAAGATGTGACCTCTGAGTATATGAAACAAACTGTACCTTCTCATCATATTTCACCAGGGAAATGTGAACTGAAGCATAAATGAAGTATATGTGATGGCTAATTTTGGTTGTCAGCTTGACCACATTCAGAATCAACTAAAACTTAAGGTGCAGGGCACACCTGTGAGGGATTTTCTTGATCAGGTTTTTTTGAAGCAGGAAGACCCATGTTAAATGTAGGAAGCACCTCTGGTAGCAGCCTTAGGAAAAGGAGGTGGAAGAAGGAAATTTGTTTCTCTGCCTGCCTGTCTTTGCTCTTGCTGGTAAGTTCATCCATCCCGTGCTGCAGTAATACTTCTCTCATAGTAGAGCCCATTTCTTCATAATTCTACCATAGATCGGTGGTCTCAGAGTGTCCTCTGATACTTGAGTACCAGATTAGGATTGCTGAGACATCCAGCATCCCTGATGGCGGAGATGGAATATCAAAGGTGATTTTTCTCAAGACCAAGATCATCTCTTGCACAAAAGGCCATATATTCCATTTATATGGAATTGGGAAACCCATATAAGTGGGCTATATGGGGAACTGGGAAATCCATAGATTCAGAAATGTATTGGTGGTTGTCAAAAATTGGGAGTGATTGCTTTTCAGTATTATAGTATCTCCTTGGGGTGATAGAAGGACACGGTACTCAAGAGATAGTGCTTGTCCAAACACCATGAGAGTGTTTGCCACTTAATTGTACATTTAAAAAAGAATAAATGGCCATTTTTTGTCATGTATTGATGGAAAAAACCTTGTTAAGAGGTGGATCTAAGTGAAGGCGTGGCTTCTGGCACTGAGGGAAAACGTGTGCACTCCCCAGGTGCTCCCTCTCTGGGTGCTCCCTCTCAGGGTGATTCCCACATTACACAGCGGAACTTGGACTTCTCATTTCCTGCTTTGTGAGTTTTTCCTCTTATAATAAATAAAAAATATAGTTGTTTTATCCTTTTGCTAGCCTGGTTATTTCTACAATGTATATTTTAGCAAAATAATGTCAAAAGCAACGCAAGAAGAATAATTTTATTTGCCACCGTTTAGGTTTGAGTGTCTCCCAAAGGCTTATGGGTTAAAGGCTCACTCTCCATTGTGACTGTCTTGGAAGGTGGTGGGTATTTTAAGAGCCATCGCCTGGTGAAGGCACTTAGGTCACTGGGGGTATGTGAAGGAGATTGTGAGGTCCTAGTCTCTCTCTCTCTTTCCTTTCTGCTTTCTGGTCAAGACTCCTCCACCATGTGATCCCAGGATGATGGGAACCAGAGGCTCAGAGTCACGGACCAACTTAGCATGGAGTCGGCACAATAGAATGGTAAACGAAAATAAACCGTCTCTCTCTATTCTCTCTTTATAGCTGATTTAAGGATTTGTCATAGTGATGGAAGGCTGACTAACAACATGTCACCAGGATGAGGGCAAACTGCACAGTGGAATCCTCAACAAGGATTAAGCATGACAGAGAGAGAGAGAGAGAGAGAGAGAGAGAGAGAGAGAGAGAGAGAGAGAGAGAGAGAGAGAGAGAGCTGAATCTCACCAAATAAGTACTTCCTTACTCAGTATAAACACTGAAGAGCTATGAATGGTTCAGCCACAGTGTGAGGAATCTGGATCCCTCTCTTCCACTACCTTTGGGAGCAGCAGCTGTTTGGGACAGAAGGAAAGAAAGAGAGCTTGTAGGAACTGAATTTTGAATTGCCTCAATAGTTTTGACAAGAGACTGTTCAATCTAAAAGGTACAATTATTGTCAACTAGAAAACCCAGAGATACTGTTATTGGCAAAGTCTGGGGATGTTGACTACTTTGTTACGTTCTTGTTACAGGAACGGCTGTTTCAGAATGAGAGAAACAGCTGTAGGAAATCAAAGGATCCTTACACTGAGCATTGAGCATCTCTATAGTTTATGGCGGCTGAGACCAATTCCTGTGACTAATAACATCCAGTACCACAGACTAGACAACAGAGATTATTTCCCACTCTTTTTTTTGTTTGTTTTGTTTTTTTGTTTTCTTTATTGATTTTATTGAGCTATATATTTTTATCTGCTCCCCTCTTTTCCTCTCCCCTCCCCTTCAATCCTCCCCCATGGTCCCCATGCTCCTAATTTACTCAGGAGATCCCGTCTTTTTCTACTCCCCATGTAGATTAGATCTATGTCTCTCTTTGGGTCCTCATTGTTTTCGAGGTTCTCTGGGATTATGAATTGTAGGCTGGTTTTCTTTGCTTTATGTCTAGAAGCCCCTTATGAGTGAGTACATATGATATTTGTCTTTCTGATTCTGAGTTACCTCACTCAATATGATGTTTTCTAGATCCATCCATTTGCCTGCAAATTTCAAGACATTATTATTTTTCTCTACTGTGTAGTGCTCCATTGTGTAAATGTACCACATTTTCCTTATCCATTCTTCAGTCGAGGGCATTTAGGTTCTTTCCAGGTTTTGCTACAACAAACAATACTGTTATAAAAGAAAACCAGCCCACAATCTACAACCCCAGAGAATCTAAACAACAAAGAGGGCCCTAAGAGAGACATATATGGATTTAAATAGGAAGGAGAAAAAGACATGATCTTTTGAGTTAATTGGGAGTGTGGGGGTCATGGGAGAGGGTAGAAGGGACAGGAGCAGAGAAAATTTATAGTGCAATGAAAACAAAGGCAAAAGCAAACAAACAAACAAACAATGGATGGAAAGTCTGAAACAATGATAGTGCTTGTGAAAGCAGATACTACTCTGAGAAAATGTCAGTATGACGTCAATACTCTGAGGTGTTTAAGTATCACCATGCCACAGTTATAATCATAAAAATTAAATGCCAAAACTATGAAGAAAGTATTCCTATAGGGGAGAAAGTTTGGGTAAAGAGAGAGATAGTCATAAACATTCACTTTCCACTTTCCTTTGAAACAATGGTTTTTATAATTAATTTCTTGATAATGTGAGACTCCTTGTAATAGAACAGTCACATCATAATGGTGTCAAATGGTGGGATCAGAATCAGTGGAGAAGACACTAAGCCATGTATCACAGCAGAAGAACCGTTAATTCAATTCTACCGTGAGGAGAAACAAGTTAACACCGATCAAATTGAGAATCCAGCTAAGGCTCTATCAACAGAAGGAGCAGCAGGCTTTTATTTGACATTTTGTGGGGAGCTTAAGAGTTTGGTAATTGCCCATTAGTCATGGTCATGGTTTCAAAAGATGTTTTACTTTCCGTGTGTAAGCACTCTGGCCTTGCACATGGTGGTCTAATGGACAGTTAGTTTAGGTACTGCTGAGTCCTAGCTGGAGCCATCGTGGTGGATCAACACCCCAGCTTATGAGGATACTGAAAGGTGAACTGTGCTCCAGTTGCAAAGATTGTACAAGGACAGTGGAGAAGAAAGTGATCACTTCTGATGGGAAATAGCCCCAGTTAACCCTGTGCAGAGACAGAGCATTGCTCAAGTGTGTCTACGTATGGAGCTTAATGAAGTCTGTCTCTAGGGTTCTGAAGCAGTCGCAGGGACAGCATGATTATAAGGCCATCTGTTCTTCTATTTTTGTCCCCATTACAGACTCTAATGAGAGATTTAGCATAAGTGACCTTCAAGTTTCCCCCAAATACTCTATGCAATTATTATGATAACCATCAGATGGGTCATCTTATGGAAAAACAAATGGGTCAACCGTAAGGCCTCCAAAACAATAGACTTCATGTTAACTATGAACAAGTGAAGAGAGAAGGCTCCTTTTGGCTGCTTCAATGGCAGTGCTCCCCATTAATATTTGTATTAATTTGGTTCATTCACCAGGGACTCCTGGGCTCCAAACATTCTGGCCTCGTAGCCTAATCTGGTGTTCTACCACAAAGCTGTTGATAGAAAATAAGTTGAAATGTCCATGTCTGCTTGCAGGTGAAATAGAGGCAGGCAAATCCCTGAGGCTTGCTAGGCAGACAGCTGAGCCTGTTTGGTGAGTTTCCAGGCAGCCAGAGACCCTGTCTTTAAAAGAAGAAAGGCAGGAAGCTCCCAAGGAACTCCACCTGAGATTGTCTTCTGGCCTCCCTGTGTGTGTGCACTCAGGGTCACACACACCTCCATTCACATTACTACACACAGATACACATGCAAAAGAATACAAATAAAGGCACTTCTCACATATGTGCAGATCTCATTTTTTACTTACATTTTTCAGAGATATTTGCTCTTAGGTTTGTCTTTCTTGCATGATCAGAATCAGTAAATAACTGTTAGTAAACTGATCATTTTCATGGAACTAATTTTACCAACGATCATGGGATGTTTTCATTTTCTAGTGTCTTTCTCTTTCTTTCAAAGTTGGTAGTTTTCATTGTAGAGGTCCTTTACTTCTTTGATTAGGTTTATTCCTAGATATTTTAATTTCTTTGAGGTTATTTTGAACGGGAACGTGTCTATGATATCGTCTGTGTGTTTGTTGTTAGTGTGAAGAAAATGTATTTGTGCAAGTTGATTTATATCCTGACACATTGCTGAATTTATTTATCATTTCTAGAAGTTTTCAGGTAAGAATTTTGAAATCTATAATGTATAGCCACATGTCATTTGCAATTACTGAGAATTTGACTTCTTTCCACATTTGTATCCCTTAATTTTCTTTTATTGTCTTATTGCTTTGGCTAGTACTTCTAGCACAGCATAGAGAAGGAGTAGAGGCAGCAGATATCCCTGCCTCCTTCTTGGCATCAGTGAAATTCCTCAAACTTTTCTCCATTTATGATAATGTTAGCTGTGGTTTATTCTTATATGCCTTTATTGTGTTGATGTATATTTCCTCTAGCCTACATTCTCTAGTACTTTTATCATGAAGACTTGTTGGATTTTGCAGAAGAACTTTTCCATCTATTGAGATGATCGTGTAATTTTTGTCTTTAAGTTTGTCTGTGTTATTTATTGACTTTGTGTGTTGAACTATCCTTGCATTTCGAGGATAGAACCAGCTTGGTCATGGTGGATAATCTTTTGGATGTATGTCTGTATTCTGTTTGCAAGTCTTTTTTTTGAGCAATTTTGAGTCTATGTTTATAAGAGATATTTACCTGTAGTGTGGAAAATTCTCAAAAAAAAAAAGAAAAATAAAACATATGGTATACTATATATCTTGGAATATACTCAAAGGACCCAACATTCTACTGCACAGATAATTGCTTAGTCATGTTAATTGCTACTCTGTTCCCAATGTCTAGGAAATAGAAACCGCCTAAATGTCCTTCAACCAAGAAGAGGATAAGGAAACTGTGACACATGTATACTACAGAGCACTGCTCCACTATAAAGAAAGGTGAAACCAAGAACTTTTCAGGTAAATGGGTGGAACTAAAAAATATCATACTTAGTAATATAACTCAGACCCAGGAAGACAAACATCACATGATCTCTCTTATTGGGATTTCCTAGCTCTAACTCTTCAGATGTAAATATATATATATATATATATATATATATATATATATATATATATATATATTCTGAAGTAACTGCAGAATCCAGGAAAGTAAAAAGGGATCATTGTTGAGGTAGGGTGAAGGGTGGGGCTATAGAGGTGGGGATAACAAGGTATAAGTCATCTTATTGGGAAATGGGAAAAGGAGGACATATAAGTAAGGAGTGGGGATAGAGGTAAATACAGAAGAGGAGGAAATAACAATGAGGATATCTGAAAAAGTCACAAAGAACCATACTATTAATTATCTACCTAAAACATATAATATACATAGGTCTTTATATTTTAAATTAAATTTTCTCATTTGGACTGACAATGCTCCCTCCAGTATCTAAAGATCATCTACTAAAACTCTTAATGCCAGATATGAGAAGCCATCTTTGAGTTGTTGGTTAATGTTGTCCAAGAGTGTCCCAAAACATTAGAGGTTATTGCTATTGTCCCTGGTTGCCTCTCCAAGAGGTGGAGAGTAAGTCACCGTTAATTCAGACACTGTGCCAAGATAACCCTGAGCCTCAACTGGCTCGAATGCCTCCTTCCTGAGGACTGACTAGCATTCACAGTACCATGAGGTACTATGCAAGTTTCCAAAGGATGAATGCTTCCTTCAATAATCCTACCCAGCTATGATACCTATGAATCGCAACAACAACCAGAACAGCACAATGACCCTAAGGTGTAGTAGTACCATGTACACCTCAGCAGTAACCAGTTGCCTTCTAATCATACTTAACATATGCTCAATAAGAAGAAATCATGCCTGATGCTAAAAACCTACCCAAATATCCAGGGCCAGTGAAATCATGATTTTGGATGAGAACCTACAATCACCACTTTATTAAACAATTATAATTTATAACTATATTCTAAATAGTCCTCACCCCATCCCCCATTTAGGAAACTTCTCTTTGAAACAGATTGCCACCGTTACAGAAAACCACAACCAATATAATTTCATAGTTGTGGGAGCCCAGACCCAGTGAATATGTCCACAAACGCTCCCACAGCTGAAGCTCAGGGAATATTGTGGAAGAGGGGGCAGAAGGATTGTAAGAGCCAGAGGATTATGCTGTTAGCTATGAGACTATTTCCTAGTAATGTCAGAAGATATATCCATAATGTCCCAGCAACCTGACTGCCCAAACATGAGCTGAACAGGAAGAGTAGACATGACAAAGTGAACTTGGGAAAGCCCAAGATGCCTCAACTCTACACGAAGAACTATAGGCAACTAAGTAAGGAATGGTGAATGTAAGAGAAATAGTCTTCCCCAGGGAAGAGCACACTGATTAGGTGTCTAATACCAAATGGTCAGCCCTAAAAACAAATATACATGTAACATTATACAGACTAATCATGTTGTATTTATGTATTTAGAAATACCTGGATGGATGGATGGATGGATGGATGGATGGATGGATGGATGGATGGATATGTCTTATATGGGGTTTCTGTTGACTGAGGTTTCTGTCCTGCCTGGTTTCTGAAGTTAAGTCCCAAAGAAATCACACAGAGGTCTACATCAATTATAAACTGATTGGCCTAGTATCTCAGGCTTCCTATTAACTCTTATAACTTATATTAACCCATAATTCTTGTCTGTATTAGCCACGTGGCTTGGTACCTTTTTTGGCAAGGCAGTCACATCTTGCATCCTCTGTGTCTGGGTCACAACTGCAGAATTTGCTTCCCTCTTCCCAGCATTCTTGTTGCCCCGCCTCTATTTCCTGCCTGGTCTCCCTACCTGGTTACTTATTAAAAATAGTACAAGTGACAGGATAAAAGACCATTGTCCCACAGCAGGTTTCTATTGCTGTGATATAACATCATGGCCAAAAGCAAGTTGGAAAGGAAAGGGTTTATTTGGCTTACACTTCAAGATCATAGTCCACTCCATCACTGGAGGAAGTCAGAACAGGAACTCAAGCAGGACTGGAACCTGAAGGCAGGAGCTGATGCAGAGATTGTGGAGGGAAGCTGTTTACTGGTTTGCTTTCCCTTGCTTTGCTCAGCCTAGGACCCCAGTCCAGGGAAGGCTCCACCCACAGTGGGCTGGGCCCTCTCCCATTGATCACTAAATGAGAAAATACCTTACAGCTGCATCTCAAGAAGGCCAGCATTTCCTCAACCGAGGCTCCTTCGTCTCTGATGACTCTAGCTTGTTCCATGTTGACACATACAACCAGCCAGTACAGTTTATAATAATTAATGAAAAAGGAGGCCATCCATTTGAAAGAGTACGGAGGGGCATAAGGGAGGGTTTGGAGGGAAGAAAGGAAAAGGAGAAATGATGAAGTTGTATTATAAAGTCAAAAATAAAAGAAACAAAGGAAAAGATGTGAGATTCTTGACTACTGTGGGCATCATAATCCACACCCCCCGCGGTAGCCAAATGTGTTGGTATTCGGCACAATGAAGACAGTTCTATTTCTGAGTCACATAGTTTAGTGGAGGTGTCAGAAATCCACCTTATGGATGCCCCGAAGGCCAATTCTACCCATTCCATTAACCCCACCACACAGTACTGCGTTCCCCACAGGTAAACCACCACTCTCCAAACATAATCTTTTGAAAATCTGGGAAGCATTATGAAAATCAGACTGTAGAGTACAAAATGAAATGTATACAACATAACTACTAATACATACACTGAGGTGCCCACCAGGTTTCCAGGTGGCTATTTGGTGACTAAGATCATTTTGGTTCAATGGATACAGCTGGGTTCCTAGATTCGCCCACAACCACCCTGGAGGACGAGAAAGGAGCCTCAAGATAGTCGTTAAAAATAGCATTTGAAGTCTCAACCTTCATATTAGAAAGCTTGGAGCCTTCTAACAGAGAAAAAGGCACAGTTTTCAAATTAATGCGGATTTGTGGTTTGAGGGGACGAACGGGTCTTTCTCAGTAGCTGCTGGTGTTGTTTGGTTTTGATTTGTTTTTAGGAAAATAGTAACAGTAGTCTTTCTGGACCTCTGCTTTAGTAATCTTATTTGCACGGGAATTAAAAAGAAAGCAGATTAAGGCCCTCAGGTAGCACAGTGACTCACTATGGAGGGGGGGAAAACCTGATTGAATTCCCACACTAGCCTCTCATTGTGATCTAATTCTCTGTAGGTGCCAAGACCTAGTTAAATAAGCTTTTCGTTTTTTTTTCATTTTATAAGAATTGATGGAGTAATGCCTCAAGATGATCATTGAACTTTTGTTATTTTAATTGCACGGCTGTCGATATTTTTGTAGGGATTCATTAGACATTGCTCTTGATACAAAATAAAGATTGATTTTTCTCTCAGCCCACGATCATTCAGTTTAGAGTCTGGAATACTTAGAACTGTACTTTGTTGCTTAATAGGATTATAGCTCACCTTTTGATGTATGTTAACGCCGAACGCTTTATTCTTGGCTTTATGCTCTTAATAGCTCATTTTGTTGCCACCTGTAACTGTTTAATTTTCCCCCTCTGTCAATGCATACAAATATTCTAGATTCTAATGATCTCTCATTGGCCTGCCGTCTCCTTGAGAAATCGTAGTGAAAATAAACTTAAAAAGGGAAAAAGTACAATCTTGTGTAAAATAAATTCACCCTAGGAGAAAAAGAGAGTCAATGTGCAATACCCAGTTGAAAAAAAAATACATTTTCCTGGCACTTTTGCCCAGGGGTGGGCTTGTGTAGTCATTTGTAATCTCGATTTTTTTTTATAATGAAGCAAGCAGAAAACAATAGTTGAGACAATGATGAAACTGAAAATTTGGTGTTATGTCTTGCGTTTGTTTCAACTGAGACACAGCTGAGGTTTTCTGTTTAAAAAAAAAGTATGGAAAAGAAGGGGAAATGAATTATTGCCAGAAAAATAAATACAATGATGACTGAATGTATACATTAAATTATCTTCCTAGGGGCTTTTGTGCAAAGGCCCGTCTGATAGTGCACTTCAATGCATTTACATCTCGGAATTTTAAAAGGCCTGTCTATCAGTGGGCTTTCTGAATGGGTTTTCAATTGCACAAATGGTCTCCATCACATGAAAAGCAATACCGTGTTTTGAAAAGGCGACATACTTATTGTGCTGCCCACATGGGACTATCAGGGCCTATTGGCTATCAACAATTGCCTTTGAAATGAAAAATATTGTTTGTATCAAAGAACTGTTTGAGCCTAAAGGAAAACCTTTGCAGCCCGCCAATCATCCCCATATCCCGAGGATTATATTGTTGGGAGTTTTATACAATTTACATGCAGAAGATGACAAAGACTCTGGTGTGTTAGAGAACCCCACGGGTGTTTTCACTCCGCGCCTTTCCTGACACCGCTGACATCAGACTCTGCCTGCAATGGGAGGAACCAATGTCCTCCTATTTTTAGATAGCTGCTTCTGTCCAGCAATTGTTACTGTCAGCGGTGACTTGAAATGCCTCTTCCTTCCTGATTTCAGAAAGAAAAAAAAAAATCACCTTTCTCAGCTCAGCGGGAGATTAAGAAAAACAGTTATTACAAACGTCTGCCCAGATTACAGGTTTGGAAAAACAGCAAATGAAATAATGTCCTAGATCCTCAGAGTGGCTCACTGGGCTACTAAATTCCCAGGAACAGAAACACAATCAGGATATTTGCGAGGCAGTATTTTAGATGTTTGTTATTTTTAACTGGTGGCAGTAGAAAAAGCTTCCTCATCCTCATCCATTTTTAAATCACGAAGTTGAGCTGGGCTGTCAGTCCAAAATGTATTCCTTATTTTTTTTTTTTTAAAAAAAGAAACCCGGCATCTACAATTTCTTTACAACCTACTTATGCCATAGCAGAAACTACTCAGGAGATACAGACATGCCAGTGTCATTCAACAATCTATCTGCCTAGCTAGTATGTGAGAGTAAGTTATTGCCAAGTGTGATAGGAGCAGATGTATTATTTGATAAATAGGTAATGGATATTTAGTGAAGGGTTAAGTGTCACCAGACACTCCTGGGGTCTCTGAGGCGTATTTGTAAAGGACCTCTTATCTCAGCCTTGCTTAAGATTAATTCTGATTATTAACAGAAAGAGACATTTCATTTTAATCCAAAATATACACATGTGATGTTTCAAAAGCTGAAAAGCAGAAGGAAATAAATGGAAAGGGGATTAGGACTGTGCAGAGAATATTGCTGTTCTCACTTATAGGCAAAACATGAGGACACCAGGAGTGTTCACCAGGGAAAGAATGGCGCCTGGCGGAGTACTTCTGTGTTTGGGGGAGCATACCTAGCTATATCTAATAAATATTTATAATCCCAAATATATGTGAAAACATCTTAGTACATACAGGACAGCTATTATATATATATATATATATATATATATATATATATATATATATATATATATATATATATATATCATACAGCAGAGATAAAAGCAGTACCTAAGTATGGATGATTTGAATTTTTTGCAATTTGTTATTATTATATCATATTCTCAAATTTTCAAGTGTGACCACGAAATTACCTCAAATTCTTCATTTCCTCAGACTCTGTTCTTAAATCCCAAGAAGTGTCAAGTCATAAGCATTGGTTGAGTCAACACAGGGACAGCTCCCTCACTGACCCATTGAGTGTCTAAGCTGTTGCCGGATGCTGTGATGACTGAAGGGTTCAAGGGCATCAAAACGGGAGGACTCAATCTATTCATTCCACTCTTCTGTGTGACCAAAAAAGAAATTCACATTATGTAGAGTTTATAGTGGGAAAGAAACCAGTGTATCTGGTAAGCTGTAGAATTTCCAGGATTCTTGACTAGAGAGGAAATAACACCATAGAAGCAAGTACCCTTCCTACTTCCTCCCTCCCTTAAACATATATCAATTTCTTACAATATTCTAGTTGTTGGTTCATAGAAAATTATAGTGATAAAATACCTGACCAAAGCAACATAGAAAGGGGTGTTTATTCTTTCTCAGGGTTTGAGTGACTACCGTTCTTTATGGTAGGGAAGTCATAGTGGAGGTAGTCTAAGGGAGCTGATCGCATGTGTTCACAGCCAGGAAGCAGAGAGAGATGGATTCAAGTTCTCTGGCCTTGTTTCCATGTTCCTTCACATTTACACTGGGACCCCCTGCTGGTAGGATGGCAGCATCTTCATCCAAAGTGGGTTTACCCTTCTCAGGTAAACCTGCCTGGAAATGCCCTCACAGATATTCGAGAGCTGATTCCAAATAGAGCCAACTTGACAATGAAGATGGGCCATCACAAATAACTATTGTCTTCTCCCACATAGTACAGAATAGATTTCAGATGAAATACAAGTTTTAAATTTTATTGGAATCTAATATGAGTGCTATCAGAGAACTAATGGTAGACACTGTAGGGAACACAGTACAAAATAACCTGATCACAAAAAAAGCCTGGAGGTAGGTAACAGATAGTAAACTGATAAAGTTGATATATTGGAGGAAGAGAAAAAAATGCCAGAAATCTATTCCAGGGGGAAGAAACATAGGATGTGAAAATAAAATTACTTAAATAACTAAAAAAATTGAACTAGTCTTGACTGGGGTCCCTGGGAGCAGGCGGGAGCTGACACTAGTGAGAAGTAGTGTACCAAGAATGTGTGGATGGTTCGATCTCAGGAAGTAGGGTGCTGAGGAGCACAACAGCAGACTACAGGAGAAAGAGCCGCCTGTGATAACAGAGGCAGAGAAGGCGTTAAACAAAACACTCATGAAAAGTTCTTGGCCAAACAGTCAAAGAGCACAAGTCTTAACTTCCCGGTGACTCCTAAAAATTCCAAGTTTCTAGTTGATAAGACATAAAGTATTTTCTCCAGAGTCAGAAGTGATTTGTCTCTGTCACCATGTTTCCTTCACATAAAAGGGTCAGTTTTAGCCAAGACAGCGAGAGGAAGACAGATGAAAGGAAAATAGGCGGCCTCATGGAGAGAACAGAGAGGGCGTCTTTTACTCGGAAACCTCCCTTAGAGCCAGCAAGCGGATGGTGGTGTAGCGAAGGGAGAAAGTAGCGTCTATCAGCTCGATGCCAGTTGGCCTACGCTTCATGGGCAAATCATCATCAAGGTGGTAACAGTTTGTGTCGGAATTAGAGAGCAAAGCAAATGGCCCTCTTCTCCTGCTCCCTTTTATCACCCGCCCTTTCTTCAACTTCCTTGGCACTTTGTACACCAGTTTGCCATGCAATGGGTGTGCTGCATCCTGCTGATGACAGAGGGAGCATGCCCTATGAGCCTCTTTTCTGGTGTTTGTTTTTATTTATTTTTTTCAAAATATGTTCAATATGTAGTGGCTAAAACTACAAAGACCACAGGTTTATTTCAATAGTCTTTTAGGGATTGCATGAAGAATTTCATAAAAATATCCACCCTTGGATAAAAAGAAACATCCCAAATAATGGCTTGGAATGCTAGCCGCTGTCTTGAATAGGCAAATGCCACGAAATATATTTTTTCTAGGCATCATTGGCATTTTGAACTGTAATTAGCGTTTATTCACTGTGTTAGCCCAGTTGACTGGCATGTGTCAGAGTGAGGCTGGACTTCACGGGAAAGGTTGCAAATCTTATGGCACATTAGTCTATATATCATACGAGGGATGTCGGGCTAGTACAAATTACAGGTAGTGTTTTACAAAAGTCTATGGGTTTATCTTTAACTCTCAGCTCCCCCTTATAAAATCTGTAATCTAAAGGTTACTTAACCACGTCACAGCTTTATCTAGACCAAGTGAGTGGTAGTACAATCTACATAAATATGCAGAGGATTAAATAAACTAAACACTATTAAGAACACCTCTACTTGTATCTAAGAATATATTTCAGCTTCCTTTTATTTCTTTTGTTTATAAGATCAGCTAATAATCCTTGATCAAACACTTAATTTGCTCTCTACTCGCTAAAGCTATTCATTGACTTACAGAGGAGAAGCATCCTGGTGCCTCAGACTACCAGCATCCAGAGGATGTAAATCTCATAGAATTTGATTTTTGTAAGGTTAGGGAGTCTGCAGTGGTTTGAAAAGAAAGGGCCCCCATGGGCTCAGGTGTTTGAATGCTTGGCTCCTAAAGGAAGAACATTATTAGGAGGTGTGGCCTTGTTGGAGAAAGTATGCTATTGTGGGGGCAGGCTTTGAGGTCCCAGAAGCTCAATTCAATTGTTTCCTTCTTCTGCCTTCAGATCAAGATGCAGAACTCTCAGCCCCTTCCCCAGCACCATGCCTGCCTGCATGCTGCCCTGCTTTTGGCCATGGTGATAATTGACTAAACCTCTGAAACTGTAAGCCAGCCCCGATTAGTTTTTCCTTATTAGAGTTGCTGTGGTCATGGAGTCTCTTCACAGCAATAGAAACCCTAAGTAAGAAAGAGTCTGTTAGTCGGTTTCTTGTTATTGTACCAACACCCTTGAGGCTGGATACTTTAAAAGCAAAGAAATTATTTCTCCCCTTGTTCTAGGGTCAGAAAGTTCTAGCATCGGCTTGGCCGCTGGTGCAGATCTTTCAGTTACAGAACACCACGGCAGATGGCATCTGGTGGAAGTGCATGTAACAGACTCAGAGAATATTCTTCCAATGAGACAGAAAGGATCAGGGAATCGGGGATTCTGGCTTCATTTTTTCAAAAAAAAAAAAAACTGATAGAAATCAGCAAGAGTCCATGGAGAACTACATTAATTCCAGCACAGGGACCTGAACATTTATTACTGGGCCCCATCTCTAAAAGCAACTCCATAATTCCACCACACTGGGGAATGAACTTAAGGCCTCGAACTGCAAAACACCACATGACTTTTCTGTCTGCTGCTGTTCCTCACAGTGCTTGACAGGCGACAGAAATGCAATAAAAAGGTAACGAATTAATGATTGAACTGCAGATATTTATTTCATCTAGCGTATCTATCTTACGTTTTCAATGCGATCAAATCCACATGGGACTCACCACCTCACCGCAGTGCAGTGCGCTGTGCAGCAGTATTTAATGCGTTCACATGGTTATGGTCCTCCACCATCTCATCCTCAATTCCCACTTTCCACCTCCAAAGACTCCAAAGTCACTCACCTCATCTCCCTCTTCCCAGCCCTGGCATTCGCTAATGGGCTTTCTTTCCCTATCAGCCATGCTGTGTTTAAATGAGAGAAAGACAAGGTTAGAGGTTCTGCATGGCTCCCAAGTCACACAGGCAGCAGTGAGACCTGGGAGCTGGGCATCTGATGGGTCAGATTTTCTCTCCATCACAATCATTATGTGTGTTTCATGCAGCGGTCACCTAAGCAGCGTCTTTAGGAAATGTAGCTCATTTTCCCCCTCTTTCTTGGCTGTAAATGAGACTGTCGTATTCATCATGATTCCACCAGCTCGAGTGGGTGATCGAAGAAAGGCTTTATTTCCCAAACGCGTGCCAGTAGAAGCCAGCAGCGGAGGTGGTTACGTTGCTCCAGGCACTTCTATAAGTACCTCGCGTCACCCTCAGCGCAGCTCGGAGGATGAGCTAACATGCCATTTTCCAGCATTTTTCAGGTGAGGAAATTGCGGTACAAAGACCTTAAGTCTCCTACTCCCCGCCACAGAGATGATAAATTCAGCACAGTGACCAGCTATCTTTTCACACGGACAGTTAGACATGATGTTGACCGCAGCATGTTTAAATATATAACTTGTTGATGTTCTACATACACTGAAGAAGGACTTCTTTCAAGAACTATCAGAAGTCTGTTCAGCTGCCCTAGTGGACAGATAGTATATTTACTGTTATGGTTATTACTATTCTGTTCATTGAAAATTTTACATATGTATGTGCTGCACATTGATCGTATCTACCCCACTTCCTCCATCCTATTTGCCCTACAATCACAACTCAATACATCTCCTCCCTTTCAATTTCATGTCCTTATTTTTTTAAATCCCAAATTCTGATTAGTGCTGCTCATCTATCCATGGGTATAGCTTGTCCTGCTGGGGCATTCACAATTTGACAGTAGCTCCTCTCCCCCAAAGACAAGTGACTTTTGATCCCCCAATAGCCACCAACTGCCAAAGGTCCTCAGCTGAAGGTCTCAGGCACCCCCAACACCCACTCAACACACATGCCAAACCTCAAGGCTCAAGGGACATCCTAGAAAAGGAGTTGAAAAGAACGTAGGGGACATAGGATGGAGAGGAGAGCCATAAAATACTGTCCTCTGGGTATGACATGGCTATTATACACATGAAACCACACGAGCTATGACTACTTGGCAAACATGTTTTTGAGAAGAGACTATAATTCACAGTATTTATCAAACATTCGAGCAAATAAGCCTTAAAAATAAATGTATTAGTGATCGTTTATATGCAGTAAATAAGCCAAACTTCAGTGAACACTCTGAGTTATGAGCAATAATCATGAACAAGTTAAGAGTCACCCCCCCCCTTCCCAGCCTCAAGGAGTTCCCACCTCCCACCCTCATGGCCCCCAATCATTTCCACATGGCTGTGGGTCAAGCTTATCTTTTTTTCTAGAATTCCATACTTAGGGTCAGATAGTGTGTTGTCTTAGGGTCTGCCTTCCTGTACGCGGCATCATGAATTTGCGGTTCACGCAAGCTGTCACATGTGATAGCGGCAGGTGGGATTTTATCACCTAGTGTTCTGCTGCAGGGGATCACTTAGCTGTCTAAAAGCTCTTCAGTGGATTTGGTCTGCTTTTGATGAAATGTCGTCCAACTCTGGAAATCACAAATGTGGATCTCCACTAAGGGCAGATTCTTCCATATGTCACATCTGTGGTAAGAAAAGTAGAAACCCGAGGCTGGAAGCTGTCAGCAACTTTCTTGGTCATATGTGGTAGCTTTGTAACAAATTAACTTTAAAAACATATGAGAAATCTTCATGCCAGGCACTGTGCTGGGTATGTAAACTTCATCTAATCTCGGAGTAAATGTGAAATTATCTGTGAAGAGACACCATGACCACAGAATTCTTATAAAGGAGAGCGTTCAGGTGGGGCTTGGGTACAGTTTAAGAGGTTTAGTGCATCATCATCGTGGCAGGAAGCATGGCGCCCTCTAGGCAGACTTGGTGCTGGAGAAGTTGAGAGTTCTACATCCTGATCCACAGGTAACAAGAAGAGGAAAGGTACTGAACCTGGCTTGGACTTCTGAAACCCCAGAGCCCATCCCTAGTGACACATTTCCTCCAAAAAGGCTACACCTCCTAATCCCTATCAAACACCACAGGGCCACACCATGAAGCATTTAGCAAAATGTGGTATGTGTATGTGTGTGTATGTGTGTGTGTGTGTGTACTGTGTGGTATGTGTGTATTATATGTATATATGTATATGCATGTGTGTAGTAGTATTTTTGTGTTGGAACTACCAGCCCACAAATAAAGACACATATTCTTCTTATTATTAATTATGAAAGTTTGTCCTTTAGCTTAGGCTTGTCCCCAACTGGCTCATCTAACTCAAATTAACCTGTTTCAATTATTCTGGGTTCTATCACCTGGCTCAGTTACTTTTCCTCTGTCCTGTGTGTATGTCTGACTTGTTCTGAGTCCTGCTGGTGTCTCTTACTGGCATGGTCCACATACCTCTCTTCTCCCCAGAGATCTTTCTCTCTCCAAAAATCCCCCCAATTCTCTCCTTCCTAGCTATTGGTCATTCAGCTCTTCATCGAACCAATCACAGTGACACATCTTCACACAGTTTAAACAAATATTCCACAACATTCATGTGTGTATGTGAATGAGATGCATGTGTATATGCATGTGGTGTGCACATGTGTAATGTGTTATGTGTATGTGTATGCATTGTGTGTGCATGTGTGTGTGCTGTGTTTGTGTGTGTAGTGAATGTGTGGAAGTGTGCACACACAGCATTAATAATAACAGAGAAGAGAGTGAGAGTTTCATGTATCTACACATGGATGGAGTGAGTTTTAGGACAGACTGTCAATCCGACCTCGGTGTATAGAGGGATGGCAAATGCTTGAATAAATGTAATTAATTAATGGAGGATTCGATGTGGGGTCTTATGACTGTTGATCTCGCAATTCTACAGAACATACAAGCCATACAATGTATTATTTCTGCAATTATCTTTGTCACCTCTCTATCTCTCTCAGTTACCATTTGGAAGCTCCCCTTCTCTGTTACTGTGCTAATAAATTAGGGTTTCATAAGTGGCTTTGTTCAGAATCATTTTCTCCCCTCGCTTAGTGAGCAGCTGTCTACAGCTGCTCTTCAATCTTAATCCATCTGCATGGAAACACATTGTTACGTACAGCCATCCATAAATATTGCCATGTTGACAAGCTGGCTGCAGATGGGGGGGTACTTTTATTATTATTATCCCTGATTAAAAGAGAGGCCAGATTGACAACACAGGGCTCTGAGGTCCCTTCTCTTCTACAAATTGTCTGTTCACATAATTATATTTCTAGTAACAATATTATGATACGCATCACAATCATCATTGTAGTTATTGGTGAACTGTCGAGTGCTGCTTCTGTGTTTTGCATTTTATGAGGTGGAGTTCAGACTTGACACTGTGAGGTAGCCTCACTGTATAAGGGAACTGTACCAGCCGGCACAACCAGCCTGAGGTATTAGTTTAGACACGAAATCTTGTGCTGTATTTAAATGCAGTGATTACACAGTGGTTATACCATCTGTATGCTGTCCCCACTGACATAGTCAGAGACCATTTAAGTTCTTTTTTTAAATTCAGAATATGAATACCTTTTGTGAAAATCATATGTAAATAATATTCTAAAACCACATTATATGAAAATAATATACTCACTATTTAAAGATGTAGGTTTTAGTATTAGCTTATGTGTATATATTCATGTGTGTGGGTATGTTCACATGCATGTGAGTACCCAAGTGAAGAGAGAAGAGGGAATTTCATTTTCCAGAACTTGAGTTATAGACAGTTGTGAGCTGTCTGAAGTGGGAGCTGGGAACTAAACCTAGGTCCTTGACAAGATCAGCAAGTGCTCTTAACCAATGGGCCATCCCTCTTGTCTCCTAAATACCATGTTTTTGTGGGACATCTTAATAGATGACAAGTTCACAAGTATTTGGAAAATTCTCACTTTCAAAGACATAAGCTATTTCTGTCCCCAAAAGCGAGAGAGAAAAAATGGTTCCAGTTTGCTTTGAGGGTAAATCCTAAAGGCACCCAAAGCATGCAACCCATTGTGTTATATCATGGGAATGGCTTAGAAATAAAACCCATGGGGTTTCTACACATAGAGAGGCTACACTCCAGTAGAGAAAAGCAGATATCGAACATGTAATCATAGCTGAGATTACACACACACACACACACACACAAAATTCCAGGAGCATGGGATAGGAAGATCCATGGTAGCCAACTGATGTTCAATGTATGTGTGGTGACTCCATATAATTCCTTTTCCAGCCCAACAATCAAGTACAACTATATAATCATTACAAGATCCCCTTCATGCTACTCCTTCCCAGTCAGACCCACACCTATACCCCTAGCAACGACAAATGTCTCTAGAAATAGAATCATGCAGCAGCAAACCTTTGTGGGACTTTTACTTTTCATTGCAGACAATGACCCTGAGACTCATCCAATCTGGCCCATGCACTGAGTCCATTCATCTTCCTCCATCAAGCAAGATTCCACATGATGATTACATCACAGTTTGCTTAAATAATCACCTGTTAAAGAGCATTTTGGTTATTTCCAGTTTGGGGTGAATTCTCTGTAAGAATTATTTATAAGTTTTGTTGAGAGAGTTTATTTCAATGCAAGAGCCCAGAGGACCAGTAACCAGACTTAGGGCAAGGATATGTTTACTCTTGGAATAAACCACCCGACTATTTCTCAGAGTGGCTTTCAGGTCTGACATTGAATTAACAGTATTGGAGATTCAGATGTCCAGCCCCATTGATGACCTTTGGAGCTCTATATTTTAATTATCTATTCAAAGAGATGGGAACATGTCTGACTGTGGCTTCATTTGCATCTTCCTGATGTTAATGATGCCGAGTATATTTCCACACACGTTGCTGGCAGGCCAGGTGTGTGTCTTTCTTTGTCCTGATTTAGTTAACTGTATCTTCATGTTCTTCACGCTGTTTCTATTTAAATTGTTTGAATTTTGCATTCTTATGATTTCCATATCATAGGTGGGGTCCTCTCTCACACAAATGATTTGCTGATGCTTCTGCAAGCCCAGACCTTATCTATGGATCCCCCCTAACAGACTCTTCATCTGAGAAAAATTTATGCCTTACTTATAAGTATGTATAAGTTGAGACATGCAGGTGACTCAGCTTTTTAAAAAAGACCCAATATTGGTTCCCAGCACCCACCTTAGGTGATTTGCAACTGCCTATAAATCCAGCCCTGCTGCCCTCTTCTGGACTCTTCAGGCACCGACACACATGGTGTCACACAGACACATAAATTAAAAATAAGTTGTTTAAATAATGTGATTCACATAGTCTATATACATATATTATTCAGACACATGTACACTGGACGTATCTCTAAACTATAGAGGCAAAGGGCACTGATATCAAGGTCAGAAATGATGCTGCTGTCTGCCAATCCTGCGTCTGAAAGACGGAAAATGTCATGATTTACTCTTCCATCAGTCCATGTAGAATAAGCTGCAGCCAGTGCAGAGAAACTCTCGGGCCAGCTCCTCCTCCTCCTCCCAGCAGAATGCCCATGCAGGTGGTTGTGTGTGCTCAGATGCTCAGAGCACCTTCACTCAGGAGAGCAACTTCCTGACCAGGGTGGAGAGCAGGAGCTCTGGGCACCGGTGAGCTCAGAGAGACAGAAGATCCAACTGGATGTAATGTCTTCTTCAGATCACAGCACTGGTGAGATGTCTATGCCTCATCCCACGGTTCCTTCAGCCAAACACACTTGTTTGTGACCAAAGTCAAAACTCTGATGCATTGCATCTTACAACACACAATGGGAAAAATTCATAGGAAGAGAAGTTGTATGGAGTCATGAGGCTTATTATTATAAAGAGAACTTGAAGGTGCAGGCAATTCCTGGCTTTTTAATCCGTGTGAATTTTGTTTGTTTATTTTTTCACAACTGATTTAAATATTCCGAGGAAGTTAGCATAACACAAAAGTACATGCATTTTCCTTCCAAGTTTTATATTCAGTGTTATTTATTCCAGCTTCCAATTGGCAGGCATACCATCCATAGCTACTATAAACGCTACTGACCTGGTTTCTGTGTCAGGGGAGCTGCAGGTAACTCAAGTCTTTGCATACCTGATTTTTCGGCTTGCTAGCTGAAGGGAAATTGTTTTCCCAAGTTATATAGACATATAGTCATGCATCATATATGCATATGTACATATACACATACATATCTGTATATACACACACACACACACATATATATATATATATATCACAAATCTTAACAATAATAAACAATCTAAGTTCTAAACTGTGTTTGTCTCTGTACCACAATCTACATGTTTATCAGAAACAGCTCTGGACTATGCCTAGAAAATGGGTCAAAATTCCAATTTAATAAGATGGCCTTGAGCATTCAGTTTTGTTTCCAGGAAACATTTTTTAAGGTCATTATTTGAACTTTAAAGAGGAAGCTATTTTGAAACTAGTAGATTATAGTACATAGGATATTTTACAAAACTAACCTCTACCCCATCCCCCAACGCTCACATACACACAGGCACACAGACACATACACATAGAGACACACTTATACATATACACACACATAGAGACACACAGTGAGAACACATAACACAATACACACACATATATACACAAATGTATGTAGCTGACACACACAGGCACACAGACACACATACACTTAGGCACACTTATACATATACACACAATGCACACATGTAGCATACATACACACATACACACATATTTATACACAGACACACAATACATACATACACACATATACATAGGCACACATACACACACACACACATATATATACATACATATATACATAGGCACACATACACATATATACACACACATATCCATTACACACACACAGATCAATGAGTTGCACATTTTGAAGAAAGAATTTTTCCTGCTGTCAATCAGCTTTGGCCATCCAGGGCCACCCTTCCCTAGGGGATAGTTGGCAATTAGATGTGGGTAGGGGGATTTGCTTTCATAGACAGGACCTCCAGCTGCCAGGCTGCCCGCTGGCCTCTTGGACTCTAGAGAACTCCCCTGGCATGCATTTAGTGGAGTTTACAACTGCTCTCTTGTGCCCCTCATTACATCTTCCTCCTGATTCTTGCTTTGGACAGCGTGCTGGTAGGTGAGGTCTATAGTCAAGGCCCCTTTCAGGGGCCATGGCTGGTGCTCATTCTGGGCTTTCAGACTCTGGAGGAACTAGAGGAGAGGGCAAACAGACGTAAAAAATCAGAATGTGCAATGCAGGCAGGAAGTGAAGCAACAGAAATGCATTCCAGATCCATCTTCCTGAGGCCAAAGAAAAAGTAGACTCATGACTGACGGAACAATATCCCCATGGTTCAGGGAGTGGCACTGCCAGGAATCTATTTTATAACTTAAATACTTACAATAAAACATTAATATAATTTATCCTCAGAATGTCTGGCGAATCTCTTTCTCTCTTTGATGGGAGAGAGGGAAGTCAATGGCAGTTTGCCACAGTGATGTGATACCCTGGCAGGAAAATGCTCCATGTTATATCACAAACATATGGCCTGGTGACGGTTTTACATTCTGTTCCTTTAACTGCTTTTTTCCCATTCGGGGGAGACCTCTTCTAGACACGAGGAATCTGTTTTCCTATCAACCTATCACATGAACCATTAACACGCACCTCTGCTTTTTGAGTTTACATGGTTAAAAAAGTTAAAATTTAACCTCGTGTTTCTTAGGACCTTAGTTTTGACTGTGTAGTAATGTTGGTTTTTGTAGCTTCTCTCTGGCGAAGTTACTCCGGTTGCCTCTCAGTTGAGGAGTGACTCCCCACCCCCATGGTTAACATTCCTCAAGTTACAACTGATTAAATTGCGATGTGTACAAAATATGACCGCACGATGGTAAGAAGACTCCAAAGCTAAGGTCAGGAATTAGCCTCCCATAAGACAAATCTGGACCACAGATGTGTCTCATTAGGCTTAGAAAGTATCCAAGCATTTTTTTTTAAAAAAAAAAATAGTAGCCAAAATTTAAAAGTTGATTCATTGTAAATAGAAAATTAGGTCTTCAAGTTCTAAACAAACAAACAAGCCAGCATCCTCACCCTGCATTTTGTTGCAGAGTTGCTTGGTAGTTTGGGTGCATGGCATCTGTCTCTTCTACAAGGTTTGCCTCCCTTGCTCACTTCTACTCTACCCAATAAATGTTCCTAGTTGACACTGGAGATCCCAAACCTGTCCTTGTTCAGACAGGAGAAGCTTTTCTTTCTTTCTTTTTTTTTTTTTTCATTTCTAGGGAGATTTGAAACAATGGGTGACATTGAACTTTAAAGACAATCCCTCTTGAATGATTGATAGCCATCCTTAATTATCTGAAGAATTGTTCCTATGAGCATGTGCTAGGTAATCAAGTTTTGTTGTCTTCGAACTAAAGGGAAGAACATTTTGCTCTCACGTGGTGATAACATCTTAAATGGTGGACCAGAGAAGAGAAAGGCATAAACCAGAGACCCCTGTCACTGGGAGCATTTGAGGGTCACCAATAGCAGCAGCAGAGCCAGAGCCACACACTGCCATTGGTTTCTGAGCCCCCTCTAGTTCCATGAAGGTATCAAGTGTCCTGTGTTATTACGTGCTTTGGGGATGTTAAGTGGAGAACCCGCTGCCTAGAAATCCAGTTTGAATTGAAGAGCATCACATGAGCCTCCAAGTCTTTAAATGGCGTAGTTTCTGACCAGCTAGGATGAGGGGTAGAGAGAGGACGAGTGTCATCTTTCAGAACCACAGGCAGTCCTGTAATTAGATTTGTTACAGAGTTCAACTCTCTTATCCCAGAAGGTTTGATTTTTGCCCCGATATCACATGGCAATCAGCTGTATAGCTTTTCTCCTGGTAAAAATATTGATTATTAAAAAAAACCAGTAACATAACAACACAACTGTCAAAATAAAATTTTTAAAGTTCCGTGGTGCTTTCAAAATGATTCAGAGATTTTTATTTGCTAACGGCACCAATCATACATACACATTAAATATGCATGTCTATGCCATTTCCCTGAAGTCTTTATAAACCACTAGGAAAATAAATGACAACAGTGGCTTTGTAAAAGAAGCAATAATCTCAAAAGCTTACGACTGATGTAGGCAAACCTCTATCCTGTGGTCTCAGCCTTTTTACAGAGACCAGGGTCCAGCGAAGTAAAAGCCCTGCTGGCCACACTCAGCCTGATGTCAACTTTTGTCAATAAAGTTTTATTGACAAAACCTATTCATGGTTGGTTGTTTGCAACTGGTCTCTCTTCAGTGGTGGAGGTGGCTTGTTCCAACCAAGACTGCTTCACTATCTGATCCTTCATGGGAACAGGCTCCTGGCGTCACTTCTCAACTTCATGCTCTCTTGTCAGTCAAACAAAAACCTAATTAAAGCCTCTGCCTCATGCCATCAGACAAGTAAGCCACATACTCCCCTCTAGAGTAATCGGAACACAACGCTGCCTTCCTTTTTCTGACTGTCCAATTTCAATGTTTACCTGGCAACCTTAAACTCCACATCCTCTCCATTTTCACACAGAATCCCCTCACCCAACAGAATTTCTTGAGCCCTAGGCTCACCTCTGTGTTGCTTGGGGGATGAGATCAAATAGGGAAGAAATATTTTCCTCTTCACAGCTGGAGAGATAGTTCAGTGGTGAGACTTCATTTCAGTCCTGCAGAGGACCCGGGTTCGGATCCTAGCACCACATGATAGTTATCAGCCATTTAAACTCCAATCCCAGGGAATCTGACACCCGCGTCTGACCTTTGTGGCACCAACCAAGTAGAGGTGCACAGACATACATACAGGCAAAACACACATACACACTTAAATTTTAAAAATCTAAAAATAATCTTTTTTTTTTTAAAAAAAAAAAAAAAGCCCTCCAAAGTTTCTTGAAAGCTGCTAATAGCATTGCGGCAGAAAGTTCTAGGCCAGGGTTGGCTTTCTCAAAGATGGCAAGAAGGAGTAAACACATGAAAGCTATTTGTTTCTATCTTCTTAACTTGGGGGAGATATTTCATTTTCATCTCACACTCAGGAAGACGCACTGAGGACCCCGCCATTGTGGTCTGCAGTCTCCACCACACTGGTGGGCATCTGAAGCTAACTGGTCCCGTGAACTGATTCGCTCATTACCGGGTAGCACCCTGTCCTTAGCAATTCATTTCTCACAGTCTACAAAAGTGACAGTATGGCTTCTGCTGCGAGGATTTATACCACGAAGAGTTATCCTGGAAATTACGTTCTGGATGACAGAAAAATATACTGTTACTAAATATAATTTGTATATGTCGTCAAGTGAATGGATTTTGCTAAAAAAAAAAAAAATTGAATATACTGAAGATTCCTGTTGCTGGCAGTAAGTCAACAGAGATGGCATGAGAAACACTTCTTCACTAACACCTGGAAATACCAGATAAGATGTAAACATTTCTTTAAGTGAAAAGGCAGGGACTAACGAGGTGACTCAGGAGATGGAGGCACTTGCTGGTAACCCAGGCTATCTGAGTTCAAGCCCTGGGACACACACAGTGGAAGAAGAGGATTCCTTCAGGGCATCCTCTGACTGAGTTTCACATGTGCACCATGGAGTAAGGGCACAACAGCATAAACACAATATAAAAAGTGCATATACAACACACACACACATACACACACACACACACACACACATCTTAGAATAAAAAAATGCTAAGATGAGCTCCCCATGGAGGAATCCACAGGGACCTGCAACTAAGCAAGGATCCCACTAGTTTCTTCTCTTATCTCTCTTCTGCATGGTGTGCAGCTTCCTGGATCTCCTCCAGGCTCCTCCAGCTTCTCGATTGTGCAGAACTTTTGACTCCAGCCAAGTCTCTACCAACACACTTCCTTACCTACACGAGGTTATTATGCAAAAGCTACGGTTCCATATAAACTCGAAAGAGCAGGTAGGAGTTGAAGTTTAAGACAGAGCATCATTTGTATTTGTACACAATAAAGTAAAATGGGGGTGTACAGTTAAAAAAGTGCCCAGGGTCTAACAGAGGAAAACTATAACCCAAAGGGGCCTCCAAGGATAGCTCTGTGGGTCAAAAGAGTTGACTGTGTAATCTTGAGGAACTGAATTCAGATCCCCCAGAACCCAGGTGAAAGAGCCAGGCATGGTGGTGTGCACCTGTAACCCTAGCCCCAGGGGAGGGGCTGAAGACAGGCAGATCCTACAGTCATCTGCCCAGACAGTCCACTGAAACTGGGAGGTGGGTTGAGCGAGGGATCTTGTCTCAGGGGATAAGATGGGAATGATGCATAGGGACATCTCAGCATCAACTTCTAGTCTCAACGTGTGGTTGACATGAACGAGTGTGTGTGTGTGTGTGTGTATACATATATAACATATATATGGGAGAATATCTGTGTTCATGGATAGAAAGCATCAATATTATGAGTTTAATTTTTTCCCTCAAGTGACCTAGAGACGCATTACAACCTCAGTAAAATCACCCATGACTTATTTTGTGGATTAAAAACTTATCCTGAAATTTGTGTGAAAATCCAAAAAAAGGCACAAAATAGGCAAGAGAATGTTGAAGAAAGGAAAAAAAAGAAGGAATAATGCCACCAACTTCCAGCCTCACTGCGGATCTGCACCCCTTTTGGTCTCGGCACAGAGCTGCACCCCTTGAGGCAGTGAAGAGCTGCAAAGAGTACCTTAATGGAATCCGGCAGAGTACAGAAAGAGACCATTGATAGTGTAGTTAGCCAATCTGTGTTGAACAAGACACAGGGCTGGAGGGACAGCTCAGCTGTTGAGAGCACTGACTGCTTTTCTAGATGACCCAAGTTCAGTCCTCAGCACTCATGTGCTGGCTCAGAACCGCCTGTCACTCCAGTTCTAGGGAACCTAGCACCCTCTTCTGGGCTCCACAGGCACTGCACTCACATGGAGTTCAGTCATTCAGGCAAAGACTCTCATATACACAAAAGGAAAGAAAATAATCATAAATATTTTTTTTTGGTTTTTTGAGACAGGGTTTCTCTGTGGCTTTGGAGCCTGTCCTGGAACTAGCTCTGTAGACCAGGCTGGCCTCGAACTCACAGAGATCCGCCTGCCTCTGCCTCCCGAGTGCTGGGATTAAAGGCATGCGCCACCATCGCCTGGCTTTAAATATTTAAATATTTTTATATTTAATATTTTATATATTAATATTTAAATATTTTTAAAAGCAACCAAGGAAATTGTTTGCTACAATATGATGGAGACATCTTTCTCATCTACTGGTACATGTGGACTGCATGACAATAAATAAAATAAAACAAATCAGAACACAGCCCTCACTCCCCTTATAAATTCCCACTTAAACTAAACAGCAGACCTAAATATAGACTACAAAGGGATATAACTCTTAGGAGATAAAATAGAAGAAAGCAGAGATGACGGGGGACTTGACACTGTCTCATTAACTATGACACCACAGGCTCGATCCATGAAAAAGAAAAGTGACAAATTAGCCTTGGTAAAATTTAAAAAGTTGTATCCTCAAATAAAAGTGCTAAGGCAAAAAAGAAAAATCGGAAAAGCACCCGAAACTCATCAACAAGATGAATCACTGCATCATAAATTATATCTCCCTTGAAGACATCCACATGGAAGACTGAGTAATGAACACAGACGAATGTGCCCCATCACCCAGGTCATCAGAGAGTGCTTGTGACAACAGGAGGATTCCACTCAAAACCTACTGGAATGGCTAAGATGGGCCAGAATGATGCTGCTGGAGCCATGGGGCAGCATGAACTTTCCTGTCTTGTTGATGGGAACACAAAATGACCAGCCAATCTGTCAGGCCATGTGGAGAGCTGTTGTGAAGGTAAACATGGTCTTACCCTTCAATCAAGAAATTACATCCCTTTGGATGAAGAAATTACATCCCTTTTTATTCATCCAAAGAAGCTGAAAATTGACATCCATGAAAGGCTCTCAACACACGCTCTTACAGAAGCTTTAGAAGTCATTCTCGAAACTGGAGAAACCAAGTAGCCCTGCTGTGAATGAATGCATCATTAAACTTTAGTGCAGCCCAAAAGAGGAATACTATTTGCCACCGAAAAGAAGGTAGCTATCCAAACACAAAAAGTTGCAGAGGAATTCCTCACACTATGTGGAAGAAGCCAGCAATGCAGTGGTGTGCAACTGTATGGTGCTGTAGAAAAGTCCAAACTATAGGCAGAGAAGCATAAATGACTGGCCCAGGTTATGAAAGAGAAGTCAGGATTCAGTGTGTGTGTGTGTGCGCGCGCACGCTCACATATGTGTGTGTGTGCATGCATACAGTGCACATTCATGCATGTGTGTGTGCAGGCATGCATATGGCACAATGCATGTATGGAAGTTGGGGGACAACCTGAAGAGATTGCTTTCTACTCTGTTTGAGAAAAGGTCTCTCATCTCTGCTAAGTACACCAGACTAGCCAGCCTGCTGTCTTCTGGGAGTTCTCTTATCTCCACCTTCTTTCTCACCCTTATATATTAATAATAATTATTATAGACACACAGTTCACCCAGCTCTACATGAAGAACTGCACTAAGGTTGTTACACTTGCATGACAATGCTCTTTGTGGACTGAACCTTGGGAATTGCTGGGCAGAAAAAAAATTTCTTTTTTAAAAAGTATTTATTTATTTATTATGTATAAAACATTCCTTCCATGTATGCTTGCACGCCAGAAGAGGGCACCAGATTTCATTATAGATGGCTGTGAGCCACCATGTGGTTTCTGGGAATTGAACTCAGGACCTCTGGAAGAGCAGTCAGTGCTCTTAACCTCTGAGCCATCTCTCCAGCCCAGAAAAATTTTTCTGAACGATGCCGAAAAATCAAATAAATTCCCACATGCATTTCTCCAAACAAATAGACCAGCAATATCAAGAATCAACATAACCACATAACCACAGCTTCATCATATATTAGTCATGTACCACTGTGTCTTGGGATAACTGATAATGGTGTAGGCTGTGCACATGTGAGGGAAAGGGGTACATGGAATATTATTGCAGGCTCCTCTCTATTTGATGTGAAATTGAAAACTGTTCTTTAAAAAAATCTATTCTTAGAAAATCTTATAAGGGGAGTTTGTATATCGGTGTGTAACACTCATAAGTACTGCTCAATAAAATTGTACTAAATGATCATGTCCAAGTAACTGGAACTCAGACAAGGAACAAACATTTTCAGTCACCTCTCCCCCAAGGACACCTATGATGTTACCACTCAATCTAGTTGACTTGCACCATTTTCAATTTTGTATAAATGAATTATAGTTAAACATACTTATATATACATGCATACACACACACACACACACACCTCTTATTCCACTGTATCTGTGACATTTTACCCAGGTATTTGACTGCTATGGTTTCTTCATCTTTTTTTTTTTTTGCTTTTTTGTTTTTGTTTGTTTGTTTGTTTGTTTTTTGAGACAGGGTTTCCCTGTAGTTTCTAGAGCCTGTCCTGGAACTAGCTCTTGTAGACCAGGCTGGCCTCGAACTCAGAGATCCGCCTGCCTCTGCCTCCCGAGTGCTGGGATTAAAGGCGTGCGCCACCACCGCCCGGCTGGCCTCTTCATTTTTAACATCCTATTTCGCTGGACCATATAAATAAAAATCAGCTTTTGTACCGATTCTACTGTAATAGACAGTTTGATTGTTTCTGGTTTGGGGACACTATAAATAAGAGAGCCTTCTACAAACATTTGTGCACATGCTCCAGTCTTTAAAATGTATTTTACGTTTCTATTTTTATTAAAAGTGGGGTGGTAGGATTGTGGAGGTGTGAAGATGCTCACTGTAAGATCTTTTAGTGGTTTTCCAAAGTGGTTGTACTGATTTACACTCCAGCCAGGAGAATATACAAGATCCAGTCCCTCCATGCTACCAAATTGTCAGTCTTTTTCCTCTTAGCTGCTTCTGTGGCTATGTTCCACTTCGAAAGTAAGTACTCTGGAGCCAGACAGATTTGACTTGTGTGACCTTTGGGTCACTTTCTGTCAGAGTGTGTGGACACGAGGAAGTCTCATCTCCTCTCACTGATTCCTAGTTTTACTCCTCTCCAATTTGGCCACAGAAATGATTATCCCCATCGAACGTGTTTACTGATGACAAACAAGAATGATGTCCCTAAAACAACTTCTTCTTAAGCATCTACCAGATGCCGGTGGTGTGTATTTACCCACAACAGGGAGCATAGCACAACTGTACTCACAGGCAAGAATGGGGAGAGCCAAACCCTCCCTTACCGTCTAGACAGCTGGCATTCCGTAGAGGAGCAGAGATGGGTTAACCCAGCTGCTTGCTCAGACTGGACTGCTGTTTCTAGCTGGACTAAGGAGATAGTTCCATTGTAAAGTCAGGCTAAAAAGAACTTGCATTGGGCATATCCCTGGGACGGATCGGGTTTAGTTCTCTCCACCTGTTATCCCCGGCCTCTGATTCCCCACATCCTATTACATCATCTTGAAAGAAATGGCCAGGAGACCTCGGAACCAGCAGGTGAAGACACATACTTTTATTTTTCACCAAATTAAGAGCAAGCAATGTTTGTTCGGGAACATCAATCATGCTTCCTCAATGTGTTTGCTGCAGCACCTGGGTAAGAATACACTCATTTGTCAAAACTCCAGCACATCTTCACCTACAAAGAGGTGTCATGTCACCTTAAGAATTGAGAAGTGAATTGTTTATACTCTGCCTTCTCACTCCGTTTCTGGGAGCCGAAGCCCCCTTCAGTGTCAGCCGAGTGAGCTCACGATTTGAAGGAGACGTGGAGAAAGCTCCACGGCTTTCCATAGACAGTAAATATCCCACAGTTCCCTAGACACCAGGCCTGGTCTACACCACAAGTGAGTCAACACTGAGGAAGGAAATAATTCACCACAGAGAGTGTGGCTGTGTTTCAGAAGAGGATCGCTTAATCTCCCTCCTTTGCGACTTCATTGTTGGGCCGGGAGAGGAGGGTGGCCTTTATGTTTTTGCTGGCTGTGAGGGACCCACTCTCAATGTGGTACCCAAACATGAGCCTCCTGGCTCTCATGGAGCCTTTCCCTCGTGTCCTCGTGATTAACAATGGTTGCAGTTGTCTTCCCAACACAGGACTCCTTAGAAACCGTGGAAGACTGATTCCCAGTTAATAAGCCCACAACACATTTTTCCCCAACACAATTCCTTTAATTTTTAAAGGCTTATATAGTTAAAAGGAATTGAAGCCCATGTGTTTTTTATTCCTGGGCACTGACATCATCAAAATAGCCTTTTAAACAGCTGGTTGAGCCCTTTTTAATAAAGTTCTCTTACGACTCGTTTCTTTGTGAAAACAGTTCCTTTTTGCCAAAGGCAAACGAACTGATGTGCCAAAAGACTTGGATTTCCATCAAAATTTCAGACCTGCAAACTGATATTCTCTGTCCACGGGCCCCTGACGCCTGCCCTCATCGCCATGAGGGACAAGAAGGAAAGAAGAGTCATTGGAGAAAGTTCATGGTCAAATCCACCCTCAAACAATTAAAGAAATGCCCACATTTGCTGTCTGAATAAAGGCTAAACCTGAAACAAATCAGTGTCCGATTTGTATTGAATTATTGCAGAAACACGATCCACTGCCAAGCAGTTAACTTTTCCCTGTTTCTGGTCATCAGGAGTAAACCACAATGCCTTATTCTCCAGGGAACCCCAGGGCTGGGATTTTTCTGATGTGATTATTTTAACAGTCATTCTGGAGATAATCGCTGGTCATAGTGCACATGCGCGTGCACACACTGTGTGTGCATGCCTAATAGGCTTCACATGAGGGTAGGATACTTACCTAAGGGTTTTCTTCCTCCTCTAATAACAACGCTCTTGTCTAGAGGCGTGCATGTTGGTTGAGAGAGTGAAATTTTAATCCAGGCACAAAGCATGTGAAGGAGTCCAGCCTCTAAATAGACCCACATGCCGTCACTGAAGCAAAATGATTCAGGCTTTTTGGTCTTCACAATGGAACCTGTTTTTCTCCTTGTCAAAATGAATATAGCTGAGCAGTAATCAGAAAGATGTATGGTGGAGAGATGTTGGATTTTATGGGAATCTGTGAAGCGAACAGGCATTCCAACTCCTGCAGCCTCCAGCAGAAAAGCAGACATGAGAGTTCTATTTGAGAAGCAAATCCATCTGCCGTCAAAAATCTTCAAGATGATAATTCCTCTTAAATGGGGAAATTAAGAGAGAGAAAAGGAAGGGGATGAGTTATTTGATTTTATTTTACTGTTGAGATTTTAAAAGTATGTGTGTATGCATATATATGTGTGTATGTATGCATACGTATATGGCCTGTATATGTGTCAAAAGATTTATGAGTTTACCAAAAGCTCTTGGAGAAACTGAATAAGCAAAAATTGAAAGCAACATTCAGATTTGCAAAACAGATGGTGCCTTCTGTGAGTAGAACTCTGCTCCAATCTTTGTCATACATATGTTATTTTTAAAATTTCGTCCAGGGGGTTAGATTGGAGGCCATTCCCCCCCCCCCCACCCAAGCTGGTAGAGAGCAAAATGCTGGGATCTCGAGGTCTGTGGAAATGAATGGATTTCATTGTTAACAGAGAGTAAAAGAATGGTGAATGCGTCACCGCAGGGTCCACTGAAATCTGAAATCTCCTTGTGCACTGAATGCATAGATCAAGGTTCAGGGCAGAGTACAGAAGCAGTACAGCGGGAGAAAAGTTTAACAGAGGTGTCATCCATTGAAGATCCAACAAAATTCAAGTGTTGCCTGTGACAAATAGAACTTGATTTATATCTACCCAAAGTGCTTTGATTACACAACATGAAACACATCTCTGCATGATTAAGCAGGCATTTTCAGATGTGTTTTATGTATTGACTTTTCAGGATAATCTAGAGAATACTACTTAATATTGTCAGGGAGCCTGCCAGATGCTCTGACTTAGCGATGTGACCTTGGCAAGGGAACAAACTCTCTGGGCTACGGTTTCCTCCTTTACAAAGCAGTAGAATGATATATAGACTCATTGCACAAGAATGGATTCCTAATAAGCTACGAAGATGCCGGCGTGTTCAATTATAGTCACCCGTAGCATCTCCTTCTTTCCCCCCTTTCCTTGTGTCTGTGTCTCTCTCCTTCCTCATTTCCAAATGCATTCTCTACAGGGTACCATAGGTTTTCAAGACTAGAGAAGGGCCCAAAGATCACGTCATTCTATCAAAACTCAAAATCAACGTATAAACAAATGAAATGGTTTAATCAAGGCTGCAAGGCTACAAACCTAGCTAATGGTGCATGTAAGTTCTGAGTCACTGGTTTCTGGACAAGTAATTAAGAACATAAGATTTGGTGAAACACTATTTTAACCTTTTCCAGTTTTCTCAGCTCTAAGATGGTGCTTCAAGCAATATCTGGGTTCTGGGATGACTGTGCACTGTTGGCGTATAGGACAATACTGGAAGCTCGTTTTCACTGAAGTATGATATGGATTCTCACTATGCTGCCATTCCACTTCCAGTTCATTTGAGATGGCTTCGTTTGTGTCCACTTCTATGTTTTGGGGTCCCAAGTTAACTCCCCAAAAGCCCCAGTAGACATAAGCAGTGTTAATAAGTAGCTTAAGTACTAGCAAAGCCTTGAGGTTGGCCAGAGCAGGGTGTTACTCAGCGCTACAGATGAGAAAACCGAAGCTTGAGAAAGTAACGTGTCTGGGAGCACACATGATGTACCTGAATAAAAGAAAGTGGAGCCATCAGCCTCACCAAGAGAAAATGCAACATCTTCTCCAAGACCTGACTTTCCTAAGAAACTTCTCTCTGCCTAAGAAGTGGCTTCCACCACTGAAAAGTGATAGCCTTTGTTTGGGCCTGAAGATGGAGGAGGGGTCGCCCAAGCCCTACTTGTTTGGGGAACTTTCTCTGATGGAGACAATTGCGGAGAGCCGGCAACAAAGACATTTTCGCTCAAGGTTAAAAAGGTCCATTTCTCCGGCTAAGTCTATCCACTGAAGCTTTGTTCTGGAGCCTGTACGCACTCCTCACCTCCGGGAGCATCCATCGCCATCTTCGGTGCATGCTGGTGCTAAAAAGCCTATTTGAAAACAGACGGGTGTTTAATTATTGCTCGACTCGGGGTGACAACCTTCCTTTTTCTCAGACGTCGTCCTCAGAGCAAAGCGTGAAAACTGTTACCTGAAGAATGACTGAATTTCAACCCTTCCGTATGCATTATGCATTCCAGGAGTTCTCTGCCAGGGATATAAGTCAGGGACTCCCCCGCTGGTTTTGATTACAGCTGCCGAGCCACAGATTTGAGCAGCTTAAAGTCAGTCACTCTTCGGAACCTGCACATAAATACAGAAGGCTTTCTCCTTAACAAACCTGCTTCCAGGAAGCTTGCTTCTATGTCCATTCCACCTCCTCCCCATCCCATCACCCCCACCCCTTACCCCACTGCCATCAGAACAATTATCAAATCAAATCGCCTTTCTTGCAACCAAGGTCCTCTTCATTTGCATATTCAAAGGTCACTGTGCAAATGCAAATTATTTAATATCAAAGCAGTGATCATTTAACAATGTCTTTCCACGGAGTCAGATAAGAAGAAAATTACCTTTGGTTTTTTTTTAATTTTCCACATTACAGACATATGTTAAAAATATGAGGGGGCAATAATGAGATGAGCTCTGACCAGCGCTCTCCATACCCAGTTTCCGGGCCTTGCAAGGCCACTGTATTGCTTAAACTGTAGCCCTCGCATGATGGTAGGTGATATGAGCGGCTTAATTTGCTAAGACATCTCTTTATTTGAGGTGCTGTAAGGACAGGCAATAAGGAATGACACCATCCCTCAGCAGTAAGTGGCAGGCGCCACTATTTTAGTCTAACATTATTGTATTTCTCATTTTTGTTTGCTTGCTTTGTTTTGTTTGGGGGAGTTGCTTTTGGTTTTTGTTGTTTGTTTGTTTTTGAAAACTTGCATTTCCTTGATGTGAGCAGAACAAAAAGGAATAGAAATAGAAATCAGTTCCATGTGAATTCTGGAATCCTTCCTCTGTATTAAACTGCAATTGTTTCCTAGAGGGAAGAAAAAAAAAGCCTGCAGGATTTCCTGAGAAATAATTCACAAGGATAGGTACTGGGTCCAGCCCGCTTTTTTTCTTGTGCGTTTGTGATTGATGACATTGCAAAGAACTGATAGATTTGCTGTGACTGCATCTCCACACAGTTTTTTTTATATATCTAAACAAACTGCAATTCCCAAAAGAAAGAAAGAAAGAAAAATATGGCATTTGCTTTCCTGGCTTCTTGGCTGGTAGTTGCTTACCAACTCTGGCATGGTTTGGAGGGGCTCAGTTAATGGACTCAGCTGTCCTTGCCACCATGAAGGCAACTTGAAAATTAACCAATTATTTAAGGTAATAACCAGACAGAAATTTGTAATTCAATCAGGCAAGCTTTATAGCCAACCACTTAGAGGGGTTATATAGAAACAATGTGGACTTTGGGTCCTACATACCTGAGTTCAAACCCTCCCGTTCCCCTGCTTAGCGTGGGCATCAAGCTTAAGTGTTAGGGAACTCAGTTGCTTCTGGTGTGAGAATGAAGAAAGACACCTTCTTCACAAGAGGAAGCAGCAGTTTATGAGGCGGGGTGGGGCTCAGGGACTCATAATGGGATGGGAAGGAGTGCATGCCACGGATAGCTTTGCAAGACTGAGTTCTGCCTTTTGAGAACCTGGTGTTTTCAAACCAGCCATCAGGTCCCCTGGCA
Source organism: Arvicola amphibius (assembly GCF_903992535.2). Lineage (NCBI taxonomy): Eukaryota > Metazoa > Chordata > Mammalia > Rodentia > Cricetidae > Arvicola > Arvicola amphibius. The sequence continues at coordinate 109,840,709 of NC_052055.2, forward strand.
AGCATTATCTCATGTATTCCTCATAAAAGCCATCCAAGGGACTTTGCAAGTGACAGGTGTCATTGCGGTAAACCTGGGCATGTGTGTCACTCCACCACTTCTGAAAGCTAATTGTTATGGGATGTGCCCCTGTTCTCCCTTACAGCAACAGTAATGTCTGACAGATAAACATAACATAGATCATATGCTTCAGCAAACTATCTCACCTCTTAAGTCTTAGGTACATTTTAATCTGACCTCATTTATTTAAAGGAGCAGTAGGATGGGGGTTATAGGTGAGAGAAGGAGGCCTGGCTGGTTATTTTCACGTACCCCATTCCATGAACACATTCATGAACACAGTTGAGAATCATTCAGGGACTCAAAGGTCCAAAGGCTTCCTCTTTCTTTCCCTTCCTTTCACCATGTTTCTAGGCACAGTCCACCAGCAAAAATGACATCAGGGGGACTGGAGAGAACACTCAGCCCTAGAAATGCTTGTTGCCCATGCCTGGCCTGAGTTCCAGTCCCTGAACCCATGTAAAAGCAGAAGTGGAGAACTAATTCAGTCAAGTTGTCCTCTGACCACATGCCCACTCTCTTGCACACACATACCACTATCGTAATAAATAAAGAAAAACACTTGTTAGCAAAGGCATAAGAAGCTCAGACATCCCATGCCATAGGAAGTAAGACTGAAAAAACATTCTGCTAAACTCCATTCACAGTGACACAGCTACAGTCAGCATGGATAAGACAGAAGGAATCAGCACCCCCTTGAGACCCATAATGGTCCTTCTATTCATTCCTGATGTTAGAATCAGATAAGAGAGTTTGCTTTGGAGTGGTTGAGTCTTTGTGTGTGTGTGTGTGTGTGTGTGTGTGTAAAATGCAGCACATTTATTTGTAGTTTATAATTTATTTTTTTTTAAATTTCCATTTTATATTCCAACCACAGTTCTCCCAACCTTCTGGAGCCCAACTCGCATCCACCCCTCCCAATGGGTAAGAGCTTCAATGGGGAGTTGACAATGTCTGGCACTTAAGCTGGGGCAGGGCCAAGACCCTCCCCTCTGCGTTAATGGTGAGCATGGCATCTCACTGACATTGAGTCTTCAGTGTGAAGGTCATCCTTCAAATCTCGTCTTTGGAGAGAGTGGTTTGCGTAAGATACAGTTGAAAAATCTCAGTCAATGCAGAAGCTAAAAAGAACAGGAGCGCTCCAAGTGAGAATGAGTAGACCTCTGACGTCTACCCACAATCCCGTGCAGCCATCACTCCCAACCACAAGTCAGCATGTCAGAAGGGTTCAGTGGCTGGAGACTTTGGTTCTCGATGGACACAGGGAGTCATTTGCATCACGTGTGCTAGGTGGCTTCCTAGTGAACACTACTGAATAAAGAGCTAAATGTATGGATGGTCGGACTATGTGCTACTAGTCTTGAAAATACGGGCTTCCCTTCTGTCTGGGATTCTAGGGCTTAGAAGAGTCGAGTCACTGGTATTGAAATAGAAGAGCCGCGTTAAGCTTTGTTGGTTGCATGATATGATGGAGAATGAAGGAGACAGAGCAAGAGCTTTGCGCTTGATGAGCTGATTATTTGTTATTAGTTCTTTAACCTTTGACCCAGACTTTAGTTGCGTAGGAGGTACCAATGACAAAGTATGAGCCAGAGACAAGGGACACTTCAGGAATCGTTGATAAATGATGATGTGCATACTAATGCCATGTCACCTAATCTTCCTTTTTGATATATAGAGATTTCATTTTTATTTACATCTCTCTCTCTCTCTCTCTCTCTCTCTCTCTCTGTGTGTGTGTGTGTGTGTGTGTAGTGTGTGTGTGTGTGCATGCTACCAGAAGAGGGCGTCAGAGCAGCTGGAGGAGCTGGGATTAGAGGCATCTGTATGCAACCCTACGTTGGCCCTGGGAACAGAACCCCCAGCTCTCTGCAAGAGCAATATGTCCTCTTAACTGCTAAGCCATCTATTTCTCCAGTCCTGTGCCTGAATATCTTTGCCTACTTGCTGGTTGCAGCATTCTCCATGTGTTAAGTATTATCAGTGTATGAAAGCTTCAGCTCATTAGGAAGCTGAAAGAATACAGTGTTGCCAAGTTTCTAATCAGTCAGTCAGCGAACATCTATCATGCACCGTGTGCGGAATGCTGAATAAGGCAGTCGCCGCAAGAGAGAAGAACATGACTCTGCACCAAGCCGGTCTGTCTTTAATTGAGGAAATCATCTAAACTTAAGGGCAGTTTATTAAATATCAAATGTGTATTTAAGTGGTATGAATTGAATCGGTTTATACTGAAGAGATCCAGAGTGACTGGGGTCCTCTTGCCAATCAATCAGAGAGCCTCTAAAAGACATCGCATTAATTCTGACATCTTAATTGTGTTGAACACCTACTGTGTGCAAACCTCTGTGCGTAGCATTGCTAATCTCATCTCCTGTGACCTTGACAACGCTCTGACAAAACATCCACTTTAACGATGAGAAAGGTCACAAATCAGAGATGTTAACCAGCACATCAGCTGCTAACTCAACCAACAGCAGACACTCAGGATGGACATTATTTATTCTTGTCATAGGTAGGACCAGAAGAGGAAAAAATTATTTTGCTCAGAGTTTCTTGGTGGTCAAGTTGTGGTCACATACACAGTGACAGGAGAGGTCCTGTTTGTAGCTGGAAGGACAAGAAGCAAAGAGATCTTATCAGAAGTCAGGAAGCTCCCTAAGACACGCTCCACAAGTGACCTATGACCTCTGGCTAGGCCCCCGCCCCTGTAAATTTTCATAGCTCCCCTTAATACTGCCACCACTGGGGGCCAGCTGTTTAAAGGTGAGCTTGTGGGGAACATAGGCGCTCAGGTACTCAACCTTACACCAAAACACATGTGCAAGCTGCCAGGTGACTTGCATCTCTCAAGACTGCATGAAAATGGAGATGGACTTAGCAAGGAAGAGCATCGGCATGAAGGTTAGGAATCCAATGGAGGATGGCCTACTGGTAGATCCAATTTTAATGTTTTTCTTCTTGCTTATTTGAATTAATTTTAGCCTTAAATACAAAAATGTTATGCTTCCTTTTATTTGTTTTAGCTCTCTCCTTAACGTTACCATATTGTTAGAACACATTACAATGATTAAAACCAGATTAGGGGGCTGGAGGTATGACTCGGAGGTTAAGAACATCGTTGCTCTTCAGAGGGACCGAAGTTGGGTTCCCGACACCCACATCAAGCTTACTACAACTGCATGTCACTTCAACTCTGGGAGATCATGTGTCACTGGCCTCTGTATGCCTACACAGAGACACATACCTAAAAAGATTTTAACTGAGAAGTTGACATTAACACATTATTACTAATCATACTTTAGATGTGACTCAAAATCCAAGTTTTCTCCCCAGTATTCTAACATTCCAACAGCATGCTGTATTTCACTTCTCCTTGGTGTCTAATAGTCTCTGAGAGTTCTTCAAGCTTCTTATATTTTAATGACTTTGAGACCTAAGACTGTTGATCAGGTAATAATTAACTGATTATTTAATTGTTAGTTTATGGAGCATATACCAATTTGCATCTTTTTCACGCTTGAACGCCTTACTCATTTTTGGCAATTTACCATAAAACCAAACCTTTGTGCATCTCAACACATCGCAGCTCAGGACTCGTGATGGTGACAAGCCTTCTGACTGGACTGCCCGGTATCCCATCAGAAAACGGCTCTCCAGTGCTAGCTGCCTTTTCTAGGAGGGCTTATTACTCAAGGTTGCCTGATAGACACTATTTCTCTCTTCTTCTACATTTAATACGTGGAACACAACTGTGAGAAAGAGCTGTCTCTTCTCCCAAATTAATGTATTTGATTATGTGTATAAGCAATTATCACGGATATTTGCTGCATGAATTGAATCCACTGCTGTTCTTATTGTTTCTAAATTGATTAGAGATCGGCTGTTTTGGTTCTTTCAAATTGGAGCTTGCGTGTGTCTTAACAGTCTGCCCTTTATTTAAGGTTCTCTTTACGTTTGGGTACCACAAGACATTCCAAGTTTGCTTTGTGGCTCCTCCTAGCCCTGTAACCAAGCATCCCATCAAGACCATGGTACTTTCATTGAAGACTTGAGGCCGGATGTTTGCCAGGTGTGCTCAGATCTGCTTTCGGACACCAGTCCCAGGCTTCTCTTCTCCTTAATGAGTTGGCGTCTCGGTGGCATGAGAGCAGCGAGACAAATGGATCAGGTTGTGGAGGGCTCCCACTCATAGCTGCAAGTACCCGGGGCGCCGCCAGTGTTAGAGAAAGCTTTTACAAAGCAAAGCAAGGGAATGAGTGGTCGGATTCTCAGAAAATTATCATGCCGGGGGGGGGGGGGGGGTTCAGAGTCAACAGGAGAACGGACAAAGAGTTGAATGACTGAAATTAGCAAGGGAAGGCTCTGCGCCTGGAGCGAGAAAGGTCCTGTGTTAGAGCACCGGATGGAGAAATAAAAGGAAAAAGCAAAAGCATCTGAGGAAGATAATTGGTTAGCGACAGTGACATACGCGACAGAGGGCGAGGGGGGTCTGAAACCTCCCTGTTTGTTGTCTTAGAGAGCTGAATACGTAGGAGCTCCTCCAAACACATCAGGAATGATTGACTCTGTGTCCAAAAAGCAAAGCCTTCGGTTTTGACATACTCGGTTTAAGAACTATCAAGACACCTTAATAGAGGCAACTCCAGCAGACAACGGAAGCTATCCTACTAAAGATAGATGCTGTATGTTTTGACTTCCCATTCCCATTGCTTTGCCTCACCTTGCAGTGCTTACTAAGAACAATAAGAGTTAACACTTTTCAAACACATTATGCCGGGCTAATGGCAAGCATTTTTTTTTTTATAGACTTGACCCTGTTCAGCATGCATAATAACCCTAGTCGCATAATTTCCATATTTCAGATGGAGAGAATGAGACAAACAGAGGTTGGGTAACTCGACCACAGAGACACGGCAAGAGGGTTGTGAAATCAAGATTTGACTCACTCAGACGACTTCAATGTGCCAGCTCTTCATCGAGAGAGAGATTGTTTTGAAAAGAGAAGCACAGAGATAGAGTAATAAAAGGGAGATTACCAAAAATACCAGAGCTCACTGTCAATAAAGGGAGAGGACATGGATAGAGAAATGGGAAACCTTCTTTAGGACTGGGGGGATTGTGAATGCCTAAAGCGACAAACAATGCAGGAAGATCTACCTTGAAAGAAACCAGCAAGAAAGAAGGAGGGATAAGAATTGGGAAGGACAAACAGAATACAAATCAGACAGCCGGCATCAATCCCAAAAGATCAATAATTGCACTAACTGTAAATATGCTAAAGGCCCTCATTTTTTAAATCAAATATTATCAGACAGGCCTCTTACTACATATACTTTATTTCTCAGGACATAGGAAAGCTGACACACAATGCTGAATACACCAAAACAGAATTTGTGCAGGTTCATCAGCACCAGCAGAAGAAGACAGAAAGGCAAAACTTATCCATTGAGAGAGACAGGGATCTCTGTCAGTATATGACCTACTAATAGAAAGAAAAAGATAATACAGTGTGTGTACCTAATCAGTCAGATATGAAATAAGCAACAATAGATGGAAGAAATAAAGGGAGAAAGAACAATTGTCTTAAATGGATATCTAATGCAACTCTCCGTGTAACTACTATGTAAACAGAAACAGAAACACAATATAATACATACGAACAACATGGTTACTATACAGACCTACAAAGGGGTGAATTCAGTGGTTATATCTTTCCGAGAGTATGCAGAACCTTTAGCAAAATTAACAAGATGGTGGGGCCTAAAGTAAATCTTAGTTCATTTCCAAGGGTTGATACCAGAAATGAAACAACCTTGGAACTTCCACGTGGAAGAATCGTGGAAACTCTGCCCTTGACCGGAATTGAGTTGACTGAGATGGGGCTTTTGTGACCTTAGATGTCTGCTCCATTTCAGCCACAGCACTGCACACACGTGATTAGCTCTTATTGACTAAATATAAGTGGGAAATAAAAGAATTGGTAATAGACTACATTCTGTACTTATAGGAGAATAATGTTAAGTTCAGTATCAAAAGGCAACAGAAAACTTCAAGTATGAGGAATAACCAATATGATTCTTACTCTAAAATATAGAGAGCAAATCAAAATTCCAAGGAAACACACACTATCTGGGCCGGGCACGCTGTGACGTTGTTAACAACATACAGGCTGGGGCTATACTTTCTGGTAAGGAAAATACAGACAGTCGGTGTGGACTAGAAAAGGAGAGAGAGTGCTAATCAGGTCCCTGAGTATTCAGAAAGGGGAGAGAAAAGGAGGCAAAAGGAAGGAGAGAGCTGAGAGCTGACATAGCACAAGGCGGGAAGGAATGTATAATGGAGCTAAAAAAGCTCAGGAACCAAAACAACTCCCTAAGCACAAGGATGCTCCGCAACAGAGGAACAGACAGATTACCCATATCAGAAACTACAGGGATTTACAATTGTCAGGCCTACAGAATTTAGAAAGATAAGATAAATTTGGCGATTCAGATGAAATGCACAGATTCCATGAAAAATCTGAAAATTCAAAGCCTGAGCAAAAAGAGAAAGTGAGTGGCTGGAGCATGACGCAGCTGCACAAATATTCCTGCAACCACAGCTGCCTGCATGAAAATGTGTGCACAGAAGGGTTCCCTGGTGACATTTCCCAACCGTTTAAAACAGACACAAGACAAACCTTACCCAACGTCTTCCAAGAATAGAGAATACAAACCCATTTTCAGAAGCTCACATTATTTGAATACAGGGCTGGATAGAGACATCGTAGGAAGACAGATCACATGCTCAGGACTGTGGATGGGAACATCGGAAAATTTCTAGCCAGTGAATTAGGACCAAGTTGGAATCTTTCCCAGAATATAATATTCATTCAATATTTGAAAATTAATAAGTGTAATTCACCATTTTAAAAGAATAAAATGATTAGTTTAATAAATGCCGAAAGAGTTGACTAAAAAAAAAAAAAATCAACAGCCATTATGACCAGATACTTACTTCTAAGATACTTGCAGCATCTTGGAAAGGAGAAAATCCATTAGCAGCATCTGAAAGCATCTGACTGCTAATTCTGTGTTGAGTGACAAGGACTTAAGAGACTTCCTTTGGAGATTAGTGAGGAAATGAGGCAGCCATCACTACCTCCCTCACCACTCTGTAGGGACCCATTTTTCTGTCCCTCTGCAAATGAAGACATAGGTTGCTGTTCTTTACTGACCACACATTTGGCCACACATGAAATTCAAAAGGATTGTCAGATAAATCAGTGATTTCACAGTCATCAAATATATGGCCAAAACGTGGAAATCAATTGTTTTCCTTTGATCACTTAAAAGAAAGAAGAAACCTAATAAAAATGTTAAGAATTCTGCATAGAAACTTCAATACCTGAGCTGGTATAGCAGACCTAACTAAATAGTAGGTTCACGAACTAAAAATCTCAAATATATGTATACACACACACACACACACACACACACACACACACACACACACATATATATATGTCATTTCTGTTGAATCTGATTTGTGTATGCCCAATCATCCTAATCAAAATAATTATTTTGATTATTTCGAATTTATTCTATTAGAAACACACTGAACATTATCTGCCCTCCATGGATCTTTAAATGCAGAGACAAAATAGCATAATTTGCTGGTGCTAGAGATGTTTTTTCTTTCTATCTCCCCACTGAACCCCTTCCTCTAAACATCACTGTGTGTGATGAGCCGCACTTAAGTGCTGTTTATCACATCTTTTTTCCTTTCATCTAAACTTGAACAACTTGACAGATCCTGTTAGAACAGAGGCCTGTGTTGACTCCTTAACACATTAAACACATTTAGCCCTGGGGCATTTACACTCTTTAGCCCCTCATTGGGGAGATCTTCCTTCAAGGGTCACGTTCCTCCCTTGATCGTGTCTAATCTTCCTTCAAATCATTTTTTGCTGTGAGACCTTCTTGGCCAACGACACTCCTTCCGTGTTTGTTCTTCTCTATGAGAAGCAGCGCCTTCAAACAAAGAGTTCAGTCTGATTCCACAACTGCCCCTCACCCCTCAGAAGTGGATGTCAGCTTTTGGGGTGAGGCTATCTTCACCTCACTTGATTACTATTGGCCATACCTCAATATTCAGCACAGAGCTACGCATCCCAAGGTGTCTGTTAGATGGATTAAAGGAATGTGTACGTTAATGACTTGAACGTCCCTTTAAAGTTCCTGCATGATTTCATAGGGAACGCTATTGTAATATTTCACCAGCTTTTATGTGCATATTCTTCTCTGGTGTATTTTTCACTGGAGGCCACACTGAGACCTTCAGGGGTCCATAAAGACCACATTTCACAGTCTGGCTGGAATTTTCCACAGCGTGCAGAGTGAGGAGAACGGAGGAGCATAACTCTGCCACGAGAGGAGACCATTTTAAAGTTGGCTTCAATATATTTTAGTGCATCCATAAAATGTTTAATGAAAGTGTGATAAAAAAGAAGAGTGGGTTTATTAAAAGAAAAATATAAAAAAAGTTCTACGTTGTTTTAAGGGATCGTCTTTTGGCTTGATACTCAAAAACGAAACTGAAGTGAGGGGACAGAAATATGCTCAAAATAACTAATTTCCTATGTTATTTATAATCTACAATAGAACATGTTCCCAAGAAAGTAGGTTATTTCTTTATGCACATATAAATTTGAAATTAATACAATAAAAAGCTGAGCATTTTTTGGCTAAGGAGAACAGTAGGGTCAGATGTCAAGCTCATAATAAAACATTGCTCTAGCCAGCCCAGAAAGCTACTCTCTGATCTTTTTAGAGGTTTTCAGTAAGATTTTCTGATAACTTTTTTCCCTTCCTTTTTACTATTTTTATAGCCCCATTCTTAAAAGACTCATTTTCTGTCAAGAATAATCATTCCAACCAAAAAGAAAATAGAAAAATGTCTCCAACACTTCAACAATAGTTGGTTTTGTTAAGATTTTGGCTTTGAAGAAGATAAATAAGAAAGTCCTTGGGAAGAAAAAAATTGACTAATCCTCTACTCTTTTATTATTTCTAGATACTCAGTAATTTTGGCATGCTGGTTTGCAAATTGCATGTCTTGAATTAATATTAACCTCCAAATAACTACCTTTGAATGAAAATGTAACACTGGTCAGTTTCTAGCAGTTATGGGGATCTTGTTTAATATATGAGAGGGTGTTGTTATTTTTAAAGACCAATGTGCTATGTATGTCCTTCAGGGTGTTATCTACACATTCTACGGTTTCTTATGGGAAATATACCAGGGTTTAAAATAGTGTTGGTAAACATTGAGAGAAGAGAAGGAAAGAGGGGCTCTGTAAGGATGAAAATCTTGAGGCCAAACAATAAAGAGACTCACCCAAGGCCTTCTGATCATGCAGGGCCATGGTAGAGTTAGAGTCCAATTTTCCTATCAACTGGCCCCGAATCTTTGTGTCACATGACAGGCTTTTTGCTCTGGGCTAAGAGGTTATCAAAGAGCCCCAGCCCACTGGGTATAAAATTTGCAAACTTCCAAGAACTGCTTTCTAATATTCTCTTGACAGGAATGGGGGAGCTGGAGAAATACTGGAGATGAATCAAAGAGAAGTGAATAAAAGAAAAAAGTTCCCCCAAAAATATATTCTCCCTTCCTGACCATGCTGGGGTGCTCTGTAAAGATAAACCCAAATAAAATGAGCTAGAGAAGGTACCCCCATAGGAAAAGACCAGCTCGTGCAAAACTATGATTTCAGTAAGTCAACAGGAGTCCAAGTTTAGACAGTGATTTGTTTTATAAACAAAGTCACACCCCTAGATCATATATGCATCCAGTTTTAGCCTTTGGCTATATTCCTCATCATTCTTGTGGGACATGTGTTTATTAAATCGAAGTCCATGTCCTGGCCTGTGGTGTGACCAATTTATCTTGTAGATCTCAAATAACATAATTAGTTAAAGCGAGTTTGAATGGCATATTATTAAATTCTCTTTTGTTTTCTTTCCCTCCAACAAAACGGGTTCTCATTTTCTAAATTTAAAATGTTTATCTCTTAAAATTTGGATGCAACATCTTTGATACATGCACAATACCATTAAACATTGCGTGTATAATTATACTGTCAGATGAATCTGTCTTGCTTCTTAATCTTCCTCCAGCATACCTGGCTTCAACACAGCCATGCTGCCTGCATGGAATAAATCACAACTGCAGACCTGGACTATCACACCATACAAGGAAAATTCAAGAAGAATATGGCATGTAGACACTTTGTATATGTGACTGCATGTATAGTTGGCATTGGACTTAATTGCCTGTCTTTGAAGTGGAGATAAAAAGGTGTAGGGTGAGAGATCTGCTTCATACAGAGTTCTCTCTCTCTCTCTCTCTCTCTCTCTCTCTCTCTCTCTCTCTCTCTCTCTCTCTCTCGATATTGATTGATCTGTCTACTCTATGTGAGATCAAGTCAATGCAAAATTATGTTGACAAAACCCAATAACATCAGCTATCAACTCTCCTGTGTGTGTTGTGTACATCTTTGAAGCTCACAGTGGCTCCACTGAGTAAATTGTATCAGCCTTTTTGATTAAATGCAGACTCTGGGGAATCAGATAGTTTACACAGTGGAAGGAGGTCAAACTGCTAGTGACAGAGATTGGGACCTAATTAACATGGGTGAAAAACACTCTGGGAAAGATTGATTTAAATAGTTTGTGCAATCTCGACTCTAAAATTCTAATTTATGTGGTTTTAAAGAGTGCAAGTCCCAACTCGCTCAAGGTCATCGCCACGCTAGCCCTTGCACTTCTTACAGAGTGGAGACTAACATCTATTGGGTGCATATATCCTGCTATATTTAATGCTGGCTCCTTTTTTGCACATGTTACTTTATTTATCTTTTAATAGACAACTTGGAACATCTCTGAGTAGCCCAAGTCAAGACAATCCTGAGAAGATGGGAGTACCTAACTGTGTGGATGGGATAGGTCTCCAGTCCTTCCTGTCTGGGTTCTGTCAAACAGAATAATGATCCTTTCCCTGGCAAGCTCTGGTTCAGCCAAGGTCAAGGTGAATGTCTCCAAAGAGAAAACTTCAAATGAGACTACACAGGTGAATGGTGAACTCACATGCTGCTGTTAAACTGTCAAATGTATGTGGTCAGTTGTTGACTGAGTTTTCTGTCCCGCCTGGTCCCCGCAGTCATTAAGTCCCAAAGAAATCACACAGAGGTCTACATTAGTTATAAACCCATTGGCCCAGTATCTCGGGCTTCTTATTAACTCTTATAACTTATATTAGCCCATTATGCTTGTCTGTGCTAGCCATGTGGCTCGGTAACTTATTCAGTGAGGCAGTCACATCTTACTTCTGTGGATGGGGTCACAACGACTGCGGACCAAGCTTTCCTCTTCCCAGAATTTTCCGTTCTCATTGACCCACCTCTACTTCCTGTCTGGTTGTCCTGCCTATACTTCATGCCTGGCTACTGGCCAATCAGCGTTTATTTAAAATATAATTGACAGAATATAGATCATTGTCCCACACCAGTCAGTAACAAAGGGAGGAAGGGACAAGGCTAGGTGAGCAGAGCGTTTGCCGTGCAAGCGTGAGGGTCTGAATTTGCATCCTCAGCTCCCACATGTAGAGCCAGGGAAGTTGCCTGTGCTGGGAGGCAGAGACAACACAATCCCTGGAACTCACTGGTCAGACAATCTAATTCTAGCTTCAGCGGGAACTCATCTCAGAAAAGAGCAGAGAGTGACAGAGGAAGTCATGTGATGGATGTGAATCTCTGACCTCCATACTCATAGGCACATACATCTACACACCTGTGTACACACAAAGTTATACACATGTACCCAGGACACACCCCAAGGGGAGAATAGGAATTAAGAATGTGGGCTAGAAGGAAGTGTTTTGACCACATTCTGTTCTTGTCATTCTACTCAGTGGACATGATGGGGCTTCTCTGGTCCTTCCCACTTCTCTGACTTTCCAAGTATGAGCATCATCCCTATGCTAGTTGTGGCTTATGACAATTAGGTACCTAATCTTTTAAAAAGGCAGCCTATCAATGAAAGCCATCCGATTCCCTAAGATGGAAACAGTCACTTATTTGAATGCAGAACTAAAACCAGCCTATAAAAGAATATATATTAGTAAAGGAATTGTCAAGGACAATCTAAATCCTCTTTCCTAAGCCATCTGTGGAAAAGCGCTATTGTTTTCTTCAGTGTCATCTAAGCTAATGTGCTTGTGAAAACATTACTAACAATAACCTTGGGTGTGCATGTGCAGGGGTGTCACACAGCCTCCTCGGGGTTCTACTCACTTTATTACTGACCAGAAGAAAACAGTGGGAGGATTCACACCAGCCTGGGACCCCCACTTTGAGTAACAAAGAACTCTATATTACTTAGTGGTAATGACAATTCTAAGCCCTCTTTTAAAACAGGACTCCCAGTAGGGGGTTAGAAAGATGGGTCAAGTGGTTAAGGGCATCTACATAGTTTAGCTCCCAGTGCCCACATCAGGCAGCACAAAACCACCTATAATTCCAGATCCTAGGTATCCAACACCCTGTTATGGCCTCTAGAGATACCTGCACTCATGTGTATGTGCACATTTACATAAACACATAGACAATTTGAAATACGAGTTAAATGTAGGACTCCCCTCTCTACTCAGTGGAAGACTTTCTGTGCTTTGGTGGGCTCCTGTTCTCCCCTCTCTGCTGCTCCAGTATCTCTCTTAGCCACTCCTCTGATCTCTAACAGCCCACTTCCTTGCTCTGGAGCTCTCTGTTTGGATAACCTTTGCCCCACAACATCACAGGACCTCTGATCTTTTCTTTCCTCCTTCCTGTTGTCCACCACCTGGGGGCTTTTCTCTCACAGCTGCAAAGCTGGTTCTGCGGTTCAGAGAGTGTACTCTGAGACACACGAACTCATGGCTCCCCTCCATTCAGTGGAATTCGATGAAAACACCTGTTGACTTGAGACAAATACTTGAAAGTATTTGTTTGGGAGGATATTATGAGAGATGCAAGCCTGGCTCCATAATACTTTATTTGGGTCTACAGTGTGAGGGTACAGCCTATGGTGACAGGGAGTATATGGTGGCAGTAACTTTTAGTCACTAGGAATCCATATCCTCCCACATCTGGGGTGGGGAGATAGTAAAATGGACAGGAAGAGGGCCTCTTTCAAGTCTACTCCCAACCCTTTTCCTTCAGTAAGAGGTTCTACCCACTAAAGGTTCCATCAACTGGGGATCAAGTGTTCAAACACAAGAGTGGATGGGGACATTTCATGCCCAACAGAAGAATTCTTATTGGACTTCCCCTTAGCTTCGCAAGGCTCCTGCTTATTCCCTGAACATGATAATCAGGTCTACATGTGCTCTGAGTCATGACCTTCAATGCTATTCAAGGTATCTTTTCAACACACTTTTCTAGGTCCTCCCCTTCATCTCGCCTTGCTTCACCCTTACCCTATGCCTCCTGGAAGGAAGCCCTCCACGGGGACACATGAACATGCCCTTCTCAGACATGTGCTGCTCTTATAGCCACCATACTCCATGGAGTGCCACGTCATGAGACCCTTAGGTCGGTGAGAGCAGAATATGTCTTGTTCCCCTAATTGATTTATTGGCCTTTTCCTCTCATCAGCACCTTCATTGTTTGGTTTCCTGACGCTCTGTGGTCAGCCAGCATCCCTGTTAATTGCTCATTGAAAGAAAATGGAAGGGCCCATGGAGGAGCTTGCAATTTGGGCACCACCATCAGCCTTCTAATTCACGGATTTTGTGACACATGCTTGTCACACTGTCCGTGGAGGGAAGAAATGTGTTGGCAATTAGCTTTCAAACCTTCTCTACATAGTCTCTCCCTCTCTGACATTCATATGTTGAACTTGCATAGTTAGGTATTAAACATTATAGGTGGTTAATTTGGTTAATGCCAGACATTCACCCAAGCAATTTAACTGTAAGGTACCCCAGTCTGAAGGCAATGATGTCCATCAAAGCTGGTATTGCTGAAAATACACCTGGTAAAACACTAATTGGGTAAAAATTCCAAGATTGAAAGGCTATAATTGAAATCACTAATTATTCTATTAGATATCACAGTAGCAGTTTTTAAAGCTGTATTTTTTTTTAGCTGTGTGTATATGAGTGTGTCTGCATGTGTGTTTGTGCAAGTGTCGAAGTGTCTGCAGAGGTCAAAGGTGTTGGATCCCCTGGAGATGGAGTTACAGATGGTTGTGAGTCTCTGATGTGGGTGTGGGGAACCAAGCATGGATCTTCTGAAAAACCAGCGAGTGCTTCTACCTGCTGGGCCGTCTCTCTAGCATCATAGCAGCACTTCCTAAGGCTCCTGTCACTTGGAAATGAGTACTGAGGTATTTGTGGTATAACAAAAGCATTTTCTTTATACTGTTCTAGGAAATCAAAGAGAATAAGACAAGTTAAATGTTGAGGAAAGGTTGATAATTGGTGAATTTTGAAAATTAATATATAGAGGTTTACTCAACAATCTGGTGATTCTATGTTTTATGAAAAGTCCTACAATAAACAGCCACATCTTTTAATTCTTCAATACTTGAAATACGTAACGTCAGCCAAGCTTTGTTGACTTGGAATTCACTATTTTAAATTCTAAGATCAAATAGGCAGCATTATTAAACCGCAAGAGATCTCTGCTTTCATTTTTCTTTTTTAAAGGAAAATCAAAACCATTTATTTTGAAATTATAGTGCACAAACCAGATACCAGTTGAACATACTTTGAAATTCACACTTCTACTTCCTAGAGCATACTGGATTTATAGCAAGATACTGAGCAAAGAGAGGGGGAGAGAAAGTAAAGAGGGGAGAGGAGAGGAGAGGAGAGGAGAGGAGAGGAGAGGAGAGGAGAGGAGAGGAGAGGAGAGGAGAGGAGAGGAGAGGAGAAGGAGAAATATGAGTTGAGACAGAGAAATAGAGAAGAGGTGAGAAGTAGGAGAGATGGAGGAGGAGAGAAAAGGTGGGGTAGGAAGGGAGGAGAAAGAAGGGGGGAGATGGGGAAGGAATAGGAAGAGGAAACCCTTATTAAGAATGGTGGTCCTCTTGCTTGCTTGATTGGATGTTTTTTCCTCTATAGGTTCATGTCAGAAGACTATGAGACATTGCCAAGCAGAGCACATGCCAGGGCCCTGACCCTTTGCCCTGCCTAGAAGCTCTGCTCTAATCCTTCACTTTATCTGTAATAGAGATGCAACGGCATCCTTTTACCCAGTAACTAATACAAATGAAAATCACTCCAGGCACGCAGCCTCCTAGCTAAACATAGGAATGTAATTAACTGATTTTTCTTACCTTAAGAGGCAATTACCATTTTTCTTCCATTTTTAAATTTAGTTATCATTGATGTAAAGAGCACAGATAAGTATTTCAATTAGTAAAACAGTTAATCAAATTAATGAAAATAGGCTTTATTACTTTAATAATAAACTATAATAAAACAAAATATTAACATACCAGAATACGGCAAAGCAAACAAACAGAAGGAAAAGAGCCCAAGAAAAGGCACAAGAAACAGAGACGCATTTATATGCATACTCGTGAATCCCATAAAAACACTAAACTGAAAGACATAGCATATATCCAAAGGACCTGTATGGTAAAATGAGAGAAGTAAAAAACATATAGATAAAATAAAAATGAAAAATAATAAGATAAAATTAAAAAGAAAAAGCCCTGATATGACATTATGATACAAGGAACCGAAAAGGATACCCCTGAGTTCGTTTTCTATTGACCATCTGCTGGTGAGCATCCAACCTACCCTTAAGAGTAGTTGTTTCCTTAGGGAGACTCCCTTGGAGGAAAATTAAACTTTCATTTGCAGGTAGTTGTCAATTGGAGATGACTTTGAGCTTAGGGATGGGAGCATGCGCCCACCTCTCCTTTCAGCTCTTAGGACCCCATCTGGAACAGACCTTGGCGGATCCTGTGCATGCCGCTTCAGTCTGTGAGCTCATGTGGCCATTGATCTTGTTGATTTAGAGGTTCTTGTTTCCCTGGTGTCCTTCATCCCCTCTGTCTCTTATACTCTTTCTGCCTCTTCTTCTGCAGGGTTCCCTGAGCCCTGAGAGGAGGAATTGGATGGAGACATCCCATTTAGGGCTTAGCGTTCCGAGGCCTCTCACTCTTTGCGTATTGCCTGGCTTTGCATCTCCATATTTCCATCTGCTGCAGGTAGAAGCTTCTCTAATGATGGCTGAGCAAGGCGCTGAGTATAGCTGAATGTCCTTAGGGGTCACGTTATTGCTACACATTCTTCTTTGTTTGGTTTTTGTTTGTTTGGTTTTATTTTTAGAATAGTGGCGTTTGATTTTATCCTAAGTTCCTGGGCTGTCTAGTTGCAGATGCTTTGTCACCTGAGCAGTGTCGGGTATGGGCTCCATTTCATGGAGTGGGGCTTAAGTCAAATCAGGTCTTGGTTGTTCACTCCCACAAGTTTCGTGTCACCAGTGCCCTAGCAAATCTTGCAGGCAGAGCCCCATTGTAAATTGAAAGGCTTGCAGCTGGGTTGTTTATGCTTCTCCTTTGGTAGCCTGCAGAGGACTTTCCTGTACCAAAGGCACTAGCATGTAGGGATAAAGGCTGTACGTAAGCACCAGCTTGACTTCTCCATGTTTAATGAGTTGTGTAGGTGTTCTCTTCAGCAGTGTGGCCTTGTTATCAGTGTGCAGAGAGCAACCTATAGTATTGGCAACAACCTATGTTCTTTGGGAGATTTCCCATGGGACCCCTTTGACCAACAACGCAGTTAGATGTCACCCAGTCCTTGTACTGGAAGCTTCATTTGACAGTGTACAGTTGGAGCTGTCTCTCCTATCATTTGGCAATTTCATTTAGATTACCTTCATATATTAATGCATTTTGGGAAGCCTCTAGTGTATTAGGCTTCCATTTCCATACAAATGGCCCTTAATTTTATGTCTCCCTGTATTTCCTCATTTGTCCCCTTCTTATCTTCCTCTCTCCACTTTATCATTCCATGCTGATCCCTCTGCCACCCATCCATAACATCTCATGTATTTCCCTTTCCTATCTATCCCCAGCTCACCCTAGTCCTTCATTCTCTATGTAATCTCTGTGGTTCTTACTTAACATTGACTTAACAGCTATTATCTACAAATAAGTGATATATAGATATTAGAAAGACATACCATATTTGTTTTTCTGGGTCTGGGTTACCCACTCAGATGATTTTTCTTTTTCTAGATCCCTCCACTTAACTGAAAATTTCATTTTTTCAACAGCTGAGGAAACTCGATTATGTAAATTATCACATTTTCTTTATCCATTAATCTGTTGACGGACATTTAGGTTGGTTTCTAATTTCTCGCTATGGTTAATAAATCAGGAATAATGAAATAAAGATCATTTGCGTACATGCACAAGAGTGGAAGATCTTGAGGTACATGGATTCCCATCTCCCCGAGCAACTGACACACTGATTTGCACAGTAACTGTGCAAGTGTGCACTCCCACCAACAATAAATGAGTGTTCTCTTTATTCCACATCCTCACCAGCATGTTTAGCGATCTTAGCCATTCTACTGAGTTTAACATGGAATCTCAGAGTAGCTTTGATTTCCCTGATGACTAATGATGCTCGGTATGTTTTTAAGTGTTTCTCAGCCATTTGAGCTTCCTCTTTGGAGAATTGTCTGTTGATATGTGTACCACGTTTTTTAATTGGGTTATGTATTTCTTGTTATCTTTTTTCGTTCTTTCTATATTCTAAATATTAGCCCTCTATCATGTATGTAGTTGGTCAAAATCTTTTCCCATTCTGTAGGCCGCCACTTTGCCCAAATGACAGTGCCCTTGGATGTGCATAAACTTTTCACTTTCATGAGGTCCCATTTATTAATTGTTGGTATTATTACCTGTGCTAACAGTGCCCTGTTCAGAAAGTCTTCTGTGCCAATGAGTTCAAGACTATTTCCTACTTTCTCTTCTGTTAAGCTCAGTGTATCTGGTTTTAAACTAAGGTCTTTGATCCATTTGAAATTGTTTTGTACAGGGTGATTAAGTATGAATCTATTGCTTTCATTCTACTAAATTTATGTGTATGAATGTTTTGCCTGCATATGGGTATGTGTACCATTTGCATGTCTCGTGATTGCAGAAGCCAGGAAAGAGCATCAGATCCACTGGAACTTGAGTTGGAAATGGCTGTAAGCCACCATGTGGCTGTTGGGAGTTGAGCTCAGGTCTTCTCAAAGAGCAGCCAGTGCTCTTAATCATGGATTCATCTTTCCAGCCTCTCATTGCTTTAAATTTTGTCTTTAAAATGAATTCAAATTACATATAAGTAATTACCCCAAAGCCACAAGGGGTAATTTACAAATCCCTGGATGTCTGGAGCAGCTTCAGTGCTGCTATGGAAAGATGAGCGTTGATCAGGTGCACAGCTGTTGCCTAAATCTTGAGAAACTCCAGTTCTAACTCTTCCGTTGAGTGGAAATCTACTTTAGACTGTTTACTGTTTTCGGAGGAGTCCCACAGTGACCGTCTATATAGGTGTGGCCCTGTACACAGCTCTTCAGAGGACAGAATGCCACTCAAAGTGGTCTTTACAGGGTCTATCCAGGGCCGGGCACACCTCTGGGTGTCTGTCTGTTTATGTTAATCACATGTGAAAATGGAGGACAGCACAATGTTCTTCTACTGAATACAGAGACCAGCTCCTTATTGTGGGAACCCCAGCCCTGGCTTCAGATCACCATAGATTCACGGTGGCTGTGGCACTCCTGAACTTAGTCTCTTTCTGTCCCAGTTTCCTCAGCCCTGGCAGAGCTCTG
Organism: Arvicola amphibius; assembly: GCF_903992535.2. Classification (NCBI taxonomy): domain Eukaryota; kingdom Metazoa; phylum Chordata; class Mammalia; order Rodentia; family Cricetidae; genus Arvicola; species Arvicola amphibius. The sequence continues at coordinate 109,859,631 of NC_052055.2, forward strand.
TGTACCCCAGACCGTTTGATCTAAGCTACGTGTTTCCCAGCATAGATTAGAGAACGTGCAACCGGCACTCTGTGGTCTAAGTTTCATTCTGTCGTCCTCGGCCCTTACCTGCTAACACTATTCTTTTAAAATACATTATGAAGATCATGAAGCTCTGAACCATAGCAGCTCTGCTCACAAAACAGCCCAAATGAGATGATGTCCCTCCACATCAAGATGAGCTTTGTGGATGACATGGTTATACCACGGCCTGAGCTTCAGATTCAATTGGGAACTGGGAAAGCAGGTGCCACTTAAGGTGGTGACCAATCCGAAGGACCCACCAGTTGCAAGATGCCCCACCTTCATAAAACTGAGCCTTTAGAACATGCCAACCCAATTATCCTAATTAGGTGAAAGCCATGGCCAGGGATGCGCATTTCCAAACACCATGGTTGGGGAGCCACTGGAAACCAGAAGTGGGTAGCAGTCTTCCCTGGAATAAGAAGACCTGGTTATTCCTTTCAGCTTTTAATTACTACAGCTATTTACTCCTTTATTTCTATTGCTTGTTTATTACATACACACCATACCATAAGTGTTTATATATATACTTATATATTTACATATAAATGTTTATATATACTTATATATTTATATATAAGTGTTTATATATATTACATTATTTATTACATATACAATAAATACATAATATAATATAAATATAATAAACCACTTATGGTATATATTACATCACTGTAGTCAGAGTGAATTGTCCTCTATTGATAAGTGACTTTGCTAAAGAGTCTCTTTCTTCTGAAAAATGCATGGGTTATGCAAAAGGCTGTGTGTCCCAGTTCCTGAACCCTCCACAGATGGGGCAGCGTTAGGAAGCGACCTTTAAATGCTTCTGAATGAAGCTGCTAATGAAGATTCCCAACATATGGGCAAGAAAAACAGAAAGACATCAGCTACCTACCCCTGAATACCTTCCCAGGCCTGCCAAAGGTTGAAGAGCGGGTAGGAAAGTCAGTTGGGGCCTTCTGAGAAGGTAAAGGCAGGGAGAGCGGAGAGAGAAAAGAAGATAGCATTGGATTTATAAATATTTACAAAACAATCATTAGACTTGGCTAGAACACATAGTTCCTTCCTGAACCCACTGCTGGGAGACAATCATACAAAGTATAAAATTATTCAAAGGCGTGAGATCAGAGTTAATTGGTATTTTCAAAACCAACCTGTGTTCTTCCTTTGTCCTCTAAGAAAGGGCACAGTCACTAAACTCAGTGCGACAGAGCTCAGGCTGGGAGGAGGAAGCCAATTCAGACACAGGCGTCCGGATTTCTCAGGCCAGACCATGGCTGCCAGGCTCTCCATGAATGGACTCTCTGCCATGCTGTGAAGCAGGGTGCCCAAGTCACCCCAGCTCCTCTCCATCTGACTATCATATAGTGAGAGCTCAGACAGACCCCAAATGGCTCCTTTAAAAGAGGCCCACTTCTGTCCCTCTTTTTCAAACCCTGGGGATTTAGATGTATGCTCCTGCAGAGGGTTTGTGTTAGGAAACATCCGTCTCATTCCCATGCATTCTGGGCCAAGCACAGAGCCTTGGCGGCCTGGGGCAGAGCTTGCCAACCCTGGGTCTCTGTAGCTTCAGCATGCCAGAAGCACTCTAAAAGTGGCAGTGAGACGGGAGGGTTTAAGACCGTAATACTTACCAGGTTCGGTCTCCCTCAAAGCCAGCCTCTGAAGTTCCAGAGACTGATAATTCACCAGACTAGTCCCCAAGTTCACTGGAGCTTTGATTCAGCCAAAAGTAGGCTTCCAGACTTCATCCTGTGTCTTCAACATCGTGGCTGGGACAGCGTGGTAAACCCAATCTCCTTAGGGGAAAGCCTAAATGAAGGAGGAGCAGAAAGAATACACATGACGTGGGAAGCCAGAGCCATGAAGTTTTTTCTCAGCCCTGGTTATGCACAGTCAATTTCTCTTCTAATTTAGTGGGGATCACAGCACAGTGACGAGAGATCATAGCTTGTCCCCAGAGACAAGCTACACCAAGACCTGAAGGTGGGAAGGACCTATCAGCCAACGCAATAGAAACACACTCTTCCCTCTCTGTTTTAGAAGGAATTTCTTTTCTTCCCAAGACCTCAGGTAGAAATAGACAAGGTGACTGCGGGAGCAAAGGGCTCCACTCAGCCTTTCATTCCTCGCCCTGCCATTGGCAGCCTCCTACCATGATGCTAAGGCTATTCCTGCAGTTGCTGGAATGAAAGACAACATTTCCAATCTCCTGTCTCCCTTCCTGATATAGGGCTCCATTATGCATTCTCTTGCATTGACTAAGATGCTGTGTGTGGTGTGTGTGTGTGTGTGTGTGTGTATGTGTGTGTGTGTGTGTATGTTCATGTGGGTGGATGCACATGTGCATATGTGTGTATCCATGAGGAAGCCAGATGTCAACTTCAGACGCATCCTTTGGTGGCTCTGCACCTCATATTTTTTGATATGGTGTCTCTCACCAATGAACTCTAGAGACAGGCATGTCTCCACATATACCCCAGTACTGGGATTACAGATGCATGTCGCTGCAGCCGGCTGTTAGGAGGGCTAGGAGATCAAACTCAGGTCTTCACACATGTGTTACAGGCACTTTAATCACGGAACCCAGAACCTCCTGTTATCATGGCCTTGATATCCACCTGTCCCTGAATTGAACTGCTCTTTACGTCTTGAAGAGCGTGGAAGGAAAGGGCCATTGAAGCCTTCTATTCCCTACCACTACCCCTTGCCCCTGGGGACAAGGCTTAGCCAGACAAAAAGGACTATGTCACCAAATTCAATAGTCATTGTTGGCGGATTTTTGTTAATACTACGTGAATACGTGTCTATGTTTTGCCTCACCTGCCTAAGGTACCTTATTGGGTTAATAAAGAGCTGAATGGCCAATAGCAAGCAGGGGAAGATAGGTGGGTTTCTGCGGGGGAGAGAGGAACTTGGGAAGAATCTGAGCCATGTGGATTTCACCAGCAAGATGCACTGCAAGTTGGATGTACGGTGTGAAGGAGAGGTAAAGAGGGCAGAACGTAGATTCATATAAACAGTTAAATTTAAGTTTTAAGAGTTAGTTGGGAACAAACCTAAGCTAAGCTAGGGCCAAGCTTTCATAATTAATAAGAACTCTATGTGTCATTATTTGGAAGCTGGCGGTCCAAAGAAAGTCTGACTATGAGCCATCTTTTAATGAAGATGAAGTAAAATTTAAAGTTTAGTTCTTCAGTCTGAATCATGTTTCAATTGCTCAATCACCACGCATAGACCATGGCTGCTGAACAGACAAAGAATGTTTCTGTCATGCTGGAAAGTTCTTCTGAGCAGTTCTCCCCAAGCAATGAGCCCTGGGGACGATGTGAGTGTTGACCACGCCTAAGGGTAGACTCACTCCTGGGATACACTCTGGGATACACTGCCGGCTTGAAGGCCAGGCATCATCTCCCACTTAGTCCCCTGAGCTCTGTGCCAACAACCTGCTGTTTGACACCCTGATTTTCTTTTCAGAAAATGTAAAATTTTACCCAATACTTATGATGAATATAGGCAGGAAGAGAGTATGTTTTGAGAGGGAATGCCACATTTTGAATTTTTAATTAATTAATTTTTAAATATATCAAATTTATGTTTTTTATTATTTTTATTAATTCCCTTGAGAATTCCATGCAAAAGATTGTTATATTATATTTATCCCCAGTTCCTTCCCTTGACTTCTCTCAGGTTCACCTCTGCCTCCCTATATCCCACAACTTTGTATCCGCTATTCAAATAAAAAGGTTCAGTAATACATCAGCTTCAATTTCTGATATCTATATACTTCTAGGTGTGAGGCCAGCCGCTGAAATGTGGTTGACCTACCAGGAACCACTTCCTTAAAAATGGACTTCCCTGTCTCCCTAGAAGACAACTGTGTATAGCTCCTCAGTTGGGGCTCCTGACCCCTTTCCATCCAGGACAAAACGCTGACTGGTTTGGTCTTGCAAGTCTTGCACAACAATCGCTGCTGTGCATTCCCAAGTGCAGAGGTCCAGACATGCGCAGTAAACACTCCCTCTGACCTCTGGCTCTCACAGGATTTCTCCCCATTTTCCTATAATGGTCCCCAAGGGTTGAGAAGGGAGTTTAATTAATATTTTAATGTGGTCATATGTACATGACATAAAACTGACCAGTTCCAACTTATAATTTACTAACATTGTGTGTGCCCACAGAGCTACAGAATGTTATCACTATTTCACTTCAAGGAACTTTTATGGGCCACCCATCACAAGCTGTGCTCACTGAGCAGTCGTTACCCACTCCCTCTCCTTGGCCCCTGCTCACCCTTAATTTCTTTCTTAGCTCTGTGAATCTACCATGTCTAGAGAGTTCGCGTAAGTGGAGTCGTGCTAGAGTTACCCTTTTAGACCTACATTCTTCACTTAGCATCCTGCTTTAATGCTTCATCAATGCCCAAGTGTGTCTCAGAATTTAGCCTCTCCTTCTCTGTAGCCACACCCCGCTATCTGCAAATACTGTATTTTGTTGAAAGCCGGGAGCCATTTCAAAATAACCAAGGAAGGCTGGCATTCTCTTTTGCTGCACTGAGTCTTCCGCCATTCCCCTACTCATCTCCTGGCAAAGAGGTGGGATTTGGGGGACTCAGTTGGTAAAGTGCTCATCTTGAGAACACAAGGCCTTGAATTCAAGTCTCAGAATCCAACACACACACACACAAAGGTGGGCTTGATGATGTGTTCATATAATCCCAGTTCTGGGAGGTGAGGAAGAGGACACACTGGCCAGTCAGCCTTGGTAGTGAGAGACCCTGACTCAAACATAAATGAATGAATGAATGAATGAATGAATGAATGATAATTAAGCAATTAAAAATAAGTAGAGAAAAGCTGAGGAACAACAGCTAGGACTGGTCCCTGGTCTCTGCACACTGGCATACACATGAACTATTTTTCTATTTTCTGCCTCACATCAAGAAGAGTTAAAATCCTTCCTCAGGGTGTTAGCTTCTGGTAAGCAAAATCCTTCCATGGGGCCTGTCACAAAGGAAGTGCGAGAAGCTGGACCAAGGCTCACTATTGCTATGACTGATATCCCTTTGGGGACAAAGCAAGCACATGGAAGATGGCTTGAGTCTGGAATTCTGAAGGTGCCCCTGAGGGCAGTCCTTACGCTGCCGTGTGGCCAGCACACTCCAGCCGCCTGACCCGGACACTGGTGGAATGGCAGAGTCTACTGATCTGGTGGCCGCACCTCACTCTCAAGCTGCTGGGATGGAAAGTGTACCGGATGCTGAAGACCTCTCCCTGGGTCATGCTTCTGCTGATTGTTATGACTTTGGGTTCGGAGTGACAACTGACCCGTTTTCTCACACCAGGTGACACAGCTCACGAATGTGAAAGCGGCTCTTCCCTTCCACCTTTGCTTCTTCCGGGGCAACCATGCTGACTTTCCCCGTTTGTTTCTAGGTGAGTTTATAAAACATATTCTTTCCTGGGTGTCGTTTAACTAGCTCAAGACCCCCACCAACTGTGTAGCCTGAAGTTGTAGTCAATGCATCAATGTGGCCTGACATGAGATATCATTTTAATGTTGCCAGTTAGGTAGGAAAATAAAAGGAGACCCATTAGTGAATCCTTTCTAAGCAGAGAGGCTCTAAAGGTTTAATTACACACATCTGCTTTCAAACCAGACACTTTGTATTATGGTGGCAATGGGGAGGGTTTGGTTGCACACTCTCCAATCTTTAGCATCTCAAGAACACCATGTTCTATTAGGTCAGCCCCCAAAGATCACAGTAGTGACATGATTGCCTTGCTCAGCTGCCAGGCTGGACACGGGCATCCGTGATGGCTATGATCTATTGCCTTTGGTGGCTTCCGGATGAACCAAGTCTCTTAGCCAAAGAGGAGACAAAAGGATTGCTACTGAATCCGACTTTGAACATCGCTGTAGCTGCAGATAGATGAACACACACACACACACACATACACACACACACACACACATACACACAAAGTTTGGAATTTAGTTTGGTATGTCTTAGATATATTTCAAATAGATTTTAATATTCAGCTTATAAATCCACCAAACATTGTCTCCACACTTCTTCATCTACCCTTCTCTCTTCCTCCCTCTTGCCCATTTTCTTCTAACACTCCAAGCACACTGGGAAGGTGAATCTGGAAAGGTTGGGCAGCTCATGAACACCAGCTGGGAGCAGAAGACAGACAGCTGAGAAGAAAGTTCTCTTCGTCTGCAGGGAGGACAAGTCTAGCACGGGTTGTCCACAGATCAGTTGAGCTGCTGTGTGCTTGTTTTGTTACAAGGGAGGAAGAGAATCATAGAAGCTACCTCAATAAATGCCTTTCACAACTCCGTCTAATACCTGGGGAATAGAACCCTGTGTTCCAAAGGCAGATGCGATTATGACGCATGGTCCACGATGTTTTTCCTTGTGATGACTTGGCCTAAAATTTGGGTTTTTTGGGGAGGGGAAAGGAGAAATAGGGTTGTGGACTCCGAAATTTATAAGAGTTCAATGGAAATGCATTTGTGGTTTGGTGTCTCTCTCCACCACTTTATTGCAGGCTTAGGTGGAATATCATTTGGGATTTATCAACCAAAAGCCTCCCAAGTCTTTTTGTAGACCATTTTCAAATTAGCAAATGGAATCCAAGTCTCATGAGCTTGTTTTTCATTAACTTAGCCGAGAGACTCTACTCTCAGAATGAGAAATTGGAGCCAGGATGTGGGTTCACTAAGTTCTCATAACGGAATGTTTTGGTGTGTGGTGTGCTACAGTTAGTTCATAGATGGTTGTTTTATAACATTCAAAATATGGCTCAGTCTCTTATAATATGACTTTTGGTTTCATTTACTGGGTGATTCTTGCAGCTTTATGACAATAAACACATGAAGTATTTAAAACTGCCTTCGATATGTGTGCTGTCAAGTCGTTCAAATTTTAGGTGTCTCTAATATTAAATATTTAGAAATGGTTACAACTTGATTTAAGAGAGCAAAAGAAAGCAGAAAGTACCACATGGGAAAACTAGAAATAGCAGGTGCTTTTAGACCAGGTAAGGTCAGAGGTCAGTAACCCAGTTTTTGTGTATCAGACACTTGGATGGGACAAGTTAGATATGTCCTTATCTCATTTAACCTTCATGAAAGATTTAGGAGGAAAATACTGTTCTAACATCCACCACACAAATTAGACATGCTGACATCAACCGGGTGAGTTAGCGAGTGCCACAATCAAGATTTGGAACCGATTTGTCTAACACTAGGCCTGCATGACTCCACCTCAGCTGGATCACCCACTCTTCCCATTAGACACTGGAGGTTGCTGTATTACAATAGAATATTGCAGAGCGACCCCAAGCCTTCCCCAAGTGCCCTAGCTGTCTTCTGCAAAGGGTTCCACTTCAAGCTGACGGCAAGAACAAGAAAGAATCCTAGGCAACTGAGACAAACCTAGGACCAACTTTGCAACAGGAAGCATGGGAGCTTCTCTGTATAGAAATGAGATGTTTTATAAATACTAATTGTGTGAGGTGGCCATCCTTCTCATTATGACACCTAGGTACATGAAACATCCAATGTCCCCACTGCTTTTCACATCTCTGTGACCAAGCTACCGGATAGAAGAAATCTGTGGAAGGCTGCGTTTTGCTCATGGTTTCAGAGAGTTCTCTACATGGCCATTTGTTCCCCACCCCCACCTCTGGGCCGCAGTGGTGCCGACCACCAGGGCAGCTGCCATGGACGTGTGGTGGTAGTGAATGGAAGGGCTCCCTTCCCCTCCTGGTAGACAGAAGACAGAAATCAGAGAGGCAGTTAACTGGGGAGAAGAGATGGCTTCCAAAGCCACGCCTTCGGTGACCTATTTTATTCAATGAGGACTCATCTCATAACATTCCCAGAACCTCCCAAGAACAGCATCAAGAGTTGGGAAACAAGCAATCAACACATGAGCCCTTAGGGAGCCTGGTCCCTGTCCAAATGGTGACACAGCTGATCGTGAATCAGAAGTTCCCTCTGCCTCTGGGTGTCCACTGGTGTTCACCAAGAAATGGGGGCATTGGATGCATCCATGTTCTTCAGTATCACAAAACTACATGAGTGATCACCTAAGAAAATGGTTATTTGTATACGAGGGTTAGTGCTCAGGAATCTGCCAGGCATTTAGTAACATATGTCATCCTTAATATAATTAATATAATTAAGGGCATACTTGAGACTGCAAAGTTACACATCCAAAAAAAAAAAAAAGCACAAAATCACCCAACAAGTCAAAATTCAGTACTGGACTGGACCGAATCTTATTTTTAGAGGAGCTAAGCATGACCACTAGATGGCAGTGGAGTCTGGGTTCATCTTTCCATTTCCAGAACAATCTCTAGCAGAACAACTGTAAAGCCATCATAAATTTCAGATCAGTCACTTGTTTATCTGATGTGGTACAAAGCATTGCAGTGTTATTTTTTTTCAGTTCCAGTATTTCCCTTCCAATAAATAAGCACAGTGCTGGTTTTGAACCTGAAGCCAACTCCTGACAAGAATATTTAAAATCACTTAAAGATTTTCTTATAAAACATTTGTTTCCACAAATGATACAGTAATTGTGATCTATGTTTTTTCTTAAAAAAAATTGAGACACTGCGTGTGTCTAACAAAGTGGCAATTCAGTTGCTAACTTACTGTGTTCATTTGAATTCCAGTTGCAGCCTGGAAAGTCAACCATTAGGTCTGCCAGTATTCCCAAGGCCCAAAAGGACAGTAAGAGGCAATGACACCATGCATGGACTTGACAATAAAGAGAGGAATAGGCACAACTGTTTTGTGCATCATGAAGAAAGCCAGTGAGTACTGTAGGATATGGCTTTATACTGGGTAAATATATGTCACTGTGATTAGTTTAATAAAGAAGTGACTGACCAATAGCTGGACAGGATAAGGTTAGGCAGGAGAACCAGACTAAGGAGACTGGGTGGAAGAAAGGTGGAGTCATAGGAGTCGCAAATCAGACATGGAGAGGAAACAGAAGGTGCAAGATGAAAGAGCGGTAACGGCATGTGGCAGAATGTAGTTTAACAGAAATGGGTTTATTTCAGTTGGAAGAGTTAGTGAGTAATAAACCTAAGCTATTGGCAGAGCATCTATAATTAATTTTAAGTATCTGTGTTGGTTATTGGGGAGCAGCTATTGGGATACAGAGAAAGTCTACTCACAGGAAAGTCAGAATGCTGAAGTATACCAGGCTTTTTCTTTTGTGCCACCAACCAGCTTCCAAATCATGACATAGAGACTTACTATTAGTTTTGAATGCTCAACCTAGCTTAGGCACATTTCTGGCTAGCTCTTTTAACTTAAATTAGCCTGTTTCTCTTTATCTGCCTCTTGTCTCGGTGCTTATTACCTTTCTTACTTCTGTATATCTTAATTTTACTACTTCTCTGACTGTCTGTCTGTCTGTGTGCCACAGCTATGCCCCCATTCTTTCCTCCTCCCTCTTTCCTTCTTCTCTTCTCCTATTGAGCCTAGATTTCTGCTCCTACTTATTTTCTCTGCCTGTCAGCCTTGCCCATTTTTCCATGCCTAGCTATCAGCTGTTCTGATCTTTATTAGGCCAATCAGGTGCCTTAGGAAGACAAGGTAAAACAGATGCAACACATCTTTACATAATTAAAAACGCATTGTTACATTGTTAAAAAAAAATGCAACATAAACAAATGGAACAGACCTTTACCCAGTTAAAGTAATGCTCCATAGCATAGACAAATGTATCTTTGCCTAGTTAAAATAATATCGCGCAACAATGGAGGACAGATGGGGAGGGAGGAAAAGGCTAGAGAGGTAGGCAGGACCCATTATGGAATGACTTGGCTTCTGTAGTTCATCTTGGTTTGTAAGCCAAGGACACGGAGCCTGGGAGGATAACTCAGGGATAGATGAATGGCCTAAAATGTGCAAGGTCATGGGTTCAATTCTCAGTACTAGGGACCAAATATCATTCCCTCTTTTGGTGAGGAAATAGATTTTATGATACCCAGTAAACACTAGCAAGAGCTTAATACATGCATAATAACCACATAACCTAACACCAGCAAGGGACTTATTCACTGAGAGTCCTTTATTATATCATTGCACTTACAGGATTACTCTCAGTCTTGAGGCAGCGTTTCTCGGACTTCAGCCACCTGAAGGTTTGAAGCATAACTGGTTCTGTCTATCATTACCAACTCCTATCACTTCTGCCATCTCCAGTATTGATTCAGGAGTTTTGGGGTAGAACTCAAGAATCTACACTCCTACCATGTTCTCAGATGCTGTTGCCCACCCTTGGAGAGTCAGTACCCTGAGAGGCTGGGTGTAGACGTCTATGGCTCTAGAACCCGAAAGCAGCTGAGAAAGCTAAGTTTTCAGTTTCATTACTGCTGTTGTGAACCTATCTTTAGAGACTACATTCTGTTACTGAGAGAGCAAAGATGAGAAAGCTGGTCCACTCCTGACCATCCAAAATTTCCATCTCTTCCTCCTGAACAGGATACCACATTTGCAGAGAGCAATTGCATCCAGTCTGTAATGAACCAGGATTGGTTTAGACTCAGCCAAAGAGACGTTTTAGTCAGAGACGGAAGGCTACTCACAGTCTCTGCCTGAAGTTCAAAGAAAGTGTCATCTAAAAACAGGAAAAGAAGACTTCCCCTGGCAGAGCCTCTGAGGAATTAGCAAGTTAGATACTCCAGGAAAGCATTCCACGATCCTTCCCATTCTAGGAGTCACCTTAGCCTGTTCTTTGCCACCATGCAAGGTTCTAGCATCCTTGACAAATGCTTTCTGACTTGGATCTGCATTACATTCTAACCTCCACTCAAAATGGTGTTTCCTGAGTTCTCTCTGCTCTCAGCATGGTCCCCTACTTTGACAAGGTCCTCAGAGTGGTGAGATTCATCCCCTCACTCAAGATCCCACACATTTCCTTCAGAGCGAGAATAACTTGGGCATTTATTTACAGAGAAAGATTCCTGAAACTCCCACCCCTTGATCTGAAATACTTAGAGAAGAAGTGCATGGTGATTAGTATTTTTAACAAATATTTAGTTAATTTTTACAAGACAGGTTTAGAAAACCCCTTGAGTTTTGGTTTCCTTTTTCCCAGTATCAGCTTCATCATTGTTTCCCTCAAAGGTCTCTCTAAAGTAACTTGGCTCCTGTTAGTGTCTATTGTATGCTGTGTTCATGATAGTTTGGACTGCTTTTCCATATTTATTCAAATACCTTCATTGAGAATGTGTTTAAATGAAAGACAAAATTATGACATCATCCTGAGTGTCTTTTCTCGGTCCTCACACATAGTAGATGCTCAATAAATATGTCTGGAAAATATGTGGTTCTTCCACTTTCTATCTGTCATCTGAGAGAAATTGAATGGCACCTCTTCCCCCAGGAGCAGGGTTCATGTGGCCAAGAACATCTGTTTGGGTATACAACTGGAGTATATGACCCTGCTTATGTCCTATGCTCACCATGTTTGAGAGACTTGTGTATGTCCTATGCTTGCCTTGCATAAGGCTAAGAGAAGCAGGGATTGGTGGGAAGGGAAGAATTGTCCTGGCGTGTTTGATGGTAACATACTCAGCGGTGACCATGAGTCCGAAAGGCTTGACAGCATCAGGAAAAGGACAGCCTTGCGCAGGGGAAGCATGTGTGTGTTGTCACAAGTCCCAGTGACCACAGGCAGCATCTTGGCGGCGTGCTTGCACCCTGCTCTGAGCTGTCTCCGTTTCCACAGTAGCGGTCTCTCATGGAATCGGACTCTTCCACCACACAGTCTCCAAAGGGCAAATGCCAAGAGTCAGAATTTCACACCACAGTCAAGGCGATGGCAGCCGAGGCGGGTTGGAAATGGAGACGCGTCTTGCCCAAAGAGCACCGTATGTCTCGCGCTATTTCCAAACCAAATGAGGAGGGGAGAAATGAGGAGTCTGTGTCGGCTCTGACTTCCTGACTGTTAGGGAACAGACACTTTGACTTCATTTTTACACCCTTGTTAGGCTGTTCCTTGGCCAGATGAGAGCCCTTTTTGATGCTCATTCCTTGGTGAGGCTCTCACCAGTTCATTTACTGAAATCTAGAAGTCTGAATCGGGCAGAGGCCTGAGCACCATTCAAGGTCTATTGATTGCATTCCGCCCTAGGTGCCAGACTCTGCCTATGAGCAAGCCAAATGAAAGTCGAGCACTGTCAGACAAAACAAGTAAGTACTGCTCGAGAATTGGAGTGACTCAGCTAAAATCCATGCCTGGGCTTGGGGAGACTAATTCCCAGGCACCAACCCCCAGGACAGGAGGCTTGGCTGTACTCAGGTCGATCCAGGCATTGTTGGCTCGGGAGAGGGTCGTTAAGACCATCTGGTGGCATAATTTAAAAAAAAAAAAAATCTTTTCAGCCTTGCTTTGAACAAATTCTCATTGCAAGCTTGGTAGCTTTCACTGACTACAGGAGAATGACTAGGATGACCACACAGGTGGGTCTTGGAACCCCTCAGCCTCGGACCAGTGGCTGTTGGTGAAGAGACTCTCACTCCAGTTTGAAGCATCAGCCTATCGTTTCCCCTCCGGATTACAGAGGAGAAGTTCTGTGAGCACAGGGTTACTCGCCGAGGGAAGAACCAAGCAAGATGTCGCTTCTAGTCCACAGCTTCGCCTCTGCATACGTCTGCTAATTCAACCAGTCTGGGGTTGAAAATATTTTTTTGACCACACTGCATAGACAGATTTTTTTTTGTCATTGTTCCCTAAACAATACAGTTTCACAACTATTTAGGAAATAGCCCCATATATTATACGTTATTTGTCATCGAGAGATGCCTTAAAATATAACATTGAAGGGCTGGAACGATGGCTCAGTGGCTGGCTAAGGAAGCTTGCTGCCTTTCCAGGGGATCCAAGTTTCACTCCTAGAACCCATGCCACTTAGCTCACAACCACCTGTCACTCCAGTTCCAGGGAATTCATTGCCTTCTTTTGGACTCTGAATACCTGAATGCATATTTTACATGTGAACACACACACACACACACACACACACACGCATACACACACACACAAATGAAAAATACACCTGTGCGCTATAAGAGAGAATTGTTCAGGTTATACACAAACACTACAACATGCCTATACATGACTGTAGCTTCCTCAGACAATGATACGCAATTGCCCTGAAGTCAACCCCCATGGGAAACGATGACTGTAAAGTAACCACATCTCATTTGTTAAAGACTTAGGATCTCTGTTCATCCAAATGCTTGAAAGCAAGAAAAGGGACCTGTAAAACTGCCTCCTGCGCCCTCTAGTGTTACATTCGGTTAATTACTTGTCTACTGTAAATCAACAAAATAATGGTGGTTTTTGTTTTCTTTTCTTTTCTTTTTTTTTTTTTTTTTTTCTTCCATCTCGGGGTCTCGTGGATTCGACGTTCACCAACACATCTATCTGAGACAGAGGGAACTTGGAGTGGTTGAAGGGTGGATGGGTGTTAGGCTTCTGGCACCGTTGGTGAGAATTTGACCCCCTTACGGAATACACACTATCTGACCCTATGTCTAATTCCAGTACCGTTTAGAGACAGTGGTGATCGGGCCAGCAAGCACATGAATCAGTATGGTGCATTATGTTAATACGTTGGATCAAAATTAAAAAAGCATTTTCTCTTCATTTTATTTTATTTTTTCTGGCAGATTGTGTATTGTTACCTGGAATAATTTGCAGCCCCTGAGAAAGGAGGATTTTATTGGCTACTCCTGACAGACAAATTGTATTTGTTCCTTTGCTTTTCTTCTGCTATTAATAAAATTGACATTGAAATAGACTGCGCTCGGTAATGTAAGTCTGCCTTTGCAAGTATTCGGGCGTCTCTTATGATTCTGCTTCCAGGAACCCATCTATATGTAGTGAATTTCGTAGCTCCGACTAGCCTACTGTTCTCTGTCAACCACCGTATGTATCTTTTAATTAAGTAGAAAAGAGCTCTTAAAAGCCCACGTAAGCCCAGGGAACTCTATTTCTGGCTGACAGCGACATCTCCTCTTTTGCTAGCAAAAGCACAGATTGACAGAATAGGATAGATCAAGAAAATTGATCGTTATTCATCGGCTAGATTGAGTCAATATATGTTAATCCATTCCCCGGTGCCGGCAGGCAGGGCGACGCTTGCCATGCAGAACCGATCCGGTTCCAGGCTGCCTTCTCATCCAGACAGCAGCCTTTGCCTTTATTGCAGAGGGGACTCCAGATCTCTCCCCCTCCGTAAGCTCTTTTGTATTCCTAACAACTTCAGTCTGAATGCGGTTTGAAGCCGAGAAACTATTTACACACTGCCATCTCTCAAGTCAATACATTTTTCAGTAAATACAGTTTAAGTTAGAGCCGTGATATGGATGCTGTGGGAATTTCTTTGTGATTTTACTACATTTTTTTTGAAGTGTTTTAAATGTTCTTTGCTTTCAAGTCCGTATCTTTAAAGTGAACGGTTTCACGGGGCTGTTGTGAGGATCATGTGAAATAACAGATATGAAAAGGGCTTTGAAAAAACCAAAAGCATTATGCAAATAGGAAATGATTTTTTTTCAAGGTCCTTTTACTTAAGGGCAAAGCTGCCTAGTTCTTCCAAAGGCCATTTTAATCATGATTTAAAATAGTTAAAAATTCAAAGTGCCTGAAACAGAAGACTTAGCAACATGAAACACAAATTATGTATTTGGAGATCCCTTAGCATTTTCACAGAGAGGAACAGTTGTGAGCTTCACAGTATCAAACGACCGTCATGTTTCTTCTCTCAGGAGGAAGGTTCAATACATGTGAATCCGTGTCTTTCAAGAGCTCTGAACATTGCCACCCCATCCTCCAAACTAGGGAATTCAAGGAAAATGGAAGCCAGTAAATACGTTCGGTGTTGAGAATGGCAGGAAGACTGTAGTTCATAGATAAACATGTGTAAACCAATCTCCGGGTGATTTAGCACTCAGCGATGCCAGGCGAACTGTCCTGCAAAGTGGGAGCTGGGCTATGGCAACTGCGGATGGGCAGCAGATCCTCCGAAGCGCCCGATGGAAGTCACTGGTTTATTTACGCACAAGCTGGTCACATCACACACACAGTGTGTCCCTCAGCCCAGGGGGAGCAAATCTGCCGCTTACCCACAGAAAGCGGCCAAGATGGTGACTGCAGGGACAAAGTTAAGAGTAGAGAAGTGTATTGGAGGTCTCTTGATTTTTTTTTTCATTCTGTTTGCATTTTAAACAAACGGCGTTCTCCTATCGACTCCTCTCTTCCATGTATGGTTAACGTTTCCTCCTCTTCCTCTACCATCCCCCACATGCCAGTTTGCAGAGCATCCTAGGAAGCCCTACACACCCATGACCCCCACTAAACTCCACAAAAACGGTTTGTCATCTCATGCACAGTCTCCAATGTAACTTCTTTCACTCTTCTGGAGTTGCTTCTCAAAAACCCTCAGGAAGTTCTGACCAGCAATGTCCAAAGACATCTCCTCATTCGTAGTCTGCTTTATCCCCTGGTCATCCTGACTGTTGATCATGCCTTTCATTTTACCCCCATCCTTCCTCTTGGGTGAGCAACTCTTTCCTGTACCTTCTTCACCTCTGCGTGTGGGTACCCTTGAGACGAGGCTCTTCCCCTTCGTCATTTTCCTTCCAATCTCTTTCTCAGTCAATGCCCATGCTCTGGTGGCTTCTGTCTCAGCAGACAAGCCTCCAAGCTGTCCTCTAGGGTCCATCTGTTCAACATACCTCTGATGTGTTTTCTTGTTGTCTGGTGTCCTTAGCTATCTAAATGGTGATAGACCTCAAGCTCTGGTCACCCCATCTCCCCAGGCCAGTCACTTGGCTTAGCACTTCACCTTGCACTTCAGTGAGGACACATGTCCCTTTACCAGCTATTTGGTCATTCTAACATGCACATTTTGTGTGAATGGCAAGAAGGCTTGGTTCTCCTCTATGAATTGGTCTATACTGCAATTGATATGCTTCTGAATTAAAGTATCCTTCTAAATTAAATATTTCTGCAAATAGGTTTATGTATCTATGAATTCATGGAATTAAACTTATCTGCTATGATTGAATCAGTGGCTATAGCCTATCTGAGATAATTACCTTATCTTCCATCAAGAGGAGCTACTGCATGCTGTCTCTTGTGTCTTTTTGACATAACCCTTGCCATCTTTGGTAGTGGCTTTGCACTGAGATATATCATCACAGGAACTGTCCAAAGATTCAAGACTAGAATGATCATTTCCAGTAACTTGGACACTGTATCCATGCCTTTCTGGACCTGAGGAAAACTGGAAGACAGATGTCTTAATGTACTTTCTGCAGGCTTGGTACACTGTTCAGCAGCCTCTCCCTAGGAACTGGTGCCACCCACAATAGGCTGGGTTCTTCCCACCTCCGTTAATAATAAGCAGGACTGTCCCCCACAGAAAGGCCCACAGGTCAACCTGATCTGCATCTTTTGCATTCAAACTCTATACTCAGGTGACCCTATGTCAAGTTGACAGTTAAAACTATCCAATGGAACACGTTACTAAACAGAGTAAACGTACATTTGGGCCATCATTCTGACAGTTGCTGCAGAACACTTTCGCACAGACATCTATGTGAGGACGCTGCATCTATGTGAGGGCAGCATCGTAACATTCCGAGAGACAGGATGAGGATAAACCTCATTCAGAAAGGACAAGAAAGTGGCCTCACCTTTATGACAAACCATTGCTGTGTGGACCAAGGAGGGCTCTCCAAGGACTGTAGTAATTCCTTCTGAGGGTGGCTTCATCATTCTCTGCTAGACCTCGTCTCTTAGGGTCCCACACCCTGACCCCACCATCCCACAGACAGAGCCCCAAGCATTGTCTCAAGCACTTCAACTTGACTCTTGAACTTTATCCAATCAGAGCACAAGTTTCATCCAGCCATCTTATCTGAGGTGCCCTCATTCTTTGGATGTGTGTGCATAGGGTAATGCATGTGCTTGTATGTGCTAGTGCATATGTGTGTGTCTATGTATCAAGGTCAAAGGACAATGTGGGTGTCCTTCCTGGGGCACCATTAACCGTTTTAAAGGCAGTGTCTTTCACTTCCAGTAGTCTCACTGATTCTGCTACCCTGTCTGGCCAGTGGCCCCCAGGGATCTGACTGTTTCAACTTCCCCATCATTGGAAGTACCAGCAAGCAGCATCAGCCCCTTTCAAATCAGGTTGCTGGGTTCTAGGGATTGGACTCGGGTCACCGTGCTTACAAAGGCAAGCTTTTCAGTGTGGACTCTCCCTCCAGCACAATTATTTATCTGTATTGTTAAGGCATGTGCACATTACACATTGGGTTATTCCCCCTCATGGTTATTTTCTATCTTAAATTGTACAAGAAAATTGATATTCCGTTCCCTCCACCCGTGTTTAATGGAAACGTGGTTGTTGGAAGCTCTTTTTTAAGTACAAGAATTTTCTCTAATTTTCACTCTATTACGGGCCAGTGCTTTTGTAAAACATGAAGAAAATAAATTACTAGCAAAATGATTCATGAGCTTGGATGTCCCAGCAATGTCAAGATGCCACGTAAGTCGCAAAATGCTTCCTCTTACATGCTGTTCATTCTCCCTGCGGTTTAGTAGGAGGCACACATGAAAAAAAATTCTCTGTCCTTCATTTGTGTGTGTGTGTGTGTGTGTGTGTGTGTGTGAGGGAGTGCACGTGTGCGTAGGCATGCACTGTGCTCGTGGGGGCCATTACAAGGCAACAAAGCCCCTGGGACTGGAGTTACAGGTAGTTGTCAGCTACCCAGGTTAGGTGCTGAGTAGCAAATGCCCTCTGGCAGACCAGCAAGCACCCTTAAGCGCTGACCCATCTCTATGTTCTTGCATGTTGGCATCTGTTCACCGCAGGCGTTGTGTTCCAACAGTCAGTTTGATCAAACAGGAGATTGGGACTCACATTGCTTTATTTTCATGGGTCTCTTAAAATAGTAATAAATTATTCTTTACTCATACATGTGCTACTGTAGAAAGTTCTGCCGGTGGTCTAACTTCTTCCTGTTGCTTTTTTAACTTGGCAATCAGAATGGTATGTTCTTAAAAAAAGAAAAGAAAGAAAGGAAGGAAGGAAGGAAGGAAGGAAGGAAGGAAGGAAGAAAAGAAAGAAAGAAAGAAAGAAAGAAAGAAAGAAAGAAAGAAAGAAAGAAAGAAAGAAAACATTTCAGCTGGAACTTGAGAATTAGTTCAGTGATTAGCAGCACTTTCTTACTCTTGAAGAAGATCTGAGTTAAGTTCCCAGTGCACACATCATGTCTCATAGTTGTCTGCAACTTCAGCTCCTCCTCTGGCTTCTAGGGGCACTAGGCACACATGGGGTACAGAAACTCACCCAAGCAAGCACACACATATGCACACACGTGTGCGCACACACACAGACACACACACAGTAAATAAATAAACAAAATAGACTGATAAATAAATAAATAAATAATTTTAACAAAATAATGGCTTTGGCCATTCTAGGTTAATTTTCTAGATCTCTTAATTGGTACTTCCCAATTATCTTCATTTCAGGAACATTTTCAAGTGGTGATTTGTCTCCAGGGATTCCATTATATAATAGAAATAACTAATTTGTTGTGCTTTGGAGACATTTTAACAAATTGATGGAAGCACTAGCTTTCATCTCGGAACACTTTTAGATTCCTAAGATTGAAAGCACGAAATTTTGAAGGGAGCAAGGAAGGTATAATGATACCCAGTCATAGCAACCATTAAAATGTATGACACAACAATAACCCACTTTGCTTCACTGTATATGTATTTTCGTTTCACTCCATTATTAAGATATTAATACGGTGTGGGTTTTGAATAATCAGATCTAAATATAGTCAAGTATAAGTCTGAGAGGCAATGAATGCAATTGTATTTGAACATATTTTTGAAAACTATAATTTGATCCTAGGACTGATTGTATGTGTGAGAGAGAGTGAGAGAGCAGGGGTGTGTGTGTGTGTATGTGTGTGTGTGTGTGTGTGTGTGTGTGTGTGAGAGAGAGAGAGAGAGAGAGAGAGAGAGAGAGAGAGAGAGAGAGAGAGAGAGAGAGAACAGGTAGGTGTGTATGTGTTTATGGGACTAGGATGCATGTATTTGTGTGCACCTGCATATGGAGGCTGAAGGTCAACCTCAGGGGTCCTTCTGCAGAAGTTATCAGAACTATCCTTTAAGACAGTGTCCCTGGCTGGCCCGGACCTCCTCAGGCAGGCTCAGCTTTGCTGACCAGTGAGGCTCCACGGCTGCACCACAGTGTAAGCCAGCACGGCCTGGAGACCTGGAGAAGGCGGAACCCAGGCTCTTGCGCTTTCGAGCAGGCACTTTTCTGATTGTCTTCCCAGCCCTGTATGTGAGATGGCTTTATGATAAAGTTGTGGTTGCTGTTGAGACTTTTTTGATGCATGTGTTGATTGTCGTGCAAACTGGCACATTTCGGCTAGTTAGTAAGACAAGCTAGTTTGCTGTGATATCTTCCCAGCAGAGTCACGTGCCCGAAGCTTGGCCCGCATTGTGTCGATGTTGAGATGTGGCCTTTAAAAGGTTGGGCCTCCAGACGGGGGAGACAGCTCCGCAGCTGAGAGCACTTGTTGCTCTTGCAGAGGAGCCAGTTCGTTTCCTAGCAACCACCCAGGGCTGCTCACAATCACCCGTAACTCTAAATGTGAGGCTGCCTCCTGGCTTCTGCAGGCACCCGAACTCATAATACATGCATACGTCCAGAAAAAACACTCATACACTTAATCAGATAATAATAATCTAGATAGTTATTTATCTAGATACATAAAATACGTATCTAGAGATAGATACACATTTTTAAAGGTAGGGCTTAGTAAAAGTAATTTCTTGGGCCACTGGCTATAGAAGGCTCTCGCAGGGTGTGCACTCTCCTGAGAGGGGACCGTTGTACTTAACCAGAGGTTGAGCAACTGGGAACAACTCCATCTCCCAATCTTAGGTTTTAAGTTACCAAATCTGTGGAATAAATGAATCCCTTTTGTTATAAAATTATCAGCATTGGATATTTTATTATAGCCATGGAAATGGACTTACATATCAACCACGTTCATTAGTCTGCCCAAATTTTATTCACAAACCCTGAATTTAATGGATCTCATGCCGGGCATCTCTGTTTTGACATGTTAAACCATCTAGGTTCTCTTAATTTGTCAGATACTTGGGGGGATACTTCATGCATATCAAAATTATTTTAGAAAAATTTCCCCTCTTTATCCCATTTATCTTATCATGTAATCCTTCCTGTTTTCTTGCTTTTTTGTGGTCCTTGGCTCAACTACTGTGAGACATGACTTTATTATTTTATGTCTAGGGATTTTTACTTTATGATGGTTTTCTTGTTAAATCACCGCAATCAGCCTCCTTTATTCTTTTCTTTGGTGATTAACTCAAAGTGTCTACCATAAGCTTGGGTTTTGTAGCTCAATTTGAGTTTCGGTTTTGATTGCTGCATAGGCATGCCTCCTGTGTGCTTCCTGGGACATGGGGAGCTTACCCTGCTGTCTTTATTAGTCTGCAAACTGCTCCCTTTGTTCATATGTAGAGAAATAAGATTTTTTCTGTGCTTTTTGGAGGGAGCAGAGTCTCAGAACAGCTTCTCTAGATACATGACCCTCAGACTCCCTTTTCTTTTTGCCTGCTCTCAAAATATCCTGATGGCCAAGGAGCCACAGACAGATTGGGCTGGATGTCTCCTATCAAAGGTAGAAAAATGCCTCCTTTCTCAATGCTCTTGTTCTACTCAAACTGTGAACAGGTTAAAGAATGTCCATTCACTTTAGAGAAGTCCTCCTTTATTCAATTCTGTTAAATCAACCATTGCTCTTCCAGGAAGTTCCCAGCTACAACTCAAGATATTATTCTATCAACTAAGGGTTTTCCATAGCCCTGTCAAGTTAATATGCAAAATTAACTATCAGAGGCCTTAAGGTCACGATAAAAGATACCCATCACCATCCTCATCATTATCTTCATCACCAGTGTTACTAACAATTTCTCCTCTTGAGTGTGTTGAGGGAGAGCGATGGGCAACAGATAACACAACCACTGTACTACAGCATAGGGTTAGTGTCTCAGTCAAGGGCGCAAGGACTAAAAGCTAAATATTCTGCCTATGGTTTGATGCACCATCACAGCTGCAAAGCTGGAGGCTCATACCATATTATAAATTCTATTTATATTTTTTAAATGATAGGTTCTTTGTCTGTGGAAGGGCTTCGTAATAAATCTAGACTATTTTATTTCAGAATCTTATTTTTGTTGTTGTTTTGCTTTGTTTGTGTATACAGTGTTCTGCCTGCACGCCAGAAGAAGGCAGTAGATCTCATTATTAATGGTTGTAAGAAGACATCATGTGGTTGCTGGGAATTGAGCTCAGAACCTCTGGAAGAGCAGCCGGTGTTCTTAACCTCTGAGCCATCTCTTTAGACTACAATCTTTTTTTTAGGACTACAATAAGTGTTTGTTTTTATAAGGTAAGTAGGTAGGACACAGGTATTTCTGCAAGTAGACTGTGTCTGGTACATTCCTAACCGTGTGTCATGAACTCTGAGGTCATTGTCACCCTCCAAAATGTCCCTTATCTTCAGTTCCAGAATTCTCTGCTTATTATGGACTTCTCTCAATGTTTCTAATGGGAATCTGTATCAGTCTTCACACGAGGCTGGCTTATGGAGTTTGTGCCATCACCACCCCAGCTCAGCGAGCACTCTTGACCCTGATCACAGGACATGCGCAACAGGAATCAGGCCGTTTTTGAATACAGCAACGATGGATGCTGAAACATTAGAAAGAAAACACGGCTAGGTTTTAATGTTATTTACCACGAAATGGTGAGACTTGAGGTCAGGCTTTTTCCTGGAAATTTGGTCTTTCACCCATGAATAAACATTACTTAATGGAGAAGACATTGGATATTTTCAAATCCCAGAGAGTGGGGGGATGCCAGTGGACACATCACAGAAGCAAAAAAAAAAAAAAAAATGACTCTCAAATTAATAAAGATGAAAATGACTTCTTCTCCTGTTTCACAGATGTTTAGAACAAGACCACCACGATACACCTTTCAGATCCATTAGAGGGGAGCGGAATTTGAGTTTGGACCCAACTGTAAGGAGCAGGATAGTCTCACAGCTCATGGATGAGGGTGCACATTTTCTTTCTAATGTTTTAGCACCCATCGTTGCTGTATTCAGCTGCAATAAGAGGAAGCTGCAAAGAGAACCCAGAGACAGAATGTTCCATAGGGCTGTTTGTAACCCTTTCCACACTACACCTTAGTGACCGGCGTTACGTAAACAGACTGAGCTTCACTCAACTCTTTGGCACCAACAATGGTGAGACTGTTGTTCTTTGCAACTTTCACTTTTTGTGTAGCCTAAAACCAAAACCCCACTTGAATCTTGCTTTTTCTAGTTTCTGTCTACTCGAAGACACAGAGGACCACAGCGGCAACTCCTATGAGACCAGGACCCTAGCACAGGATCCTCTCAGGCTCTGATTACAATAGTCAATCGATTATTGGTGTAAGGAGAGAAAGCGTGACTAAGCAGGCACAGCGCCTAGGATCCCTCTTTTTGTTTGTTGTCTTTTATTTCTTGGATGTTTCTAGTAAATTTCCTGTCCTATTTGAATGACCAACAGCTGACTTAGAGCAGCAACCAAGATCTTTCTCTTGCTGTCACATAAGAGATAAAAATCTAAGTTTTTCTATAAATCTTGAGTTACAAACTTTTCTCCTTCCAAATAAAGATTTTTCTCAGATTTTGGCATTTGCTAATACAGAAGGGTGAAGATCAGTCTTTACAGGCAATTTTCTTCCTTCTGCTCTGGTAAATGCAAGGTGTAATTTTATTCTTCTAATTCTGTCTTTTTAAGCAGCCTTGGGCAAGAATGATTCTCTGCTCAGATTGTTTCTCAGCACGTGAGGCACCCTATTCCCTGGGTACTTAAGGTTTTGTGTGACTCGGGGACTTGGCTCTTTACTTAGCATATGGCCTTGACCATCGTCCTTCTCCTGTTGTTCCGGCTTCCTCCTCTGAAGCATAGAAAGTCGCCAGGTTCTGTCTCCACCCTCTGCCATGCTGTAACCTCTTTCCTTTGTTATTTTCATAGCTCTATTCTCTTTCTCTTAGATGTTTTAAAGGGTTCCAGTGCCGGCCCAGTGCATCATGGGCTAGATTTTCCACAGCATCTGTTCTGTTTCTTACTTTTCATTTTGATGTTGCTGTTCCATTATTAATGACCTTAGAGCAGTGGTCCTCAACTTTCCAAATACTGTAATCCTTTAATATAGTTCCTCATGTTGTGGTCACCCCAACCATGAAATTATTTCTTTGCTACCATATAACTGTAATTTTTGCTATGCTATGGATTGCAATGAAATATCTGACATGCAGAATATCTACTATTCAAATCCCAAAGGGGTTTTGACTCACAGGTTGAAAACCACTTTCTTCACCCAAGAATCTTATCGCTTTCCTTGTCTTCAACTGTGGCTCCAGGTGACAGCTCTGTATAGACTGGCGGTCTTGAGTTCCACTACTGATAACCCAAATGTCTGGGTTTCTTTTTCATAGACCAAATCCCATCATCTTTGGAGTGGTATCCTCCTATAAATCTAGACCTATCATCTCTTGACTTGTGGCTCAATGTATTTAATTCCCACATTCCTTTCTTTTTATTTTTTAAGTCTCCTGCCAACAAGAAAGGACTCCTACTGATTTTTTTGCTTATACAAATCTGCAAATTTCCCTCTGCCCTTTTCTTTGTGCCTGTTGTTTGACTTCTCTCTACCCACCACACCTCGACTCCTATGAGCACTAACTCCGGCTGCTTCTTAGACTTTCCTCTGCAGCAGTCCTCAGGGCTAAGGAGAAAATTCTCCCATTTTCCACTGTGTAGATCTTGAATATTTTCATAATTGAATCTCTATAAATTTCTGGACTATCTTAAGTATTTACTTTGGGTGTTTTTCAAAAATATTTGCTGATGAGGGAAATTTTAATGTAACATATGTAACTCAATATAATACATATAATTGTATATAATATATACATTGAAATGTCTCATTTAAATATCAAAAGACTCACCTTAGTACATAGTGTTCAAGTCTTAGAGCAAGAGTATATACTAATAAAATAAGGATATGTCCTTGAATGAAGATGAGAGAAGGTTTGATGTTCCATCTCATTCTCAAATCCTCCTTTCAAAATATATGTGTGCTCCCTGAGATAAATTCACTAACGTCTGTTCTTCATACACCAACGAGACTTTAACAGTTGTTTTCTACATTATGAGAAAGATACAGGTGTGGAGCTCTACTCTCCCTTCTAGGCCTCAGCCAGATCTCTGTAAGCATCTACGACACGGCTCTGAAGAGCTGGTGTTCCAATCAGGTTCTTTTTGTTGCAATCAACAATTTGGAAATTGACTTGGGCTAACTGAAGCCTGAAGGTAGGCTGAAAAAATACTGGCAGCTCAGGAGTTGATAGGCAACCTGGAGACTAATGTCAAAAGAGACACAGGAAAAAGTGGCCTCCCAGAAGCCTGGAATCAAGGGATACAGGAACTTAGGGAACAAGCCACAGCAGGAACAGTTTGGCCACCTTCAGGGTGATTAAACTCCAGTGGATATGACAATGTCTGGCTGCTACTTTGTGCAGGAGTTCAATTCCAGGGGGAAAGCATGAGTCGGGTGGGCTTTAGATCACAACTCTACTTCTGTCTGCCTGGGACCTCAGAAATCTTGATTAGTATCCTTCTGTACAGCATCCCAAAAGCAAAGAGTAGCTCTGTGGGAACCTAAGTGCTGACAAAAGGCTGAAAGACCCTGAGGAGTCAACATCCTAAAAATGTCAGCTGCAGTTCAGCATCAGCCTGAGCCTTTGCAGGTTATGCATGTCATCCCGCAACTCCTGTTATTCTCGTCGCTGCTCTGCCTCAAACCTCTTCATCAGCTTAGTGTTCTTAGTTTGAGGATTCACATCTGAGCAGGTAAGAACTTTCTAAATAAATAAGATAAATCAGGAGTCAAAATGTGCCTGCTCAATACACTTACTATGTGATCATGAACAAATTAAATTCTCTGAGCCTCATTTTCCTAATTGGTTCTGGAATTTTTCAGTAATTTGACAAGAATGCACTGCTCTTAAATACTCCATAAGTGATAGATTGCTCCTCATTATAGCCATGGAAATTTGTATTGGTGTTACATATAGGATGATTCCGATTAATCTGTTATTCTATGACTCTACTCTAAATATCATATCTAAACTATTCTCTCATACCACTAACTTTAGGAAAAGATGAGAAATAATCCTCTGGTCTTTCCCCAGACTTTACTCCAGTTGAGTAACAAGCCAGTCAGATCCTACACAGTCAGTCTACAGAAGGGGCATTGTCTAACCTTAACGGAACTTAGAGATAGCAAGCAACTGAATCAAACCAAAGCAGATATGACCATAACACAGGCTAATATGCTCATAGACTATTCGATAGTGGGTCTAGCTTGGACTGTATCTAGAAAGTGGGGCATCACAATGTACTGCACAGGTTTTTTTTTGTCTTGTTTTGCTTTGCTTTTTTTTTTTTTTTTTTTTGGTTTTTCGAGACAGGGTTTCTCTGTAGCTTTTGGAGCCTGTCCTGGAACTAGCTCTTGTAGACCAGGCTGGTCTCGAACTCACAGAGATCCGCCTGCCTCTGCCTCCCGAGTGCTGGGATTAAAGGCATGCGCCACCACCGCCCGGCTTTGCTTTGCTTTTTGAGCCTGTGAGGGACATTTTCATTCACACCACCACACTGAATAAAATCAATGAAGGTTGTAGGAGCACCACTCTTTAAGAAATATAAGCCAAGTTTTACTACATGTGCATTGTTACCTGCCTGGTATAGTACAGGCAGAATACAGGCTGTATTGCTGAATCAAAGAGATCCTGAACCACATGACCTTCTCACTCAGCTGCCAATCAAAGGCAAGGCAGCTCCGCATTAAGATATTATCATGACCCAGCTCAGCCTTCTGCTATACCATTGCTCTTTCATCTCCCTTGATGAAGGCCTGTACATCCTATTAAAATCTGAATTGCTGCCACATCTCCAGTCCATCCCAAAGAAAAGAAGAACAATAAAGCTTGAAGACCAAGTTATCTTCTTTTATCCCACTGTGTTGTTTCATTTAGACTTTCCTGAAGTGTACATTATGACAGTAAGCTGGGTCCACTGAATTTTCAACCTGAAGTTTTATCGTATGGGTTCTACTCATGTCATGGATAAGGGGATGGAGAAGCCATTCCCTTTGAGCAGGGGGTGTGGACTGAATTCTTATTACATGTTGACTTAGTGGGGGCTGGGTCATGTTTCAAACTGGGTATCCATGCACAGAGCTGGATCTACAGAGCAGAGAAAGGGATTCTGTGGTCTAGGCAGCTGCCGTCAGCTGCTGGCAAAGCATCCTGCCTCACAGCACAGAATAGCCATTCCTGCAGAAGACCCTGCTGTCCTCATAATGGAATTAGATGCTGCCTGTCTGTCCACCAAAGCGATAGGAGGACATCGAATTACTAAAATAAGTCCTCTATGACATCATCTAAATATTCTTTGGGGAAAGGTGTCTTCTTCCATTGTCATTGACAGGTAATAGAATTTATCTTGTCTGGCCCAGGTGTGTGGATGCGTATAATAGCTGGCATGGTTTTTAATTTGTTTTTTTGTACTGAATATTAGCAATATCATTGCATTAGCTCACACACACCACATTGCACCAAACCCTATTCTAGGCCCCTTACACACACAACTTGTTCTATCGTAACATTTTGTCAAATGGAATAATGACATTCACTTTGTTGGTGAAACAGCGGAAGCTTAGGGAAGTTGTCATGTATGTCCCAACTCTCAGCAACAGCAGATAAGCAAAGTAGACTTTACCTGACTATGGTTGCCTATAGCATGAGTGATAAAAACCCAGGGACAGATATTGGGATTCCAGCTGAAGATCAGAAAAGCAAAGCAACAAAGTCACTAAAAGGTTCTTACCTCTACCAAGGCTCAGACAAACAAAGAGGTGATCCTATCCTCAGCATGACTGTAGACTGCCAATGCTCTCCACCAAACCTCAGAATGCAATGAGCTCTTGTCTCCTCCTGCATTATATACCTCTCTGTATATAATGTGCCCAGACATATCACTTCTGTCTCCACCTCCCTAGTGCTGGGATTAAAGGCATCTGACTCCCGAGTGCTGGGAGCACCTTCATATGGGTTCTATTTCTCTTTTTAGACAGATTCAGTCTTGTGTAGCCCAGGATTGCCTTGTGTCTTGCGATTAAAGGTGTGGCCTCTAATGGCTTAGCTCTGTACCCTGATCTTCAGGCAAGCTTTATTTATTAAAACACAAATAAAATGTCACTACAGTTACCACCACCGCTCTGTTTCTACTCCTCCCCCACCATTGTTCTTATGGTGATGGCTTCCTAAACCTGAGTACTGTATGGGTGTGTCCCAGCATTTTTACAGACATTATTACTTTGTCTGACAGAAAACACCATCTTCTCTTCAACTTGTGTAAACATAGAGGCTACTATCCATGCCAATTTATGGGTGACCTGACTTAAACCCAGAAGCTTGAATTTTAAGCAATCCTAAGCTAGAATTAAATATCTCATTTATACCTCATTTAGCAGATGGAGAAACTGAGGCACAATGATACAAACTAATTTCTGGCATCAAAGGACACTCTGGTTCAAAATGTGGGTCTCCTTGCTTGGAGAGGTTGCACATGTGTTTGGAGAGAGTGTGGACTATGGATTGCAGAAAACAACTCGGGGTTCAAATCCCGACTCTTCCTTGGTGATGTGAACTAGGGCTGGGTTTCATCATTTCTCTGAGACTGTTTCTCCATATGCAAAATGAAATGGCTATTACCTACCTTGCAGTAAGAGCAGTGATTGCTGGAGATGAACTGGAGAAGTACCTGGTAGGTGCCTTGCTCAGAGAAGGCATTGACAGAGTGGTAGCTGATTCCTAAAGCGCACATCGTCGCTTGTCCTTTACTTGGTGTCTCGGATAATTTTCTCACTGTCAAAAACCAGAGCTGCTCGTGTGTGAGGCAGAGTTCACTCTGAAGGCTTTGATTTTTTAATTTAAAGGGAGAAAAAGTTAAAAAAAGTGCTGAGCAAATATTTCTACTATTCAATCATTAAATATTAATCGATGTCGATGCGTTTGAAGGGGCTTTTAGCTGTGACAGGTGAGCTGAATTAGAAGTTCTGATTTAATGAAGCCTCCCGGCCACTTGGGCAAAATGTCAAGGTGCCAGGTACAAGGGAGAATTATTAACTGATAAACAACCTTCTAAGAAAGATTAGTAACTAGGAAAATGGGAACCAAACAGGGCTTCTCTTTTCTTCTCCAGAATTAATTTTCTTCTTGGAGCTCTTTCAGCCCTTTTGGAAGCAAGCTTGATCCTGGAACCGGTGAGTGGGGATGCCCCTCACCGCTTTGCTCAGACTGGCCTGGGAAATGATTAGGTTGGTGGAATGATGAATCCAGAGTGCAGCAGGATTTTTCACAGTCTCTGTGAACAATGCCCCATATTGTGCTCACTCTGACAAGCTGTATTTTTACATTTGACATGTGAGAGGAACATAGAAAATAACACACTGACAGAGCCGTAGACACAAGTCATGCATCTTTCTAACGTAGATTGATGAGTGAGAAAGAATATATTTAGTGAGCCCTTCTTAAGCCCGCCAAGGAAAATATATAGATCCACTACCAATGGATTGACTTATGCATCATATAAACATTCTTTACAAGCAAGGGACAGAAGACGACAGCCTCCATCCACTTCTGGGCTAGTAAATAGATTAGAAAGATTAGCAGGAACCAACATAGAGCGTGTACAGCAGTCACCGCCTCATGGTTTGTGTCTACCTGTTGTTCTAAGAAATAGGGCATGTGGAATTTCCCCATTGAGATATATGGGCCTGTTTCCATTTCAAATTAAAAGCAAAAGAATCTGCCGTTAAATCAGAGCTGAAAATACAGCTGTTCAGAGAAGGCTCTAAGTGAAAACTGAGATGGGAGAGCCATGGCTCCTTGAGCAGCTGTGTCTAGGAGGAGAAGCCCACGATACTATAGATGCCCTGTGCTGGCTGCCATCAGCAGACAAGGGGCCAGAAGATGACTCAGCCAGTAAAGTACCTGCCGTGCAAGCACAAAGACATGAGTTCACATCCGCAGTTCCCGTGTGCAATGCCAGATGCAGCAGTGTGTGCACCTAGAGCCCCACTGCTAGGGAGGTTCAGACAGAAAGATCCCCGAGGACTTCCGACCTGAAGTCCATTTGAATCGATGAGCTCTGTGTTCAATGAGAGATCCTTCCACAAATAATTAGGTGGACCATGTCTAGGAAGACACTTGGCATTGACCTTTTGCATCTACATGTACACATACATGTTCACACACACTATATGCATTACATATGTGTGAAAGCACACACATACACACACACAAACATTAGATGGCAGAATGGGAAGGATTGTATCTTCAGTGAACTTTGCACTTTACTGGAGAATTTCCCAGAGAGCAGGACTCGTCTCTATTTTGCCCTGGAGCACTACTGGTGATAGCTCCAGCGTCATCCTTTTCCAGAAAGGACGGAGTTAGCTGTCTCACCAGTGTGCTTCCTCCATGGAGCAGCTATGGCCCCTGATGGTCAATGAAGAAGCTCAAAGTAAAGTCCATGGGGGTTCCATCACTATAACCCTGGGGTTGATGAAAGACCTGCATTGGGACACCATCACATCCCAATGTCTCACTAAGCTCAGTCTTGCTTCCAACTATCTCAGGACAATCCCACAAAGTGCTCTCTGATAAATATTTTTGATGATAATCTTCATCTCATAATTTATGTCTAGGGACACAAAAGCAGCTCCTTTTATCCCCAACTAACATGATGCCTCATATAACTCACATAAAAATTCTCTGAAGCGTTCAGAAATACATATGGATAATCACCCATCCAAAACATTTGAAAACCAAATCACAATCAATTCACTTTTTGAGACAGAAAATAAACAGAGAAAATCAAAGGCGTCACACGAAAGACTCCACCAATGTGCTTCCAAGCGCAGACTTTCCATTGATTTACTCTTTGTTTCTTCACTTTTGATTATGTACCTAAGTTAATATGAAGGCAGATAAAGGAGAAGAATCCCCAAATCCTAAAACCAGAAATGGCTGTAAGGTAATCTAACTCAGCTCTGAGCCCTACAAACTACAACACCAATCTGCAAGGGGGGATGTGCCCAACTGTGCAACGGTGTCACAAGTGTCATAGAGTTGTCCAGCCATTCTGCTTTGATCGAAGGCTTGCTTCATAGACGGGAACCCATACCTGGAACCATAGATCTACTAAGGAACCAATGGCGATGGAAGTAACAGGCCCTAGTAGGATCCTTCCTACTGTTGTTTAGATAATTTGGCAGTGCCAAACTGTCTTCTAAACATTTACATTTATACCTGTAGACAAATGCTACTTTGGTCCATTATCAGAGAAGCTTCTCTTTGGAGGAAACAGCAGGGAATGCAGACTCATGGCTGCCCAAGGTGCTGAGAATAAGCAACGCTTGATGCTCAGCCCTAAACGAGGCAGTGACACCACCACAGAATATCATAGGAAAAGGAATGGGAAGAATTTAAGAGCTGACAGAGGAGAAGGGCTGCAAATGCCACATTCTAGACACGACACAGCGGTCGCAGCCACGAACTCACTGCCTCAGTCCTACACACAAGTAGCCCTCTCAACATGCAAGCCTGGATGGTGGAGAGGCACCTGGGGCCTTGCTCCTCTCTGCTTAATTAGAGATTACTGAGAAATCCTGAGAGCGTGGGTCTTCAGCTGTGTTCCCACACACATTGGGGCTCTGCAGCATCCAATGGATAGTTCCATTTCGTCTCCATATAGGATGCTCTGGCTAAAATCATGGGTTCTCAAAACCAACTTAAAAGGCAGGCGTGTGGGAAAGAGACTCATATAGAAGAGGAGAGCTGTAGGGTGTGAGGGCAGGGATGGTAAACAGAGGATTGGGGCGAGTGTAGTCAGAATGCATTGGATACACATATGACATTCACAAAGAATAAATTCACTTAATTATTTTTTAATTTTTATTTATTTGTTAGTTTTTTGAAACAGGGTTTTTCTGTGTAACAGTTCTGGCTGTCCTGGAACTCACTCTGTAGACCAGAGTGGCTTCAAACTCACAGAGATCCTCCTGCCTCGGCCTCCTGAGTGCTGGTATTAAAGGCGTGTGCCACCACCAACCCACCAACTAATAATTTTTAAAGTAATAGTTGAAAAATATTTTTTCTACTCTAGGGAACACAAAAAGGTTAAGAATCAAGTAACTGAATCAAACAACCCTGAATTTTTCTTTTCTTTTCCTTCCTTTCTGTCTGTCTGTCTGTCTTTTCTTCATCCTCTATTTCTTAACATAAATTAATCAGCTTATTGCAGGCTAGGCGAGTCTTTTACTGGTCTTTCAGTTCCCTCAATCTTCTGCTGATAGACTTGACTATGACAGAAGTGGTGTAGGTCCACACACCCCACTCCGCCCCACCTCCACCCCAGCGTCTGTTTCCACTCAGGAACCACAGTGCCAGATGCCAACGGCTCATCTCTTTCTTTGGGTCTTGCCCTAGAAAGAGCAAGTGTTCTTGGCATGCTGTCATGATTTCAATTTTCTTCACCGCTTTCTGGAGGGAGGCACCATAGCAGGTTGCATGTATCCGGATGATCTCGCTTCTTGGTGTGTTTAGCCACGTCACTGAAACCTAAGTTCAAACCTAGAGAGTGAAGTTCTGCTTCTAATAGCGAGCAGTCACGGACACCTTAGCCTGCAGGTTAGTGATGATACAGAGCGGTGAAGAGGAGCCCAGACTGTTCCAGCATAAGCAGCGTGTTTTAGGCACTTGATTTGAAGGCCCTCCACCTACTCAATCCATGTTCGCTTCACTTGCTTCCCTCACATTTCCTCTCTCTTCCCTCTTCTCCACTTTCTGCTTCCTACATCCCTTCCCTGCATCTGTGCTTTCTCCCCCTTGCCACTCCCACCCTTCCCTTATCCCACTTGCTCTATTGATTTTTTTAATTGTGTATGCAGATGTAATCCAAATATGGTGAGCCAGTTTATTCTGTGACACTTAAGTTGAACCAATAAAAGAGGGGGGGGGGAGAGGAGAGGAGAGGAGAGGAGAGGAGAGGAGAGGAGAGGAGAGGAGAGGAGAGGAGAGGAGAGGAGAGGAGAGGAGAGGAGAGGAGAGGAGAGGAGAGGAGAGGAGAGGAGAGGAGAGGAGAGGAGAGGAGCCTGGAGAAAGTAGCAACTTCCTTGGCAGGACTTGTATTAGAAGACTTGGCCCCACGATTTCCACAGAAGTGTGTTTGCTTGTTTTTATGCTATTAAAGTAATTTTGCATAGTAACAGTTTGCTCCTGTTGGAGACATTGCATTAGGTTTCCCCTAACATGTTTCAAAAGAAAGCCTTGATTCTTTATTCATGCTAGAACATCTTGTGCCTTTGGGTACAACCACTTAAACCAAAAGTGCTGCCTTTGACGTGTTCCTGATGCACAGAAGTGTGTTTTGGATGTCTTCTACATTATTGCTGCTTTTGCAGTGACTTCCATCTGACAAAGGGAACATGCAGAGTCGGGCCTGAGAGCTCACAGGAGTCAAGATTTGGTATCAAGACCCCCCTGACTCTGCCAGTTTCTTGATTATAGAACTTCCTCTTGATAAACATTGAATCTTAGGCACTGTGACTGAAGAGATGTCTCGACAGGTAAAAGCAGGTATAGTTCTTCCAGAAGACCTGAATTCAGTTCCAAGTACCCACTTCAGGTAGTTTACAACTTCCTGTGACTCCAGGCCCAGAGGATCAGATGCCCATTTCCGGACTCCCTGAGCACTGCACTCAAGTGAACAAATCCACATATGTACCTGCATGCCCATAATTAAAGTTAAAGAGACATCTTTAATCCACAAACCTATGAACACCTGATTTTTGACAAAGAAGCTAAAAGCATACAGTGGAAGAAAGAATGCATCTTTAACAAATGGTGCTGGCATAACTGGATATCAACCTGTAGAAGAGTGAAAATAGATCCATATCTATCACCATGCACAAAACTCAAGTCCAAATGGATTACATACCTCAATATAAATCCAACCGCATTGAAGAGAAAGTGGGAAGTAGCCTGCAATGCATGGGCACAGGGGATCACTTCTTATGTATAACCCCAGTAGCACAGACAATAAGAGCAACAATAAATAAATGGGACCTCCTGAAACTGAGAAGCTTTTTAGGGACAGAAGCAAGAGGGACAACCAAGGAACCCCTCTATAAGATGGTGCACACTGCCAAGTTGGATCCAGAGCCAAGCTCAGTCCCAATCACATGACACTTAGAAGCTGAATCCTTTCCAAACCCAGGATTCCTTAAGTAGCTACGCTGACTAATTACTTCCATCAGGATAATTGCTCCTAAGAAAAGGGTACAATTACTTCTCCCAAGTAGAATATTGACATTGCTTAATGAAGAATTAACGCATGCTGTGGCAAACTATGGGCTCAGATAGGGAATAAAGGTGTTCCCAAACAATCTGCTTCCAGGAACAAATTCCTAAGCATTTCTGGTATTGTCCTAAGTATCCTGAGTGAAACTACTAGGCAGCTCTATAGCAGGGAAGACTCTGCCCCATCCGTGGAAGGACATGACAATCACCAGCAGCAGCCATCGGTCAGGCACCAATGAGTCAAACAGCATGGTCAGGCATCAGGGCCATGGGATCCAACTCGTTTCCACAGACATGTACGTGTTTCAAATTGGCCCTTTTCAGTCATTGCTACATACAAATGGGACACTCACAACATGTTTCTTGGGTGAGTGGCAACGCTGAAAACTTGAGATGGGAAATGACTGGCACCAAAGCCTCCACTGTGCTGACTGGGACCTAGTGTGGCCACAGATGAATGCTTGCCCAGAACTGCAATGTACTCCATTATTTATTCATTTAGTTCACACTGATAAAGCAAGAATCCTATCGAAAGAGCTGATCTAATGGTTGTACCGGCTGCATAGGAATTAAAGAGGAATTAGAAAAAGAATCCACCATCAAGAGATTAACAGCTCCAAAGGAAGGGCTATCTACCATCTGTTAAAGATATCTTTATTAGAAACTGTCTGTCCACTATTCAAAGATTCTATTAAGACCAAGGAACTCTGGCCTAGAGAGTTAAGAGTGCAATGCATACTGCTTGTGCAAAAGACCTGAGTTCAGTTCCTGACACCTACACTGGGGACTTACAACCCTCTGTTACTCCAGCTCTGAGGAATCTAATGCCCTCTTCTTGCCCCCTTGAACACCCACACTCAAGTGCTGACACACGCGCACACACATAGAGATATATGTAATTGAAAAAGTAAATAACAAAGGACTCGTACTTGGTGCCTGTTGTGTAGACAGCTGTGAGTTCACAACAGAATTCCTCTTTAGAAACTGCTTTGGCCTGAAGAAAGCAACCTCACTGATGATGATCTTCCTGAGAGCACCTGCATTCAGGGAAGGGCGCTGTTAAAGCACCAAGGACTCCTGGCTCCACTGTAGCAATGCAAAGGACAGTGTATCTCTAGGTCTCATCACAGAGTCGCCCAAAGTTTCTCCTACAAGTTCAGCTCACTTTGTCTTCTTCCCCATTCAATCCACTGCTTGTCATTTATCACAGATGACACACAAATCCATCCTCGATGACTGCCTACATGCAAATCTCAACATCTTAGAGTTGGTCGCCTAGGAAGCCGATCTGGGATGGTCCCTACCAAAAGTTGAGTTTTGGAATGTACCTCTATGAAGGTGTTTTAGGAGACAGTGAGTGCATCCGAGTTCTAAGGTTAGAATTCCATCACTAACACCTGAGTATGGGGCAATGTTTTAAAGTTCTGTTCAAAGAAGACAGAGCTGGAACCTGTGGTGGGGTGTGGAAACGTGACAGCCTCCTTGGTGATATAAGAAGAGCCTCTCAACCTTTCCAGAGCCAGAAAAGACTGAATGTCACACCCAGGTCAAACATCAAAGAAGTTTGAGCTTTCAATACTAGAGCGTTTGTTACAGTAACAGAAAGATCCCGATCAGAAGAGGCTGGGACGTTGGATGCTGTGGTGGAAGAATTTTAAATATTGAAAAATCTTGACTATTCAGATAGCTTTCTTTATTTTGAACTCTGCAGCCATCCACAGTCTAACTCCCCCTCATAAAGAGCAGTCTATTTGTCCTATCTATCTATAAAGGGTCAGGAGGTCCTTTTTGGGGAAGTTACATACAGATCATGATCCCCCCCCATCTTTCCTAATATCCATTAAATAATGAGGGAGTTACAATATGCACAGATGGGAAAGTTCCATAGGTAAGAACAGAGGTTGTTAATCCTTGTAGCATGCAGTGGCATTGTCTAGGCACCACGTACCAGCAGGGACCAGAGAGCCCATGCACGTTACCATCCTGGAGATGTGGCATCATCAAAGGACTCACGTGTAAAGTTGGAAAAGGGTACATTTATCCACACGTGAGTGATCTCCTGTGAGGCAGCATTCATACTTTATGAAAGACTCCAAGAGATGATAAAAAATGTGCTCTGGGCATAGCTCTTACTAGCCTAGATAAGACAACAGCAGGTACCTACAGGAAGAGAGATGTACGGAGGATGGAGTCAGTGGTCAAGAGCCCCGCTACAGTAGATGCAACCACATAAGGCCAGAAAATGCATAAGTCAATCACCGCTTACAGAAGAGCCCAGAGAACAATCCATTCACCAAAGCAGTGGAGAGCACAGTGCTGAGAGATTCTTCTAGTGCTAAGTGACAACTGTCCTTCATAGACGAGAGCAATAATGTATTCCATTGGAGAGATGAGCTCCTTGACAACAATGAGCAAGAGAGCACCCTGAGATCACAAACGAGACAGCTGCACTTAATGCACACCGGAGGGGCACAGGAGTCTCGCCGAGAACAGGAAGGCCAGAGTACTAGTCAAAGCACGGTACAGAGCACTATGAACTGGGGGCGTGGAATATAGTGTTTTCAACAGCTAAGAGATGGGGAGAGGCTGAGGAGGGGTTTCAATATGAAAAATGCTTGCTAGGAAAGCTCACGAACAGGAGTCTAGACATTGGGACTGGAGACCTCATATAAAAAGCCTGATGGGGCTGGGCTCCTCGCCTTTGCGTTTTGGTTGGTTGCAGTTCTCTGTAATGGTGTCTGAAAAGAGAAATTTCCTTGAAGAAGGGTGAGAACTACACTTAGCTGCAAGAAGAAAGACAGAGGCTTGGAGTGTAGTTAAGGTTATGCTGGTTAGTAAAGTGGTCGTTATAGGTACTCCTCCTAAATGAGTGGCTTTACCAGCCCTGGGCAGTTGGCTAGGTTTCCAGTACAAGGCATAATTGCCCTCTTATTGAGTGGGTCTTAAGTCCAACTAGAGAGGTGGTGGTCACTGCCAAGGCACGCTTGCCAGGATAGCACCCTTAGGGTTGTTATTGTGAAACTTGGTTGTTGTAGTTCAGGCGTCGTAACTGGGTAGGACTGTTGGGAACTTGCCTTGTTTGGAAGCTTGTACAGAACCTTCTATGACCATGACAACAAGTCCTCAGGGCAGATGCTTCCTGGCTGGTTCCATCTCTGGGGCCTCTGGGCTCTGTGTCTGAGGTGAATTGTGTCTTCAGCAATAGGGACTTGCCTTGTGGGGGTGGGGCAACCAAGGACAATGGTGATAGGCTGTATGTTTGAAGAATCCCTTGGATAACTATGACCAACAAATTCAAAGAGGGATTCTCATGCCTGCTGTTAAGATTTGTGCTCGATGGTCTCTGGTTCTTGGAGGGAGCACTGTAAGCCCAATTGAGAAAATTCATTTTAAAAATATATGTATATTTATATAGAGAATTATGGGTATTGGGGGATATTTTCAGTAGATAGTTAATAGTATGATTCCTAATAAGTTTTCAAACATCCTTACTATGATTTTACCCTCCTCCCTCCTTTTGTATTTATTTCCCTCCCTGTCCCTAATTAAAGGCCCCTGCTTTCCCATTTCTGCCATCAGATCCCTTGTACACTGCTATTTTCCTCTCTATTGCTCCCACCCCACCTCCACCCTAGCAATGGTCCCTTTTCACTCTCTCTCAGTGTCTGCAGTTACTTCAGGGTATGTGCTCACATCTGAAAACTTGGAACCGGGCGTCTCAGACGAGAGGGAACATTCAATGTTTGTCTCCCTGGATCTGGGTCACCTCGCTCAATATCTTATTTTCCGATTCCAGTCATTTACCTGCAGATTTCATGATTTAATTTTTTATAGCTGAATAGCATTCCACTCTTCATTATCCACGGGTCCACTGAAGGACATGTACGCTGTTTCTGTTTACTAACAGCATCTTCTGAACCTCCGACTCACGGAACATGGGGGAAGAGGGGCAGAAAGTTCTTGGTTCATAAGAACCGAGAGGATCAGGGAGTTTGCTGTGAGACTGTGGCTCCTAGTATAACGGAAGCTACATCCAGAAATCTGACCGACCTGACTGCCTAAACATAAGCCAAACAAGGACAGCAACAATGCCCACGAGATGGGAGAAGAGACTATGAGTCCCCAACCCTACACAAAGAACTACAAGCAACTAAGGAATGCTGAGAGCAGGAGAAATAGTCTTCCCCGGGGAAGAGCACACCAATTGGTTATCCAATACCAAAGGGTTAACCCTTCAAACACATGTAGAGTAACATAATACAAACTGAGCAAGTTCTGCTCATGTACTAAAAATATATATTCTATGTGACAATGTGGTCATATACTTAAAAGAAAGAAAGGAGGGGGCTTTGGAGGGAAGGAAAGGAATGAGAAAATGATGCAATTAAATTCTAATCTCAAGAACATAAAGGAAGTGATTAAAATAATACAACAACATTTTTTAAGCCGGGTGGAGGGGCACGGCAGCCAGCCCGTCATCCCAGTACTTGGGAGGCAAACGCAGGACATCCCCAAAGAAAGCTACTGGTCGGACTAGCTGAAGCAAAAGACAGCAGACAGTGAGGTGTAAAGATCAGGACTGCGGTATCCATGAATCCAAACAGATCTAGATCTGCAGGGCAGATATTTACGTCAAATAGCTAACTGGCTCTGAAAATTTAATACAAATTCAGTCTTTTGATTTCCCAGCATGAAGGTTGTATTGTTGACCTTAGTAGGCTTAAATTTGATCTTCGTTGATGGAGGATACCTACAGCAAGGTGACTCCCCTGTCTCCCCATGTCCCTGCCCCGTCATTCACTTCCACCCCTGGAGTCTCCTTTTCCCATCCACACTCCCTCCTTCCATCACTTACTATTTCTCCCATTCTTTCCTCTCTTGCCTTTCTGATTTGGGGGAGCCCTTCCAAAGAAAAGGAATGAGCCAAAGTCTCCCTACAAGAAGGAAGAGCGGCTCCCAAGAGTCAGGTACCCTTTTCCTCTCTTAAATGTCTCTAATTTCCTCTGGAATGGCGTCTCTACTTGCTTCTTACTTGGGTTATTACCGTGGGCTATCTGCAAGAAGCACCCTGCATGGTATAGTGGCATGTAACCTTTCCCCTTTGATTCAGTAAGCGATACGTTTATATGTTCACCTGTGTGTCCATACGAGTGCACTGTGGTATGTG
The DNA here is from genome assembly GCF_903992535.2 of Arvicola amphibius. Classification (NCBI taxonomy): domain Eukaryota; kingdom Metazoa; phylum Chordata; class Mammalia; order Rodentia; family Cricetidae; genus Arvicola; species Arvicola amphibius. Next base: position 109,898,518 of record NC_052055.2, read on the forward strand.
TAAAGGGTCAGAGCCACTCTTGGGTTTCTTGAAAACAACCATGCCTCTGGCTCGGTGTCTTATCCTCAGATGCCCTCCCTCCCATTTTCTTTACAACAAAAACACATGCAGTGAGTCTTCAACTGCTATTTGCAAAATCAAGTGAATAGTTTTCCTGTGTGTACGTCTAGTCCCATATGATCCATCTACAGCAGGATTTAGAACAGACTAGGCAGAGCCATGCTGGGTAAACCCAACCTGATCCTTCTATACTTTCTCCTAAGGCAGCATGAATGGATGAACAACAATCAACACAAATGACGGCACTGGATAAAGTCACAAATTCAAAGTATATAAATGAAGACAACAGGGAGAGGGTCTACAGAAACAAAAATCACCCAGCCCAGTTCAAAATGGGAACTGCTACTTCAATCTAACTGATTTTAGCTGGATGCTACCTTCAGGCTTATAATGTTTCCGACAGGCTCGTGTGTTTGAACACTCAGCCCCAAGGTGGTGGTGCTGTCTGGGCGAAGTTAAGAACATTTCATGCACAGATCGTAGCTAGAGGAAGAAGGCTCATCCAAAGATCCTAGCTAGGGAAAGAAAGTCCATGTGGGGCAGGCCTTGACATTCATAGCCTGGCCCTACTCCCTGTCTTCTCTCTACTTCCTGTCCTGTGGAGAGCTGCGATGTAGAATCCCAGCCATGTGTTCTGTCTGTGAATCTCCTCCCATTGTGGCTTCTCTGTTGCCTTGGACTCCTCCCTAGTATTGTGAGGCAAAATAAATCTGTCTTCTTTTCATCAGACACTCTGTCCCAACAGCGAAGTAATTACTACCTCAGGCAAGAGCAAAGGCCTAGGTTGATGGGTCTTCTTCATTCTCACTGCTCCCTTAACTGAATCCTCATTTTTAAATGTTTTAATATGACTTTTAATCTTGTGGGACACCAGGGTGAAGAGGAACACAAATGCTCACCACAGGCTAGGATGTAAACTAGCAATAGCTGCTGTCACCAGGCTTAAGACCTATGAGCAGAGAGGTAAACAACAGGTTTGACAGCCAAGGTTGAATGATTCCTTGTCCCTGCCTGTCACATATCTAAGTGGCTACACTGACTGTCATGTAGTCGATGGTGATGAGATAGAATTATTGCAGTCCTTCTAAAACATTTTGACTAAGGATGCTACATTACATTCAGTGTCAAGCATAAATCATGTCATGTGATGGCTGCTGCCTCCCTATCTATTCATCTACAGATATGGAGTACTTCCCTTAATGAGATAACCATTCAGAGAACCCGAGAGGTCCCAACAAGCCATCCATGTACAAATTCCATTGCTCATAAATACTTGGTATCAGGGAGGGCGGTTCTATTTTTAGTTTCCTCATGGATTATTCACGAGAGTGCGGTAGACCGTCTGTGTGATTTTGCTAACCTTTCTTCAGATTCCGTTTCGTATACCTGGGTACTCTGGAAACTGTTTCCTTCCTGTTCTGTTAATTTAGCTGGAATCATCTTGGGTGAATAATAGGCTGGCATCCTCAAAATGTCACGCGTGTGTGTGTGTGTGTGTGTGTGCGTGTGTGTGTGCGTGTGTGTGTGCGCGTGTGTGTGCGCGCGCACGCGCACAGACACAGACACGAGTGCATACACTCCATGGTTGAACTGGGCTTTAAAAATCCATCCCCAGAATGGAGCCATAAACTCAAATAGAGTTGTTAGTCATTCTCCTAAGGAAGAGAACAGCCTTTTAAGACCTTCCCAGGACATTTTCTGGCTTCTGCATGAAGGAAGTAATTATGAGTATAACCCCAAAGCATTTGGCCCACTTCAGGCTGACTGTGGTTCTGAGCTTGAACACAATTGAATACAGTGTGGGTCGCAGCTCAACTACACTGCCAAATGAGAGGATCTCTTACTTCTGGCTGTTTTAAGGACTGGTGAAGTCCTGGGACATATTTTACTCTACACTAGCATTCTCCTTTCACGGGGCTTAACAACCTGTTTCCTTAATTAACCCTAACCCTGGGGCAGAGACCAAGCCCTTCCTTTCTATTGCTCTCCAAACACGGGAACAAATTCGCTGGAAGGAGGGCATGTTTGCAGCTGGCCTTTGGCCCCCCTGTGCCCGTGACAGCTCACTGACTCCCAGTTGGTTTTGGAACCCAAACATCCTCCAGTTGTGGGGTGTTTTGCAGGCTCTCATGTTGCTTTCACATGAGAGACTTTGCTCCGTCCTTCTGCTGTTCTCTAGGCATATTGCTAGTAGGTGAGGCAACCACTGTGCCTTTAACAGAGGAAAGAGCTAAAAACTGAGTCAGATGCTAGTGAAAGGAGGAGCCAAAGATGAGATCCTTGACCAACACCCCAGATCGCTGCTCTTCACTTTAGTGTAGAGAAGATCCAGCTTCAAACAAAATATTCTAGCCTGGAGCTTTTCCATTCCTGCTTAGAAGGTTTTCATCTTCTGGTGGAGTCGCGGTTGGGGCTTCTCATCATTCATTCTCTTCTCGAAGGCCACCCAGGAAGGACTCCCTTGACCACATGTCTGTATGTGTGTGCACACATGGATGAGTGCACACACTTCCCTGGCTTCTGCATCTTTAAGAACCATCACATCGTATCCACTCTGGTTTTTACCGTCCTGGAATGGTCTTGGGCACTCAACTCCTCCAGTATCATTTCCAATCCCCCCCAATCACTGCATCAGCCAGTATGCTCTAGGAATGCTGTACCCAGTTCCTGTTAATCCCTGCCTGTGCCCTCAAACATCAAATAGTGCACAGCACATTGAAAGTACTCACTAAATCTAAGTGAGACCGTTCACACCTATAATCCCAGCCCTCAAGAGTCTGCGGGGGGGCGGGCAAAGGCTTATGAATTTAAGGTCAGCTAGAGTTACATAATGAGTTAGTTATCCAACATGGTCAACTTATCAAATCCCTGTTTCGAAATATTTTAAGTATACCCAATGATATTTGTTGGATAAATGACTTCCCAATATTTAGTGTAATAGTCACTATTAATCCACAATAACAATGACAAAATCCCATAACCGTGGAAGAGGCTTTGCACTAAAAGTCCAACACTCCAGGCTCCTTGTACAGCTTCATAGAACCTGAAAGTGGCTATGCCTACAAACCCGGCTTCCTAGAAGCAGAATCTGCTTGAGAATTCCCAGGTCCTGGACCACGAACATCAAGGCTTAGACACAACTTCCCCTGTGCTCTCACATCTAGCCAGTCAGTTCTCTTCCAAAACCAACTTCCAATTAATGCTCACTGGCTCATCTGGAGGGTTTCCCCACGCTAAAAGTTCACAGTGATGCTCAGTTTTAGGCACAAGCGCAGCTCTCCACTATTGATCCAAATATCCCGCACTTCAGTAGATAACTGGGTAACATTTTATTAACTCTGGAATCTCAGCGCTTCAAGGTTTTCTGAAGTGTAAGGAGCCCAATGTTTCCCTAGGTTTCTTTGTCCACATTTTCCTAGGAATCTCTGGCAAGATGTTTATGAGTCTCACGGCTACCCTAATTGTGGTTGGGCACTCAGCCATCTCTGCAGACCTTCCCTTGCTGTGTGGAAATGTTTCCACTTCCCATGACTTTGGAGACAAGACATTGCACTTAACATGCTGAAAACAAGGACAGAAAGCACAGCAAGCAAAATGTGCTTTTGATTGACTCAGGGGAACCCAAGTTTCCCACTGCTCTGCTCTTCAATTTCAATGTCATCTAGTTTACCCATTAGGTTTGTTGTTTTGGTTTTAGAGACCGAGTTTCACTGTGTAACAGCCCTGCCTGTCCCAGAACTCACTCTGTAGACCAGACCGGCCTCAAATTCAGCAGTTCACCTGTCTCTGCCTCCCAAGTGCTGGAATTAAAGGTGCGCCCCACCACTACCCTGCTTTAGGTGTTCTTTTAAAGAATTGTTTTTATCTTATGTGTACGTGGATGTGACTGTGTGTGGATATGTGCACATGAGTGCAGCCATCACAGAGTCCAGAAGAGGGCGCCATATCCTTTGAAATTGGAGTTAACAGGCAGTTATGGGCCATTTAAAGTTAGTGCTGAAATACTAACTCAGGTCCCATAATGGAAGAAAAATAAATGCTCTTTACCACTGAGCCACCTCTCCAGCCCTTATTTGATTTAATTTGTATTTATTTTGTTTTCTAACCTGAAGCTAGATGAGTACTACATTGATTTAGATTTTTATCCTTCCTAATGTTTTTAAAGCTATACATTTCCTCTCATAAACAGTGTGTTAGCAGTATCCCACAAGTTTGGTAGGTTATGTTTTGATTCAGCAAAAAAGCATTTCCTAATCTCTCTCATGATTTCTTCCTTTATCTGTAAGTTATTATAGTTAGCAATGTGTGGTTTAATTTCCAAACACGGGGGGATTCTCCAGATGTGTTTTTGTTATTGATTTAGACTTTCATCTTATTATTGCTAGATTTCATCTGCTTTAAACTTGTTGGGGTTTGTACTACGGCCCAGAATAGCAACGGCTTTGGTGAATGCTTCCTGTTCACTTTCAAAGAACATGCTTTCTAGCTCCCCTTAGTGTCTGTACACTTTTCCTATTCTTTCATTTTACCCTCTATTTCTATCTTATAGAACTGCACACAAATATAATGGGATCTCAGAGGTGAAACAGATGGCTCTGAGGTGAAGAGTGCTTATCTGCCGCTCTTCCAGGGAACCCAAGCTCTGTTCCCAGCATTCAAGTCAGGTGATTCAAAGCTGCCTGTAGCTCTAACTCCAGGGAACCACAATGCCTCTGGATTCTGGGACACCTATGCTCCTGTAAATGCACTCACACACTGAGATACACAAACATTCACCATTTAAGGGAATAAAAGTTAATCGTTATAATAGGTTCTCCCTTTTACCAGGTCTGATAACCTGTCTCCCAGTTTTCCCGTTTTTATAAAAGTCTGCAGTCTTACCACCAATCTTACTGTTTGTTTCATTCTGTTTCCCTTTTTCCCACCTTGCCTTTCAGAATGGTTGTGATTTGTGCTTTTAGTTTCTCTTGGTTTGCTGGCTCTAAATTGCCTGTTTATATGGTAGGCTTATTCTGTGGTCTCTAAATACACCTTCAACTTATCACAACTTGGCTTTCAATGCCCCCAAACTGCACAAAATCAAACAGTTGGCATGAGGGTACTCTGGATGCATGCTGTATTGACTGCATTCCTGTTCTCAAACACATTCCTCCTGCACACACTGGAAATCCTACAGTGCAGTGAACTGCTAGCTCTATTTAACCAGGACATCACCCTACAAGGAAACCTGAAAGAGGAGAGAGTCCTTTACCATCCACCCGTTCTCTATCACCGTGACTGCGCTTTGCTGCTTTAGAGTCACATACATTTCATCTGAGGCTGCCATCAGCCAGCAGGGCTTTCATGCTCCTTGCGGTACACATCGTTGGTTTTTCCAGGAATCGGCTTCCTTTGTGTTCGTCAGGAAACAATCTTATCCTGTTTACCATCCTACTATTTCTCCTCTCTGCTCAAAACACGAAGAACTCCTTTGCCTATCTTCATTGTGGGGATCTTAGAGGTAGAACTCACAAAAGTGTAAGGCACACACACACACACACACAAATATTTAACTCTCAGACTTATCCAAAGAGCATCTCCAGCAAGTAACCAATGGTAGCTTGAGTTTTCTTGTGCTGTTACTGGTTCCTAGGGAACTTGGCTGTGGTTCTGTCTTCTGACTGGAGAGAAGAAGTCTGACCCTCAGCTCAGTTCTTCAAGGATTTAAGAAGAGTTGTTTGTATACTGCTTTGCTCAACTTTGTTCTTCATGGATGTAAGAAGCAGCACCTACCAGACCATTCAGAAGATAATTTCTGACTCATTTTATGATATACAAGAAATTTCTGGGGGGGGGGGTGCTTCTTCATTAGTTTGTTATTATTGTTGTTTGTTTGTCAATATTATTTGTTTGTTTTGGCAGATTCAGTATCTCTGACATTGTGGTCTCACTTTGTAGAATACTGGATTTCGTTATATTCCTCTAAGTAATGGTGGAGTTTGTTTTGACAGTAGTTACATAATTTACATGCTAGTTTGGTGAGTTTGAGTCTTGTTTTCAACCTTTCCATTCAATAGTTTTCCCTGTATGAGTAGTATTGTGGAATAATCTTTCTGCACACTATGAAGATGTGTCACTCAGATTGTTCTAATAAAAAGCTGAATGGCCAGTTGATAGGTAGGATTTGGGGCGACAGAGAGAACATTGAGAAGAAGGGTGGAGTCACCAGCCAGATGGAGAGGATGCAGCATGGGCAGTACAGAGTAAAGGTAATAAAGCCATGAGACAAAAAGTAGATTGATAAAAATGGGTTAAGTTGTAAGAGCTAGTAAGTAACAAGCCTGGGCTTTTATAATTAATAAGGATTCTCTGTGTGATTATTTGGGAGCTGGCTGGTGGGACAGAAAATTCCACCTACATGTGGCATTCAACGTCCAGTCATGTATATCCATATATGGCCTGAGAAAGCTATAAAAAATAGTTTGGAACACAGAGGCCAAAGCTGCTGGTGACTGTAGTCCCTTGGGTAGGTGGTAGCAGCATAAAGAAGCATGGCTTTTTTAAGAGGCCCTGCTACTGAGCACTTGAATGGCATTTATGGATGATGAGTAGTGGGCAGCCTGTTATTCCGTGGCATGAGAGTAGATAGAAATGACTATAGCAGTGTGGACCCAGAATCTTCCCAGAGCTGGAGTGGCAAACATGGCTCCCATTTGTACCTCTGCCATGAAGCTAGGCTCTAAGGGAACTAAAGGAGTGGGGTCAGCCACCAACATGCCATGAGCTAAGCTGCGTGGCACTTAAAGATTTTACTCATGCAGACAGAAAAGATTGCAGATACACAGTAAAGCAGGTTCAGAAGGAAAAACATTCTAAACAGGTTACAGTGTGTTTAACAATATAACAGGAAAAAGTCATTAAAAATAGTTTAAAATAGTAAAATAAAGTCTTTAAGGAGAGATGTAAAGTAATAATAATAATAATAATAATCCACTCCAGAGTCTACAGACCCCAATATCTTCATCTTTACCTTGACCAACATTCTCATGTAATATCATATGAATATACTTTTGCAAAGTCTTGTTTATTTGTTCTGGAACACACTGGACATGGTCCATCAATGAAAGAGTCATGGTTGAGCTCCATGCAGTAGCTCCAAGCCCAGCTTTCCTCAATGCCTCCAACAGTATCAAGAGGAAACAGTGGCTTCACATCTTCAGTCTTCTGGGGCTTTCTTCTTGGCATCTGCCCCAGGGATGGATAAAAAAACTGATATACATCAGTAAGACATTATCAGCATTTTTGTCAGAGATGAATCAATAGAAATTTTAACTTGGAAAAATCTATTTTAAGATTTTAGTTAGGATAAAACGCTGACTGAACAGGGTTATTATGGAGATGTTCAGCTCTTGAGTTCATATAGTTTTTAATTTTTCTGTTTTAAAAATTTACTTTATCTTTGAAAATCTTCACGGTTCATCAAGATGGCCTTTCAGTGTGAAGATCATCTGCATAATGATTTTATGTCCATTTATCATATAAAAAGAGAATCAGAGAAAACCCTGGGATTTTTCAAACAGCATTCATTCCAGAGCGTAACATCTCCAGCTTTAGAGCCCCAGGGGTCCTATGCTGAGTCCTGGAGTGCTTTCTAAAAAACAAAGGCATCTTTTCAAAGTGAGTCACCTAAGGGTAGTTGATTTATGAGATGAAGGAGTATGGAGATGTTTCTACATTCTTCCATCTCTTTTCTGTTTCATCTTGCTTGGTTTATAAACACATAGGATGGCCTAAATTTGACTTTCCTGCCATGTATAATTAAGTCCCTGTATCTATTAAGAATATAAGATATTGAGCAAATTGTCATATCTCTCTTTTCTGTCCAGAATCACAGTGCTACGTAGCTCATTTTGGCTTTTTGGAAGATCATACATCTTTTTAAAGGAGATAAGAGAAGATACAATATATATTTTTTTATTTTAATTTGTTTCCTAATTTCTTCTTATTGACTTGCATAATCACATAGTCTCTGCATGTCTGTGTTCTAATGACCATATGAGACCCTCTGTTAGAAACACACCCCACAGGTTTTGAGCCTACCATATGTTCTTTTCTTAGGAAAAAAAAAGTAAAAATTCTTTAGCGAGGGAATAGCTATGGCAGGGCAGCAGATAGATGGAATGGTGTTGCTTTGATTCTAAAATTAGAGCTTGGTGGTAGCTTTCCAAAAGATCAAACTATGTTATTATATGACCATGTCTACCTCTTCGAAGATTAATCGCTTCCCTCTTCTAATTAAAATGGGATGCAGAGGGGAGTTATTCTACTATCCTTCCTATAACTTGAGTGCTCTCTCTCTAGAAAACCGAAGCCACACTGTGGGACTGTGGCCGAAACTAAAGGTGAACTGTTAACATCCCTCCCTTGAGTGTAGGCTTGGTTAGAGGATTACTCCTAAAGGAAAGAAGGAGACATTGGTAACAGGATGCCCAGTATAAAAGATTCTCTCTCTCTCTCTCTCTCTCTCTCTCTCTCTCTCTCTCTCTCTCTCTCTCTCTCCCTCCCTCCCTCCCTCCCTCCTGCCCTCCCTCCCTCCACCTCTCTCTTTCCCTCTCTCTCTCCCTCCCTCCTCCCTCCCCTCCCCTCCCCCTCCTTCTCTCTCTCTCTCTCTCTCTCTCTCTCTCTCTCTCTGTATGTGTGTGTGTGTGTTTGTGCATGCATGTGTGTGTGTGTGTGTGTGTGTGTGTGTGTGTGTGTGTGTGTGAAAGATGCTTTGTGTTCATGGCTAAAAAGATTCGCTATTACTCGAAGGTGATTCTTCCCACCTTGGCTTGTAAATTCCACTAACCCCAATCAAAATTTCAGCAAGTTGTTATGGTGACAATCGGCAGACTTATTCCAAAGTTTATGGGGAAAAGCAAGAGATTCAGAGTAGCTGAAACAAAGCTGCAGAGGATCAATGCTGGAATACTGCCCTTAGAGACCTTAGAGACTTACAGTTTCAGGGCAGTGAGGACTGAGATGTGTTGTGGGAGGATAAAGAGATGAACTGATAGGATGAAGGGAAGGGAGGAAATGAAAAAGTCATAGTTACATGCAAATTTTAAAATTATATTGAGCTCTGGAGACACATCTGTAGCGAATCTGGGTAACTTTGGATTGTCAGTGACTCTTTGGATATTAATGACCCTAAAGCTACAACCCATGAAATGCATAATCGATTAGATGAAGTTCGCTAGAATTAGAAAGGTCTGCTTTGAAAAAGAAGCTGTTAAGAAAATAAAGTGACAAGTGACAGCCTGGCAGAAAAATCTTTGCAAAACACACAATAAAATAAATGTCTGTTATCCAAATTCACAAGCAAACAACCAAACAAACAAAAACTAATGTAACACTAAGAAAATTGAAACCCAAATGAAAATGGATAAAACAATCTGAAGATTTGCCTCGCCAAATACATACATCGTAGAAAATCAACAAAATAAAACTGTGATAACTATGATCTATGACATATGACCTCAGAGGAGTCAATGTTTTAAGAAGAGACATTATCACTCTGCAATTTAACATTGAAAATGCAAAGGTAACCAGAGTCAAGTGCTGAAGGTGATCTGAATGAGAATATATTTTTTTTTTAAAAAAAGAATAGAGTCACGTGGTAGATCTGTTGTTTTGGTTTTGTTGGTTTTTTTAAGACCTTATTTTTATTTACATGCATCTCTGTGTGCACATGAATTCAGGTCCACCCAGAGACCAGAAGATGGCATCAGATATCCTGGACCTGGAGTTATAGATTATCATGTTCTACCTGACATGGAGGCTGGGAAGCAAACCCAGCTCCTCTGCCAAGGCAGCAAGTGTTCTAATTGCTGAGCCATCTCTCCAGTCCCTAGACTTGTATTTTGTTTAAATAACATCCTTAGTTAAATTCCTTAAAGATAAAATACCAAGCTTACAATAGTTCTTTGTTCAGTAAGATTATACAGTCTAGCTGATTCCAATATGGTCTTTAAGACAAAACTCCCCACACATCTCAGATTAACACCCTTGATCTGCAAGCGTGGCATAGTTTCGCAGACGTAATAGATACATCCATGCCCTTACATATAAGAGTGCGCGACAATGGTTGACAACAGTCGCTCAGCACAGCTGGACTGAGTAGCTATTCACTCAACATCGTTCTTCCCACAAGGAGGCGGAAGCTTTTGTTCCACCAAATTAAATCTGATGTGCTCTTCCTTAAGTCGTGCAAGACAAATGACAAAAGATATACAAAGCCAGTCTTCAAGGGGGTGGGGTGGGGTTAAAGCTCTTAAACGAATGAGGCAAAGCATGTTGGGAAAGCAACCGCGAGCATCTCCTATGCTGGCTGCTTGGGCAACAAGTAACTGTGATGGATGCTTATGTGAACTCAAACTAGAAAACCGGGTAGCGGGAGATAAAGAAGGGACTATTTTGAAGATGACCTTTCATTTGCCACATCAATAAAAATAATCTTATTTTTCGCCAGCCTGTGTGGAAAGACATTTTCATCCACACCTTTATCCCAAGAGAACTTTTCTTCCTATTTTTCTATTTATATCTCAGCATTGAATGTCAGTTAGATTCATCTGTAATAGCTTGAAAGCTGAGTTGAAAAGAAGACGAACTGGGCTCACACAGAAAATTGTGCTCACTGGGTAGTCCCTGGCAGAAGGCAACTGCTGTGCCAACAAGGAACAGAGTGGGTGTTTAAAGAAGAACTGAATTCTGGCCCGGGAGTAGCTTCCTCCAAAGGTCTTTGATGGGCAGTTGTTCAGAGTTAAATATTGACTAGTAACACAATCTAGGGCATTCCATGCCTGTAATGCTCTTCTTCCTTAAGCTCTGAAAAGAGTCAGTCAGATTGGATGGCTCTAGATTAAAGAACACAAATGTATGAATAGCCGTCTCCAGGGTATCGAGAATTCTGTTCTTCCTTCTGAATGTGGGATACATTTAAAATGAAGATGTTTTATGTGTCTCTTTTGGGTTGATTTGGTTTGGGTTGAGGTCTTGGGAGGCAGGCTCTCACTCTGTAGCCCTAGATGGTCTAGAACTCGGTGTGTAGCCCAAACTGATCTCTCAGACTCACAGAAATGCCTTAGCCTACTAAGTCTCGGGGTTACGTACATGAGCCCCCATGCCCAACTCAAGTGGAAATATTTGAAGTAAAGTTTCTGAGTGACGTGGAAGAGTGTCAATCACAAAGAAAACCAAGTTTGTTCACAGAGGTTCCTATGATTCCTTTGTTTAACAAACCATAGAGTTAGCTGGTAAGCAACTGGCTTATTTTAATGTACCTTTGAAAGAATGGGTTGATTTTTAATAATAATAATAATAATAATAATAATAATAATAATAATAATAATAATAATGCATTTTCTCATTTAACCCTTCATTGTATAGCAGTAGACATCATTATTATTCTTTTGCCAATAAAAAATGGAGACTTATGGGAAATCAAGCAATTCACTAGCAACATGAATTTTAAGTACATGATAAAAAGGAACTGTACTGATGTCATAATTGGTCACTTGGCTCTTCCATCAAAGCAATGGTGGGTACATCCCTCCATTTCTTTCTCTCTTCCCTCGCTAATCAAAACTTCTCTCTGGTGTGTTCTGCTACCTTTGATGTTTGGGGCTGGTATGAAGGGGAGGTACAATAACTAACTCTATCCAGACAACTGATAGCAGAGACTCTGCCGTGAACATCTGAGTTACAGTCAGAAAGACCTAGAGATGATGTTAGACATAGAAACTGGCTCAGTTCCATTCTGCAAAACCTCACCCACTCTTTCCCAGGCTGGAAGACCTGGCACTTCCACCTGGTAGCTAAAAGTTGGGATTAATGAGTCAGATTTTTCTTATTATACTTGAATGCAAACAGAAACTTTGTTTCCAGAGAAGAACGATGAAGTTTTAGGAGCTCTTGCTTTGCGGTCAGGTAAGCAAGGATCCTTTATTCAAATCATGAGAGTAGGAAATAAGAAGGATGTGCGCACATGCCAGCTCGTTGCCTCAGGGTATAGAGTTCTTTTCTCCTTCCTGACAGACATCTTGCTATATGTACCAAGGAAGCTTTGTTCACAGGGATAGTTAAAAGAGATGTTACATAAATGGAGCACTGAGTGAGCGATGATTTGCACGGATATCCTGCATTAACTTAAGCATGTGTCACATGAAGCCACCGCCTCTCCAGATAGCAGGCAGATGTATATAATTACTGGTCTACAAGGAGATGAGCAGCTATGAAGAGGTGCCTGTTCATTAAATAGTCACTCATATGAATAGCTCATATGCTAAGGGAAGAGAAATTGGTGCTAAGCATTGATTGATGTGGCATGGAGAGTCTCAGAGTTGCTCCACAGGAGGGAGTTTCATACCTGGTACTATAATCCTGGTCAAAACCTGCAGTTGGGGAAGTCATAGGCTCTGGGCTGGAACCTGATATTGCTATGCTGCTAAGTGGACCTGCCATCGATTTGCTTTCTAACTATGTGTGCTTATGCACATTGAGCTGGGATGCTCTCAGCCTTGGTCACCGACTTTTTTTTTTGCAGTGGGTAGCAGTTAATAAAGATTTGTGTGACTGCTCCCAGAGCTGAGGAGAGGCTGAGGGCTCAGCCCGGATTGGGATGGCTATGTCAACCTCACCATCACCGCCACTGTTCAGGGATCAGGAACCATCACAGAAGGGGAGGTAGAAAGAATCTAAGAGCTGAAAGATGAAATGCATAGATGGGTATGGCGATCTTTAGGCATCGCCTACCCTTTACTGAGGAGCAATTGGCAGTGGAAGTTACCTGGGAGGGAAATCATTCTTTTCTGAGGAAGAAGCCTCTGATAATGATTCCCGTGCAGTGGTGGATGGCCCAGAATCTATGCACATCTGGGTTAGCAATGACTGGACTTAATGGGAAGAAAAAGAAGATGAGGAAGATGAAGAAGAAGAGGAGGATGGGGAGGCCAAGAACAAGGACAAGGAAGATGAGGAGGAGGAGGAGGAAGAGGAGGAGAAAGAGGAGGATGGGGAGGGAGGAAGAGGAGGAGTAGGAAGAGGAGAAAGAGGAGAAGGAGGAGGGAGTAACGAGAGGAAGGCGGCGAGTATAAAGAGGGAGAAGGAGGAAGAGGAGGAAGAGGAGAAGGAGGAGGAGGAAGGGGTAAGAGCATGTGAGGATGAGAAAGAGGAAGAGGGAGGTGGCAGTGAAAATGGTTGGTAAATAGATAGCTGCTGCGCTGGAGGGATAAAAAGGGTGAGATTAGGACAAACACCCCCTAAAAGATGCCATTGGTTGGAATCCCTACCTCCCTACCAGGTCCTATAAGATCATACTTCAGCCACCGCCTCAGGGCACTGGGTGGAGTGAATCCCCTGAGAGGAAGGCATGTTCATCCAGGAGTATAGCAGATAATGATGAACCTTGCCATCCGCAATTCAAAGCCAGTGATTTGCCCTCCTGCATCCTTCTGTCTAGGTCCATGCTGAATCAGGAATGAGTCAGGGTGAACTGTCCTAATTTCAGGGCCATCTTCAAACACAGCATCATTTCCCAGAACGGGTGTCTGAAAAGACAATTTACACTGCTGTCTGGACAAATACCTTTCTCACATGCTGAATTTTGATCTGGCTAAAGAGACAGAGTCTGCTGTTTTGCTTTTTTTTTTTCAAAGCATCTCTTATTAAATGTGCACTTTCTGAAGATGTATCAAAGAATCTCCCTGTTCTCTGACCGGCTGCACTCAGCCATGAAGAAGTAGGTTGAGGGCCTCATAGCGGACATAGCAGCTTGTTGAAAGGAATCTGTTACGTGACACACATGCTTTACACACTAGAAATACAAGCATTCCGTGGATACTTACTGATTGAAAGAATAAATGGAAACTCTATATGGCATTCGAGAAGTACCTAGAAAAATATCTTGCCATTATTTCTTTCTCTCTGAATTCTGGACTGAGGGGTAAAATATAAGAACCAATGGGCCCGCTTCCCCAGTAGTCTAGTGTTTAGGATTCAGCATCCTTACTGCCATACTAGGGGTTTGATTCCTAGTCAGGGAAGTATTTAGTTGGGGCTGAAAAGATGGTTTAGCACTTAGAACAGGTTTTCTTGCAGAAAACTTGAGTTCTGAGGCCAGAACCCATGTCAGGAGATACACACACAACCATCTGTAGAGCCCTCCTCTGGCCTCTGCAGGAACCTGCACACACGTACAGATACACACATGTATATTGTTAAAAATTAAAAAAATTCTTTTTATAAAGTAAATAAAAAATCAATAGGAAGTTCACAGATCTTAATAGTATGTGATAACAATAGGTAACATAGACGATAGTTTTCTGCAGGGATGAAAACTATGATCAGGAATAATGAGGAATCTTTTGAATGAACATGAACCATGTATAAACGTGAAAATGCACATCTTTAACTAATAAGGGACTGTGATGATAGTGTACTTACAAATATCACGTGATCGCCTTGGGTAAAATGGCTTTCGAAGACTCAGGGACTCCACTGCACTGTGGCGGAGTTCAGGAAATCGAACACTGCTTTAAGGTCTAGGAGAAGGTCCCAGATCCTGTGAAACATAACATAGCATGGTTCATGCAGGAAAGTTGCCATAGCTGGAATTACTGGAAGTAGCAGAAAGCTCCAAAGGGCTTGGCTACTGGAACGATAATGTAAAATGAAGACAGGCACACAGCAGAGTGTTAGGTAGCCACCAAGAAACTGCGTCCTGCAGTTCATAGCTACTAACTCTCCCTAGGGTGAAAAGGTTCAGCAAATTTCTACTGTTCCTTTAACTATGACCTGGGCCTGGGATATTCAAGTAGTTATTCACAGAGCATTGAATGAAAATCACCCTGAGTTCTAGTACTTGAAAGTCTCAAAAATCATCTTTCCCCTTTATGAAATTTTCCAAGTATATTAAAAGCATCCAGTAGTTTAAAAAAGCAGGCAGATATACAAATGCATACCACAAATCTACATGCAATAGACAATCATTCTAAATGTCTCTAAAGAGATAGACTCACCTCAAGACGTGGGAAGAATGTAAATATCTCAATTATGTCAAAAAAATTTGGAAAAATAAAAACAAAATTTTTTATCTTCAGAATAATAGCTAAATGCTGTGCACAGTCACCTAAAGAACATTGTTTGAGTTGGGCAGGGTTGCATATGCCTGACAATTCCAGCAGTTGGAAAATGATAACAAGAGAATAAAGAGTTGAAGGTCATCCTTCCTAGGCTATATAGTAGGTTCAAGACCAGCCTGGGTCCTTTCTCAAACAAATGAGCAGCTCGATCAAAGACAACACAGGGAAGGCAAGTTGCAGGAGACAGAATTAGTAGATGATTGTGCTTAACATTTCATAAATGTCAACACAGTGAGAAAATGAGAAAAAGAAGAGAGGAAGAAGTGGCAATGTCAATATCGCTAGGGAGAACTGAGTGCATGAAGGGGGAAAAACAGCCCAAGAAAGAAGGAAAGGCCAAGGACAGGGGAGGGGAGGGAGAACCTTTGGATCCAAAGGACTTTAATCATAGTTAAGAAAAAATTAAATGAAGTTCACACTCATTTGGTAAGCACACATCTTCTATAGATTTCATGCATAACGAAATTTATGAGGCGTTAGGGAGAAGTGAATGAAAACATCGCTGGCCCCAGAGTCTTTTTCTCGGTAGGAACTGATGAGAGATGAAAACTATAAATGTTTTTGAGAACAGAAATGATGGCCCAAGATCCCTGTCCTCAGTGAAGCCACATCTTTATGAGGACAAAGAAAGACACCTTTAGACATACGACTCTTTTCACAGCTTTAGAGGGAGTTGCAGAACTTTAATTGAGGGGCTGTGGGCAAGACTCAGAGACTGACAGCTCTTGATGTTCTTCAGGTGACCTAGGTTCATTTCCCAGTGCCCATATTGTGGGTCAAACCCCTTCGGTTCTATGGGATCTGATGCCCTCTCCTGGCCTGTGGTGGCTCCTGCGCATCATGCACTTAAGTACTCCCATAGAAGTACAAATAAATAAATAAATAAATAAATAAATAAATAAATAAATAAATAAATAATCTTTTACTATCAGCCCTTTAGTGGACGGAAAATTAAAAATAAAGAGACCTTAACTGAGCAGGAATGGAAAAAACATATAAGTAAATAAAGAAGGGGAAGAGGGAAATCTGTCACTGTTAAGATCTTGAATTGGGACAGTTTGAGCCATTGGGATAGTACACAGGTGATCACACAGCTCCATCATAGTCACCACGCTGATTTCAAAGGTTACTGGTTCTCGGGTGCATTCTGATTTCATATGTGAGGCTGTGGTGCAGCTCAGGAGTCATGCATAAGACCCAGGGTTCGACACCCAGCACAACCAAAAACAAAAACAAACCAAAAAACCCAAAAAACAATGTTACCATACACACACAAAATCTGCCTTTATTAATAAGGTAGGTCCTTTCTAAATAACTGAATAAAGCCTCAGTATAGAAGATGAGCCTGGAAAGAGATTGCTGTCTCTACCACAAGCAAAAAGCAATGAGGCTAGCACATCATGGCCTAAAACCCCCAAAACCCTGAGCCATGGCAACCTTTTCTCTATGTAAGTTTGCTTGTCTGAGATATTTGTTACAGCAATCAGCAAATAACTAGCACAAGGGGAGAAAGTAAGAATTTAAGAAAATGTGATGTAGGCTTGTTGTACATCAAAATAAATGACAAAGAAAGACTGAAATATAGTACATAAGTAGATATAAAATATATATCTACTCTTGAGCCATTCTCAAGTGCTATAGCATTTTGTTGGTTTGCTATCAACATTTTAGTCAGTGATCAGTTAATTGAGTTCAAAAAGTAAAAAGTAAATATCTACGACCAATGAGAATGTCTCCTATACAATGTCCAAGTCTTGGGAAATTTTCAAACAGTAAATAACATGCTAACCTTACAATTGAAATTAAGGTAGCTACTTTGAAAAGGATGTCTTGTATTCAAATATTGCTAATAAGGGTATTTTAATGCTAATTATAAAACACATGTATGAAAAAATATTGTACAAACTTTTCTGTCACACATATGGGGATACTGCTTCTTGGCCTCAACTCTTTCATAAAGGATGTCATGAGGCAAGGGGTCAGCTGACCCCAACTGATGGCAACTGCTCCCTGGCATTTATGAGGCCCTGGGCTTAAGCTCTGGTTGGATGCAAACAAGCCTAGTTCTGCTATGATTTCTAACTCTGCCCTCATTTAGATGACCTCACAATTATTCAAAAAGTGTTACTTCAAAAGCAAGATTGTTCTAGAAAAGTCTAGACCATACTCACTTGCTAAGAAAGTTACTCTGTACCTCAGTTGGAATTTGCATTGTCAGAGAATGGGATGATTCTTATTAATGTCCTTTCTCATGAAACGAGAGAATTGTAAATGTACACGCAGATGAATTTTTACTGTTGACTCTCCTCCCTCTTCCCATGTAGGAAACGTTGAATGAAATGTATATGGTGGCAGGCATCTATAGTCCTTTTCAGCCTCGAGTGGGGGGTCAGAGTGTAGGAGTTCAAGAGTGAGGGTCAACGGACTTGACCACATGGCTTCACTTTCTAGCATTTGGCTTCAGAAACAGCTCACTTGGACTCATGTTTTGAATTAAGACATAAAACGAAACAATGACAGCCCCATCCAACATACTCCTGGTAGGTTTCTAAAATTTACTCTGTATAAATAAATATTTGATAGTAGCATGTTTTTCTCGTATAATTTATTTCTCCTATAAGTTGAGACTGAGGATTCCAGGGAATTTATATGCTACAGTTGTTGGATTTCTATTCATTAGTGCTTTGCGGTATTAAACGCATTTTTCTATATTTGAGTCTGAACCAATTACATGATCCCAGCAGAGAACAATTTTTTCTTCAATTTGAAATGCCTTAAACAATAAATGTGAAAGTAACCACTAAACTGTAATAATGGTATGATTAAAAAAGACATTATTCAAAATATTAGTAATGAAAATGCCTAACCTTTGCCAGGTACTTTATTAATAACTGCCAGGTATGGCGCTAAGTATTCCAGAAACATTATCTTATTTAAGCCTGGAAATCATCCTAGGAGAAAACATACTCTTATAATTATGAGGCTTGGGAACCCACTACCGAGGCAATGCTGTCGCCATCTATTTGTGGGTGCCTCATTCTGTGTCTCAGCCAAGGCCTGATCTAGAAAAGTCCTTTATACGTGCCATTCTTCAGTCATTAGGTTGGTGGATTACAACCAGAGAGAATCAAATACCCATCTTAAAGATGCCATTTCCAGTCTTCACCGAAAGCTTCCCACAAAAGGAAGTTGAGACCCATGCACGATTCAGCACACTACGGTGAGTGCTCGACGCACACACTTAAGCATCAAGACCTTAAAGCACTAGGACCTAAGACATCTTTGACACACTCACGCTCCTTTGACTTAAAATCAAAGGGAATAAACTCCTGGCCAAAGGTTTCATTCTGTTCAACAAAACAACTTTGGGAGTGGAGAATGGCTCTCTTCAATTTTGGTGAAGATGTCTCTAATATGAGGCATATATCTGTACAACTTTTTCATTCTAGGATCAACTAAATTTTCATACTTTCGAAAATGAGAAGGAAGAATTTCCTGAATTTAACAAGTTTCTCCCAATCTCTGATGACTTGACATCTGGAAATCTTATTATATTTTGCTATTTCATCCATTTATTACAATTACATTAATTTTGGAGAAAGCTGTCATATTCTATTTTCACCCAATAAATCACACTTAAATGATTAAATATCTTATATTTAGCAATTAACAAAGGACTTTGATCTTTTCCAAAAATCACTCTGGAGCTGCCAACGTAGTGCAATGACGCACACTTGACTGCTCTCAAATAGGAAACTCACTGCGAGAAAAAGAGGGACTTCTGGTCTCAATTAAAATGAGAGCCGTCTGTCAGAGGGTCTGAGCCCATCCATTTTAAGGGACATTCATCTCTTTATCAGGTAGCGTTATTAGACTCAGCATGTAAAGGAGAAAAACAACACATTTGGGCAGCTTGAAATTGCCAGACTGGTTTGACAGCTGAGGCAATCCGCACTCCCTCTGCTACTTAGCAAAAGCGTAGTGTGATGTTTGGAAAGTCCCCGCTCACCAGATGACCACGTGCAGATAGACGAATCATTCCATGGGAAATGGTTCTAACCAGGCCTGTGTGTTTAGAATCAGAGACGGATTGTTCAACTTTGAAAGTTCACTGCACCTTGTAGGCTTTCGTCTGGTGGCATAGGTACGCTAGTTGCATTAATGTGCTATTAACCCTGGGGCGGCTGAGGCAGGAGGACTGAAAACTGAGGCCATCCTGAGCTACATAGATCCTCTCAAAACAACAACAACAACAAAGCAGACAGTGTGTGTGTGTGAGAGAGAGAGAGAGAGAGAAAGAGAGAGAGAGAGAGAGAGAGAGAGAGAGAGAGAGAGAGAGAGAGAGAGAGAGAGAGAGAGAGAGAGAGAGAGAGATTCTCCCAAACTCCAGGAAGTAGTGCGCTTTGGTTTTCCTCAGTTGTCCAGGCTCCCTGGGGCATTGTGTTGAAGATGGTTAGCAGCTACAGTAGAGGTGCTGGGAGCTGAACCAGGGTTCTCTGAAAGAACAGTTGGTGATCTCAACCATGGAGTCATCTCTCCAGCCCCTGGTGCTTGACTCTGTAACCCAGGGTGGCTCACTTACTGTAGGTATTGTAGGTATCAGCTACTAGAAAGGCCAGGATTCTCTCTATACACGTAAATCGGCTTAATAATTTTCTGTCAAAAAGCAATTTTTTTTCAGGGCTTAAAGTGTCTACAGATCACTTTGAAGAACATCAACATCTTAACAAAATGCAATTTTAGTTGAGACAATATATTTCTTCATTAATTAGGTCTCATTTTCTCAGAAGTGATCTGCAATTTTTATTAGAGACTTTCCAGTATATCTTCTATTGCAATTCATTCTTTTAAAAAAAAATGCTGCATTTGTAGTGGCAATCTGTATGGATTCATTTTCTTAATTTCATTTTTCTATTTACTTTCCAACTGTTTGTTGTGATGATGTGGAAATTAAAATGATTATTTGTTTTCCTAGAATCCTGGAAATTTACTGTATTATTTTTATTAGCAATTTACAGTATTATTTTTATTAGCTCTAGTGAGCTTTTTGTTTGCTTGTTTGTTTGTTTTTGTAATATAAGACTTTTGTATTATCTTTAATTTAATTTGATTGTCTTCCTAACAATTTTATTACCAGTGAGTAAAGATTTTGGGGGGATTTCACTATTCTGTGCTCTCATACATTACGCTAGCTGGGATTCTGGCTCAGAATGGAATAGAAACAATACAGGTATCTACTATGGTCAGCTTCCTGGCCTTAGAAGGAAGCATTCAGCTTTTTAAGGCATGGTAGTTACTGTTTTGTTCAGTTGAAATCTCTTTAATAAATTTAATTCTTTTCCTATTCTTAGATTAAGAATGTTTTTAAATAAAGGAATGTTGAATTCGACACATCCTGCATCTAGAGCAAATCATCCCATGGCCATTCGGTTGTTTCTCCTCTAGATATTGTGAGTTATGTGGAGGCTTTTTGTTTTTCTTTTTGGTAGTTCATTTTTTGGTTTGGGCTTTTTTATAATGGCAGCTCAGTCTTGCATTTTAAGATATTTGTCTATGTTCCATTTGCTATTCTTCTGTCCAGGATTTTCATTTCTGTTTTTATAAGGCTTGGTTTCCTTTCATTTTTATCTCATTCCATTATCTTTATCAGATTTTTCTTCTAGGGTTCTGCTTGCCTTTAAAAATAAACATGGCAATGTTATGTTTTCTCTCTCTACAAAAGAGTTTTATTAGAATACTATTATCACCCCCTTGAAATATTACATAAGGTTTGCTACTGACAGTACAGAGGCCGGAGGCACACTTTAAGTTTTTATAATAAATTTAAAGTTTTTAAATACAGAAATACACAGACACTCTATTTTTTGTGGAAGTGTTGATAATTAATGTTTCAATATATTTTAGCTTTGGGCCAGAAAGATAGCTTAGTGGTCAAGAACACTGTTCTAGCAGAGACCCAGAGTTCCAATCCCAGCATCCATGTAAGTGACCTCATAAATGGTCTGTTAATTCAAGTTCCAAGGGATTTGATACACTTTCATGGGATGCAGTGTTATGTACACATGCATGTACACACACACACACATACACACATGCACACACAGTAATGCATACATGCATGCACACACTTGTATGCATGCAGTCATACACATTCACAGTATATTTTAAATTCATCTGAAGTTGACAAAAAATTGTAATTTGTATTATCCTTATGATTTCTGTCTTGCCCTGTGGGTAATTTAGAAATGTGAAGCTTAATATGTAAATATTTAAGGCTGTTTATTTCCATTATTATTTTTAGATCATTTCATTCTTGCTATTTTATTGAACTTTGTTATCAGAGAACATAGTTTGCACTATTATAGTTTTTAAGTTTGTTATCATTTATTTTCATTGTAACACATGGCTTATCCTATTAACATTCCATATGCACTTAGCAAGCCTGCTTCATCCGCCATCAGTAAAGGCTTGCAAACACCATCTTCATTCTTGTTGACTTTTTTATTTCTCAAGATATAACCAGAGAGAAGGGCGCTCTCCATTCCCATCATGCACCTTTCCCTTCAGATGTGGTCGTGTGGCTTCACCTGCTCACAGTTTTAGATGTATAGACCTTTAGGACTCAGCCCCTGGAGTGAATTAGCCGGTCTATTGATTGCATGCCCTCCTTCACCTCCAACAACAGCCCTCTGTAGACAAGCCAACCAGCTTCTCTTTACTTTTGCAGTGTGTCTGTGGGTTTCCACCCTTCTTGCGTATGATCTCCCCGTGTCTTGGTCCTTAACAAGCATCTCTTATTAATACCACACAGTTAGTTTTTGTACTTTTCACCAATTTGATCATCTCCACCTTTCACTGAACATTAATACTTAATGTAGCTCTTGGCTGAACTAAGTTTTATTATCAGTCTCCATTCTCCCCACTTCTTCCTATTGCAGATCTTCCCATGTGGCTAATTTAGCCCATACTCTTGGCAACTTGACTAGATTATAGTAAAACTTTTTTAATTTCTGTCACTTAATTGTAGCTCTTTTTGTTGCTGTAGGATGACATGTATCATAATTTTTCAGGTCGACTTATAGCAAACACTGAGCAACTCATAGAATATATAACCATTGCCAGCACATAATTCTTGTCAATCCCCTCGGTTGGATAATTGGTACATATGTTACATTTGTGTGTGCTATATATCCCACAATACAATATTTGTTTCCTCCAGCTCCGGTTGTCTTTCAGAGAAATTAAGAGATAAGAAGGCTTTTGCTCCAACATTTCCACTTCTGATGGTCTTATTCATTCCTCTGCTGTCAGGCTCCTGTGAGAACTAGCTTTAACATTTTTCGGGAGAGCAGGTTACTGCTAACATTTATATGAAAATGTTATTCAGTGAATCAAGCTGATGCGCCAGCCTGCCCACACAGCACCTTTGGAAACAATGATTTCTACATTCTGCATTGCAGCAGAGATATTTATTCCTCAGCACACACCCCTGGCTCACTCCGCTTCTCAATCTCCCTGTCACTGAGCAGGGGGTGGGGACTGCAGGTGCATTACTCCCAGGAAAAGCCTTTAATAGAGGACTCATCCCTCTCAGCTCTCTTGCCCTGCAATCGCCATGGTCTTGTATGCTAAATATTTCGGCTACACACAAGTAGGATCAGAGGACTGGAGAGAAGGCTCAGCAGTTAAGAGTACTCTGCTCTTGCAGAGGACCCAAGTTCAATTCCCAGTACCTACATGGTGGCTCTCAACTGCATGTAATTCCAGCTCCTAAGGAGCCAAAACCCTCTTCTGGGCTCTCTAGTCTCTCACATGCATGCATGAAGGTGTGAGCACAGGCACACACACACACACACACACACACAAAGAGATAGACAGATGGACGGACAGACGGAAGGATGGATAGATAGATAGATAGATAGATAGATAGATAGATAGATAGATAGATAGATATAGATAGATAGATAGATGGTAGATGAAATTAAAAAACTGCCAAGGCTTTCTCAAACATTGTCCTAAGTGACCTTTAATTATACTCCCAAAATGAGTCCAAATGAGGTCTCAATGTACAGATCTGTTTGGATAGATTGAGACTTCTTATCAAAGAACACACTGACTATTTGTTCACTTTATTATATCTCACAATGAAGTTGTATTCAATATAGATTCTTCCTCACGCCTCATACAAATTTATTTCTTTATACTTTATATGCTTCCTTACTGTGCTACACAGTTCATTTTTAGCATGACGCATTCTGTTTGGTTATTTAACACTCATCTTGCTGATGATTGTTAAATAATTACTGATTGTTGTTATGCGCTAATGGACACAGTGGAGTCCTTTCCAATGGCAGTCCATTACACTACACAATACCTCCACAGTTGATAGGATGTTGAGCCCTGTCCAGTGCACGTGATTAGTATAGGACGTATAGTATAGGATGGGAGTATAGGATGCTTTCAGAAAATTCTGTGTGATTGTGTTGTACACAAGTTGAAAGGAACCTGGGTTCCCCTGACTCCTTCAATGTCAAAAATCCTTGAGCTGGAAAGATAACCCAGCAGTTCAGAGCATTGACTTTCTACAGAGGACTAAAGACTCAACACCCACAACAGGTGGCTCACACACTCATGTAGCTTCAACTCTAGGGCATCTGAGCCTTTTCAGAACTCCATGGATAACACACACACACACACACACACACACACACACACACCATGGACCTTAAAATTATCTGGTTCATTCCTATGTCAAAATATATGAGCGATATTAGAGAAAACATTCTCCACACTAAATCCAATTCAGCACACATTTACTAAGCAATGAGCATTGTTTGACAGTCAGATCCTAGGGAACATAAGGCATGCCCCAATAGGATCATGGTAACGTCTCAATGAGTGCTTGTTCACGTTGATTGCTCCACGGCCTCATTTTATAGTAGAATGTCATTACTCATCAAACATACAGAAAGCAGGACACACAGTCTCGAGTTACTTAAGGATGCCTTTGCAAAATTTCTTAAGTACCACCAAGGCCTTTATGACTTTCAGAGAGAAAAAAAAACTGCCTTAGCGATTGGAAAAATACAAGCCTCCCCATTTGTAGATCTCACAGGAAGATGGTAAAAAGATTTCCTTTTCTTCTTGGGCTTCCTAAAATATTTTCCATCACACAATAAATTGCGCTTGGTTCTCTCGTCCCAGGAGCCTGGTTTTCTGAGTTTGTTTTTAAACATGGCAAGGGTTTGAAGACAGCTGCCACTGGAAGCCTCGATGGCTTTCTCCTCTCCGATGAGCAGCTGAATACATTAAGACATAGCAGCCCTTTCCCAAGAGCTACATCCAAGCCGAAGGAGATTAGGACAAGACTCAACTCGTGAACACAAGAGACAGCACCTGTTAAAAATAGGCACACATTTGCAAGTGGCTAAATTAAGATCCATGGATAAACAAGTCAATGTGAGTTAGGAGGAAAACTCAAATAGGGCAGAAAAAAAAGCCCTAGCTTCATTGTCTGTTATATAACCAAGGATAAGAACAAATTCTATGGAGCTTTTAAGTTTCACCTTGGACACTGATTAGCTGTGTGCTCTGTATTCTACTTATTCTTTCTCTGCTTTATCTTCCATACTGTAAAGCAAAGGTAATTTTATATCTCCTTTGAAAAATTTACAGAAGAGTTAAATATGACTGCTGGTGAATATTTGTCATGGTGTGTGTGTGTGTGTGGTGTGTGTGTGTGCATGCGTGTGTGTGCATGCGTGTGTGTGTAGTAATCCTCAAGAAGGTGATAGAGATATGAGAAATACAGTTGAATATTAGCCGATAATGTCTGACCTAGGAAAGTATCAATTATGGTTATGAGCTTTGAAACCAGTATCTAAGAATGCTCAGCTTTCCGATCATATCAAAACCCGTGTACAAGGCCAGAGAGATGGCTCAGTGATTCAGAATGATTGCTGCACTTGTCTAGGTCCAGAGTTTAGCCGGCACCCACAGTGGAGTGCTCACAATTACCTGCAACTCCGCCTCCAGGCTTACCAATGCTTAACTCCCTAGGGCACCTGCAGGTGTGTTCACAACCACACCCAAATACACGTAAATAAAATTAATACAAATCTTTTTTTAAAGTCCTTTTCCCCCCCCTGGACTAGGCAAGCTGGTGTCTCACATACACTCCTTTGCAATGTTCAGTTCTTTGCTGAAAGCCACAGTCTTCCCCTTCCACTTTTCCTTATAAAGTGGTCAAAGCTGAACTAACCATTTGCACAGGGGATTTACCTAGGAAGAAAATAAGGCTAGAAAGAAGGATTGCAACATGGACTCACATCTGCCACTTGGACATATCCTTCTTTAAGGGCTCTAAAACCTTCATAACCAAGATGAAGATATTTGCCTACAGGAGTACTGTGGTTGCTGGATGGATTAAATAAAAAAAATGCTCCTTCTGGGGTACAATGACACCTATGATTAAACTGTGTCTGTCTCGTCTGTCTCTTGTAATTTAACTCAAGAGAGATTTAGCTTCCATAGGGCAGAACCCAGGTCCAAGCGTGTCTGAAACAAGCAGCTAATGTGTTTCCCTCATACTGTTCCTCCCTCCCTTTTCAGGGAACCTCCATGTGGTTCTCTTTTTCAACAAAGCCATTTCAAATGAAACGAAGAGGCAAAATATCCTCCCCTTTCCTCGGTGATACAAAGAAGCCTTAATCCAAATGGAAAATCCATGAACGTCACTCAACTAACGAAGCACTGTGCCCTTGATTTTCTTTTCCTAAAAGAGAGTCTTCGAGGACACATGCTGCCTTTTAAATCCATCAAATTGTCACCTATCGTGGGCTGTAAATGCATAAAATGCAGTTGGATACATTTTAGAAACAAGAAACATAGGGCAGGAAAACAAATGGAAGATAGAGTAGGAGCATGGAAATGTATAATATATATTGTAAGGAAAAACTGCAAGTTTGCTTTTGTGCCTCCAAGCAGAAAGACAGAAAAATGACTTGGCGTGAAATTTATAGCGTGCATAAGATGAAAAAGGGCCAAATACTCGATGAGGCACAGCTGTTGCTGGCATCGAGACTGTAGATAGCTTTTGCCCTTGAGTCTTTGTGGAGAAACAATGTCATGACCAACCCAAAAGACACTCTACCACCTATCTTGGTAAGCTCATCTGCTGCTCCAGAGTCAAAACTACCTCCCAGAAGTCAAAATTTACTATATCCTTCCCAGCGTAGCATCTTTAGGTGTATTTGTGCCTGCTGTGTAGTAATATTGCTTCTGAGAAATGTGCTAGTAAATATTTGGCAATCAGTTCCTGGAAGAAAGGAAGACCTTGATTGATAGCTTTTGCTAATGACTGTGGTGTAAATGTTTCTACTATGGTTAGGTTCCAGCCACTAACATGACATCGCTGGAAGTTCATTAAGAAGACTCTGTACCACACAGGCTCAACAGAGACGAATAACTTCAAGTACATTTTTAAGAGTTATAAAGGAATAGTAATGGACGAGAGTTTTGGGTACTAATTTTTAATGTGCTTTGTTTAGCCACGAGCTTATATAATCTAGTTCTCAACAGTAACTGGGTGGAGCCGTAGTTTGCAGATGCCTGGATATTTACTATTGAAGATCCCATCACGGGCGGGTTCTAAAACCTAGCTGTCTTCTCCAGGTTCATCTCTGGCCACTTGCTGTCTCACACCTTCTGTGCCAACATTCTAAATAATCTCAACATTCTCAAATAATAATCTCAACTTGTTGCTCTATCGGATTTTGGTATAGTTCTCTCTGACCTCAAAATCTCCACAGCTCTTCCCACACTGCAAACCTCCACTTACACATTTTCCCCTCCAGGGAGTCTTCAAACTGGACTACGATCTTTGTCCTATAATGAAGAATTAAGTTTTTTAGAACCTGACCTTTGCCTTTGACTACTGCCGGCATTCTAAGCCCGCTGGAAGTCCTGACCAATAAGACTGCTTTTGTTTTCTTAGGGAATTTTCAATGGTGTAAGTAAGCAAAGAGATGTGTGAGCAAGGCTTTGAGCCATGGGTGTCTCCTTGACATTGAGAGGGAATGGAAAGGAAGGCTAACCACACTGGGGGTATCAAGTTTGTGTTATTGAGCCCGAGTAGATACCCTGGATATGGAGGCCTGTGTGAGTTTTCCTCATTACACGCGGCTGCTGGGAGAAACGTGCATCACCCACAGCTCCCTTGGAGATGACAGACAACAAATGGCTTAGTGTAGAACTCCCCTGGGCTTCCTTCCATGAACCACGTTCCTCAGCGGCTTTTACCTGTATTCTGTCTGTAATAAACCGTAATTATGATCATAACACAGTGCCGTGGGTTTTGAGAGCTAATTATTGAACACGGGGTAATTTGTAAACCCCCAAATGCGATTAGTATCCAGAATGAGACTAACTCTGGGGACTCCCAAGCTCTGTAGCCCTTCACGTGCTCTCCCTTCCTGTCACATTTGTGTTAGCCGATGCCACATTTGCCCTGC
Source organism: Arvicola amphibius (assembly GCF_903992535.2). Taxonomy (NCBI): domain Eukaryota; kingdom Metazoa; phylum Chordata; class Mammalia; order Rodentia; family Cricetidae; genus Arvicola; species Arvicola amphibius. The sequence continues at coordinate 109,926,248 of NC_052055.2, forward strand.
TCACCGGATAGAGAAGAGGTGCTGGGGCTTGCTCTCTATTTCTCCCTCAGTACCTGGCCCCTGGTAAACATAACCGCCCAAGCAACAGCGATGAACTCTTTAGACGACAGTCTCACATTGCAAAGTTTATATGTATCCCTAGGACTGCTGTTGCAGGATGTTTGTTTAACTATGCAAAGGTGTGTTGCATTTGTTTAGCTATAGAAAGGTGTGTTGCGTTTGTTTAACTATATAAAGAGGTGTTGCCTTTGTTTAATTACATAAAAATGTGTTGCTTTTTTGCCTTGTCTGCCTAAAGCACCTGAATTAGGGTTAGGGTTGAGGAATAGGGTTAGGGTTAGGGTGACCAATAGTAAGGGAGATGGTTAGGTAGACTATTCGAACAACGCAAGTTAGGAGGAGGAGGAGGAAATTAGGCTCAGGTAAGGAAAAAAAGAGACACCAAGGAGATGCAAGGAGTAGCCATGAGCCAGATAGGCGCAGAGGAAGCAGGAAAGTAGGACATACAGAAAGAAAGAAAGCTAAAAAGCCCCAATGCGAAACATAGATGAAAGGAAAGAGGCTAAAATGAGTTAAAAGAACTAGCAGGAAAAGCCGACGCTAAAGCTAAGCGTCCATAATTATATAAGTCTCCTTGCCTTTATTTGGGAGCTGGTTGGTGGCCCCAAAGAAAATTCCAACTGCAGACTACTTTTGTTTTAAAACAAATAAGCGAGTTGAGATACTAGTAACCGGAAGTCTGTTCGACAACATCAGTTCTGTACGTGGGAGAATGCACGTCTATATAGCAATCTATCTTCTATCACTTTTCTTCATTAAATAAGTGAAATTACAGACGAATGGAAGGTTCTTTCTTCAGACAAACATCCGTCACGCTGTGTCTCTCAACTGGACCTCAGAGGAAGATGAAGGCTTGTGTTCTGGGGTACCCGTGGGATCCAGGAAAAGGGTTGGACCAGAAGTTTTAGAAGCCAGGATAAAATTGACAAGGACCTGAGAAAAATAAAAGCATTTGACCAGGAGACCTGGCTTTGTCGAAGGCTTTCACAAAGTTGGGCACATTATTAAATTCCCTTTGCTCATTGTCCATGGGAGGACAAAGACCTGAGAAGTAAACCAGAGGCTCTGGCAGAGAACATGAGAAGCCAAGTCCTTTTCCCGCCTGACATATAGTTTACATGGAAAGACGATGAGAGAAGGCCGCATGCTTAAGAGCCATGGACGTACCAGAGCCAGTGTGTAATATTGGCCAACTAGAAATATGCATTAATGGATGCTTGCTTAATGGCATTGGGTTTTTAATTAGTAGAAGAGGAAAACCATACAGAAAATCACTGGAGTCCAACAGATAGCAGGTGAAACCTGGGTCAAAATGACGTCAGCTACGTCCCTTGCGGTTCATCCTGTGCCCGACACTGGGGGAAACTGGTTGTTATTGCATTTTATCCTCGAGACTCCCCAAGGTACTATTATCCCAATTCAGAACCATTAATATTCCTTTTGAAATTCTTTTATTAGTGCATATTAACCACACTAAATAATGTGTTTTTTACAAGGTTTTCACACATGCATAAAATATATCTTGATGTTAATTTGGTTTTAGTGTGTGTGTGTGTGTGTGTGTGTGTGTGTGTGTATAAGGGAACAATGTATGTGTGGGGGAGTGTAGATGTACTCGTTCTTGTATGTTGGCTTCCCAATCTTTCTCCACTTTAGATTTTGAGATAGGGCCTCACACTGAGTTGGGAAGTGGCCATTTCCACGAGACTAGCTGGAGAGCAAGCTCCATCTTTTTCCATCTTCCTAGCTCTGGGGTCACAGACACACTGCACACTGGGTTACACACACAGTGCACATGGGTCTTGAGAATCAGAATCCGGGTCCTTTTATTCACACAGCAAGAAGTTCACCCACTGAGCCACGCCCCAGCCTCTGTCCTCAGCTGAAGAGATATGGAAACTGAGATTTTTAAAATAAGTCAGCAGGCAAAGGTGGCGCACACCTTTAATCCCAGCACTCTGGGGACAGAGGCAGGCAGATCTCTGAGTTCCAGGTCAGCCTGGTCTACAGAGTGAGTTCTAGGACAGCCAGGGCTACGTAGAGAAACCTTGTCTGGAAAACCAAAACCAAAAGCCATAAAAAGCAAATAAAAAAAAAAAAGAATATGTCACAAAGTTAAAATGTTGAGATTCTCACCCAGGTCTGTTTCTGTAAAACTTAAGGGCTTACTCTGAGGCATCTCTGTTCCTTCCTGGAGGAACAAGTGATGTAATGTAAGAAACAATTGTGATGTTCAGGCAATTATGATAAGGATTTTGTCATGCTCACAGCAATATTCCTACAGAGCTAGGTGGAGTGAGGAGGTACTGGTCATAGGTATTTCAATATGAATTGAAATGTCTGCCCTTTACCCTAGCAAATGCTATAGTTCCCATTGTAGACTAGATCCTTAAGACCAAAAAAAAAAAAAGTTTGTCTTTTTGAAGCTTGGAGTTTTAGTCTATTTTAAAAATCCATTTGAGCAGGGAATGCAGACAAGAATTAATTCATGACAACTTGTTCTCAACTGTGAATCCGGGAGGACATTTGCAGTATTCATTAGCTCGCAGATTCTCACTCACACCTGGGTTGGGAAGCTGTTTCATCAGTCCCTAGAGCAAGAGGACAAAATAGACGAAGAAACCGAGTTGCGTCTTTTTCTCTAATTTGCATTTTTTAAAGGCCAGTCGAATCAGTAAAGAGTGGTGGTCAACGGTCTAGGCTCCAGCTGCCTCCTACTGCGTCTTCAACCGTCAGTGGTTGGTTGTTCTTTCTGCTCCAGATTCCCCTAACGGGAATCACACACACAACACACAACCAACATTGTTAGAGTCTGACTTCTCTTTACATTCTCTCATAGTTTCTTGGCCAATAAATTCCACACCAGACCATATTTCAAGGTCATTCTCATGAGAACAGCTCTACCTTAATGCTGATACAACCACTCTGTGACCTTCTGATGGACAACACAGCAACTCGGTGAGGGAGAAGGGGGGATTCCCAGGTCTGTGCTATGATACTAGTGACACAAGGTGGTTACACCCATGTTAAAACAAATCTTCTGAATCCTGATCTAAGCCCACCTCATCAAGTGTTAGCCCAGTTTCTTCCTTATGACCCCATGGTGACTTAAATGACAATGGCCCCCATAAGCCCAGAGGGAGTGGCACTATTAGGAGGAGGTGTGGTCTCATTGGGGTAGGTGTGGCCTTGTTAGAGGATGTGTTTTGCTAGGGGGTGGGGCTTTGAGGTCTCCAGCCCTCAAGACAGGCCCAGTGTCTCTCTCTTCCCACTGACTACCTATCTGACTGTAGAACTCTCAGCTACCTCTCTAGTACCATGTCTACTTATATGCCTTCATGCTTCCCACCATGATGAGCACGGACTAATCCTATGAACTGTAAGCCAGCCCCAATTAAAATATCATTCTTTCTAAGAGCTGCCTTAGTCTAATGTCTCTTTACAGCAATGGAAACACCAACTAAAGCCCAAGGTTAGTGAGCCCAGCTTTATTAGTGCCTAAGGCCAAGAGAACAATAGACAGACTTCTCCTTACACAAGTGCTGTGACATTCACCTCACTTCCATCCAGTCATGGACTCTAAGAACCTTTAAAATTTCACAACTTGTCAACTGAAAAGGATCCTATTAGGCTCCTTACACTGACATGCATTCCAGAGAGAAAAAACCAAAACAGAAGTTCTACACCCCATGTTCCACTCTACCTAACAAAAAGGGATTTTTGGCATCGAAGACATAAAAAAAATAATACTGGGTGTCTTAGAGTTTCTATTGTTGCAAAGAAACACAAGGACTAAAAAACAAGCTGGGGAGAAAGGGTTTCTTTGACTTACATTTCCATGCTGCTGTGGTCACTTAAGGCAATCAGGATAAGAACTTAAACAGGGCAGGATCCTGGAAGCAGAAGCTGATGTAGAGGCCATGAAGGAATGCTGCTTACTGGCTTGCACCCCATGGCTTTCTCAACCTGCTTTCTTATAGAAATAGATGCCATCACCCACCGTGGGCTGGATCCTCTCCCATTAATCACTAATTGATAAAATGCCATACAGCTGGATCTCATGGAGGCATTTCCTCAACTGAGGCCCTTTCCTCTCCGGTGACTCTATCTTAAGTCAAGCTGACACACAAAATCAGCCAGTGCACTGGGGGAAAAAACTTACTGGGAACAGAAGGAACTGAGCAAATAATGCAGTTAAACCTTGACATCCGTGCAAATGAGGACTGACGTGGGCAGGATGGCGTGGCCCAAGGACAATGCCCTTGAACTTCCTCTTCATAAACCCCAGGAGAATTCCTGCCCCCAGTGTGTCTCCTAACCCATATGTTCAGCCATTTCACACTGTCATTTGAGGTTTCATTGTATCCAAACCATCGAAAATTTCTACCTTTTGCTGAATTTTTTTAATAGAAAGAACGGGAGCTGGAGAGAGGCCTGGGCTTAAACTCTTGATAAACTTCAAAAGTATAAACATGAAGTCTAGAATTTGGGGCTGAAATAGGAGTCAGGAGTTACAGGCCTTATTGCTTTTCCAGGGGACTTGATTTTTGTTCCAAACACCTACATCAGGTGCTCACAATCATCTGTGACTCCATCTCCAAGAAACCTGACATGTCCTCTCCATGGACACACACATACCTACAAACACACACACACACACACACACACACATGCACAAGAAAGAAAACAAATCTAAAATAAAAAAAGAGTAGAGTTCGAATCCGTAACATGCACATCAAAGCCGGGTAGACATGGTGGTCTACCATATCAGCACTTGGGGGCTGAGCAATGACAGTGGGTCTCTGAAGCCAGCAGGCTTACTGGACTTACAAGCTCTGGGTTCAGCAAGAACTTCTGCCTCCGTGAAATAAAGTGGAGAGTGTTCCAGAAAGACACTACAGGTCACATGACACACACACACACACACACACACACACAGAGAGAGAGAGAGAGAGAGAGAGAGAGAGAGAGAGAGAGAGAGAGAGAGAATATCAAATGAGATGTGTATTTGCAGTTCCGGTGGGTCCCTCAACTTTTGTGTGTTGGATATAAACTCATGTGTTGATGGTACTTGGAGATGGGTTATTAAAATTAAAATTAAAAGACATCCATTTGGGCCAGAGATGGGACCAGTGGCTTTATTAAAAGAGAGATCCAAGATAATGGTACTTGATGTGTCTCACCATATGCCCCCCTCTGCCTTGGTATGATGGAACCAGAGGCCTTCACTTAGTCATGGTCTTTAAGAAGTCAGTTTTTTGTTGGGGAGGGAGCAACTGTTGGCTTATTTATTTGTTTGTTTGTTTTTGAGTCAAGGTCTCTAAGTCAAGGTCTACAGTCAACCCTAGTCTGGAACCAACTAATGTAGCTCACAGATTAACCTCAAACTTGTACCGTCCAACAGCCCCTTTCCCCCAAGTGCTGGGATTGCAGGCATGCACCACTACACTCTGCAATAAATTTCTTTTCTTCGTCAATTAGACTATAGCAACAGTTATAACAGCAGAAAATGAACTAAGCCAGGTGTAAAATGTCAGGGTGTTTTGTGGGATTATCTCTTGTGCATTCTCAGTATGGCCTCATTAACGTGTAGCCACGCCAGAGAGGCACAGACATACAAACTTCCAGAGACATTTTTAAGGCAAGGGTTACTGCACTAGATCTTGGAGCAGCTGATTTCTTTACATGTAAAAAAGACTTGCCAGCTAGGGACCTTTTCAAATACGGACTTGATGAGAGAATCATATTTTTATAACTGTGAATTTTCTAGGCAGCCAGGACCGAGACACACTTTTCAAAACAGCCCGATAGAAAAATCTTGGTGTGAGCAATTCACACTTGAAGTGATAGCACTGTCTTTGAAACACCGGGGGAAAGTGGGGGTATTTACTGTGTCTTCTAGACAATTACAAAGCATCCCTTGATCAAAGCCCTCTGTGAGAAATATTGACAAACCTGCCCAGCTACAGGAATCTCCTAGAGAGAAAATGATCTATGAGATTACCTGCTGGCGGGTTCATGGGTCAGAATGTCGATACCCAGTGAAGGATCATAGAAACAAACATCCAATGCTCGCTGCACTGACATCTGTATTTATGGTCCTCTGAAGGCAGTTAGTCAATCAAAACCAGTTAGAGCTATTACAGTCCCCCCCCCCAACTAAATGGGAGAGAAAGAGCCCGAACTCTGTGTGATGAGACCTCAAGGCAGCAAGATAATCCAAAATTGCTTTTTATTCATGTGGAGGGAATTCAGTGCTATTTTATCTTGTCACTCGTAATTGTCTGATTAAATGAAGACAGTGAGGATGTATTAATGTAATGAAGTCAAACACTCAATTAGGTTTTATTTTCTCTTCCCTTCTTGCATTGTTTGGCATTCCCACAGGATCAGAGGCACAATAGCCCTCTCCCTGTTGAGTTGGGCTCCTTCATAGTTGGCAAGTGCTTATTCTTTTATCTATGTTTCAACTGGCATGCAATGAATGGGTGCTTTTTTTCCCCCTGTCGTGACTCCTGCTGTCACACAATATAGGTGATGTTGTTAGGCATAACTATTTTTGGAGATGACATAAATCACTAATTCAAGACAGGTTGTGCTGAATTCAAATAGTGAATTCTTTGAAAGGACAAGTGAAAGTATAAACGGCCAGGCCTGGAAGTGGCTGTGTTTCCTACATGTAGACACAGAGCTTGAATACACTCTAGAGAATGCTGTGATGAATTGTAAATCTTCTGAAGGGTTAAAAATCAAGACATACAGAAAGAGCAGCATCATTTCTGGCCAAAACAATTCCAATGACATACAATGCAGCCTCTAAGTAAGAGCAAAGATTCTAGAGTGGGGAAGAGCTGTCTCTAGCTACTCAATGGCTGTACAACTTTCTGTGCAAATTATCATCTCACTGTGCTTCCTTGTGGCTGGGACAAAGAAGAAAGGCACCACAAGCAACTTAATAAAGGGAGAGTCTCCCCTGGCTCACAGTTCCAGGGGGCACATTCCAACACATGAGGTATGGTATTGCGTGGAAAGTCAGCTGTTCGCATTGTCTCTCCAGGAAGCAGAGAAAAAAAAGGGGAGTGGGGCCAGACTGTAGAACTTCAAGGCCAACTTCCAGTGATGTGCTTCCTCCAGAAAGGATCCATCTCTAAGATCTTCCACAGTCTTCCCAAATGGTACCACCCTCTGGGAACCAAGCGCTTGAATAATAGGTGGGTGGGGGAAGATTTCATATTTGTGGTGGTTTATAAGAAAATGGCCCCCATAGGGAGTGGCACTATTAGGAGGTGTGGCTTTGCTGGAGGAAGTATGTCACTGTGGGAAGGGGTTTTTGAGGTCCCCTCTGCTCAAGTTACACTCAGTGTGGCACACAATTGTTTCTGACGCCTGGAGGATCAAGATGGAAAACTCCCAGCTCCTTCTTCAACACCATGTCTGTCTGAACACTGCCATGTTGCCCACCAAGATGATAATGGTCTATACCTCTGAAACTAATAAGCCAGCCCATTAAATATTTTTCAAGAGTTGCCTTGGTCATGATGTCTCTTCACAGCACTAGAAACCCAAACTGAGACACACTCAAACTACAGCACTCCCTATATCTACATATAAAAGGGAAATGATGATCAAGCCTTCCTCAAACAACCCCAGTTTTAAATCACAACACTGCCACAAAGCTCTTGGTAGAGAGAATATAGTGAACACTCAATAATATTGGTAATAATGTTTTTATTAAAGTATCAACTGGTGTTCAATTCAAAGAGCATTTGCATTGTACTCTGTGTGTGTGCAAGAAAGTTGATAGCCTTGTACACAAGCATATGACCAATGTCTTCAGGCTAGGGGGTCCTAAGATTTACCATTATCTCCAAGGTTGATTGCCTGGGAGAAATATAAGTCTCCTTAATGGGTCCTGCTTCCACTCTGCCTGCTAATAGAATCCATTATATAAGGAAGCTCAAGGGTCTTTTAAAAGCTTCCTAGTGTCCTTCTCCTGAACTGGTGTACCAAGCAATAAGTCCTGCCTAAGATGGCATCACTTTTGCTTAAGCATGTATTCATGCATGAGTGCATGTGTGTTGGCGCATATGATGCTCGTTTGTGAGCAGGTATGTATGCACAAGTGTAAGAAGCATGCCTATGAAGGTCCAAGTTTGACATCCAGTGTCTGCTCTCATGGAGCTGGACCTAATGTACTTACATGGGTCTCTTGCTGACCCTGGAACCCACAGATTCAGTTCCTCTACCTAGTTAGTTTATCCTTGTCTACATCACATGCGGGAAGATTGTGGGAGGACTGCCTCCTTTTCCTGGCTTTATCTGCATTCTGGAAACCTGAATTCTACCCCCTCATGTTTGTGCATTATCCACAGACATTCTAAAGCAATTCCTTGGTAGTTTCTCTTTACACACTGTAATTTTCCCTTTGTACCTTACATATCTTGTGAGTTGTAATGCCTCTATCTCTCCGCTACTCAAAATAAATACCTTGAATTAAAGGGCCAAGATCAGTGTTTGCATCTCCATCATAGGCCCAGATCTTTTTGTAAAACTTGGTTTGCAGTAGAGGTTAGGAAACATAGCAAAAAAGAAAAAATAAAATGCCAGTGTGCTGGTACAGTTATAATCCCTGCACTGGGGAAGTTTGAGGTAAGCAGATTGTAGGTTTGAAGCTGGCCTGAGTTACAAATCAGGACTTTTTCTATCATGGTAAGAACACAGAAGGAAGGTACCATCTTAGAAGTAGAGTACAGGCCCTCTAAGACACCAAGTTTGCTCTACTATGATAGATCATGTCCTTCAACCTGAAGCCAAAATGAATTATTTCTCCCTAAGTAGATTTTTGCCAAGTGTCTGTAGGCAGAAGTTGCTTGTTCGTTCCCGGCTGCCCAGACTCAAAGTAACAACACAGAAACTAAATTAATTAAATCACTACTTGGCCTATTAGCTCTATCTTCTTATTGGGTAGCTTTTACATCTTAAATTACACCATTTCCATTACTTTATATTTTACCACAAGGCTTGTGGCCTACCAGCAAGGTTCTGGCACCTGTCTCCAGTGGTAGCTACATGGCTTCTCTCTGACTCTGCCTACTCTCTTTATATATCTTTTAGCCTTTTTTATATCTATATTCTGCTAAGCCATTGGCTGAAAGCAGCTTCTTTATTCATTAACCAATAAAAGCAACACATATACAGAAGGACTTCCCACATCCGGTGTCTGGTAAAAGGATGAGAGAAGAAACATAGTCTAAATGATACTTCCTAAAGAACAAATGATTTCTCCAGGATTTTTGCTATTCTTTCTAAATTTCCCTTCTGATATCACAGGCCATTGTGAGATTGGTGGGTCTCCCTGAAGCATGCTCAGTGGTGTCTCTGCTGTTGACTACAGGAATAAGACATCTTGGTGGAACAGGCCTGTGGTGATCACTAAGAGCAGGATCCTTGCGCCTTCCCCTTCGTTGTGGGCTTTCTCTGGAGGAAGTGATCATTTGCCTTCAGAGAAATGTCCTCTAAGTGTCCAGTCATGACCCATTTAACATAATTCAGTATGCTGTCCTGGTCCCCTCTGGGGTTTCCATTATGTGTGAGCATCAGAGAACTTTTGCTTTATGATACAATGTTTTGTGAGGTCATTTTACACACAGAGACAATAACCTACCAATGGAAAAAAAATACCAACTGTATCTAAATGTCTCACTCTGTTTCCTTAAATGTTTTCTTCTTAAGCATTTCTTCCTTTGTAAAAGCACCAAGCCCTCACTTTCCTACCTACTAATTCATAATTCTCTCTCTCTCTCTCTCTCTCTCTCTCTCTCTCTCTCTCTCTCTCTCTCTCTCTCTCTCTTTCTCTCTCTCTCTCTCTGTCTGTCTCGTCTCTCTCTTTCTGTCTCTCTCTCCACTTAGTTTTTAAAGCAGTACCAGATGTTGAAATCTACTTTCTCTGATTGGTGTCCAGAGAAAACAAAAAGCATACATCACTTTGAGACTGACCTGAATGATTGAACAAGGGCAGAAGAAAACACACTGCAGATGGCCCAAAGGGAAGCTTCTAGAACTCTGTGTTTTAGCCTTGTATTTCCGCTGTTCCCCTTCATAGCTGATTACAACACTGATGCTGTGGTTGAGAAGAAAAGATAAACAAGAGAACAGAAGAGCCACAAGTAAAGGATTCTGTTTTGCCCTTTTGCATTTTGGACTCCTGGCTTGCTATGCAATTGTAAGGTAGAGTTAACCAAAGAAAGCAGCAGTTCTGTGGGATGTTGAAGCATGTTTTAAGGAGAAGGAGAAATGGGAGACAGTGTCCAGCATGCGACGGTCCAACTTCTATTTCTTTAACTTCACAATAGTGAAAAAGGTGTATCTGTTCAGTAATAGAGTCTGAATCTTAAATTCTGGTCTTTTCTCAGGCCAATGACTGTTATCAGAGGCTCTCTCACAATGCTCAGTTATGAGACCACACGGACCATGCGCCTGCACTGTGGTGTTCAGTATTCCAGGGTAGTGAATGCATTTTCACTTAGGGTATTTTTGAATTGGTTATATTGGTATATAATCCATCATAAGTAAAGGAACAACCATACCCAAAGAATTCATATTTGGAAACTAAACTGTACTCTGAGGTGACATATTAGAAGGTCAGGACTTGAAAAGTGACTGTCGCATAGGAACTATGCCCCAATGCACAGATTAGAGCCAGCACTTGGGAGGCAGAGGCAGACAGATCTCTCTCTCTCTCTCTCTCTCTCTCTCTCTCTCTCTCTCTGTGTGTGTGTGTGTGTGTGTGTGTGTGTGTGTGTGATCATAGTCACGACACCAATGCTCACTCTGAGTGCATTCTTCTGCTTGTCAACACACAGTTTTGGCAACACCTTTTGTTGAAGATGCTTAAAGTTGGCTTCTTTGTCTAAAATTAGGTATCATGGGTGTGTGGATTTATTTTGGGGTCTTTGATTCTATTCCATTGACCCACCTGTCTGTTTTCATGCAAATACCATGCTGTTTTTATTACCATAGCTCTGTAGTAGAGCTTGAAATCAGGAATAATTATACCTCTGGAAGTTCCTTTATGATACAGGATTGTTTTAGCTATCCTGAGTTTTTTTTTCCATATGAAGTTGAGTATTGTTCTATCAAGGTCTATAAAAAATTCTGTTGGAATTTTGATTGACTCTGTAGTTTGCTTTTGATAAGATGGACATTTTTACAATGTTACTACTACTAATTCATGAGCAAAGGAGATCTTTTCATCTTCTAATATCATCTCCAATTGTTAGACCAATCTTAGACATATAGGATTCTCAGTCATACCACAAGGATACTTGCTCAACTATGTTCATAGCAGCTTTATTCATAGTAGCCAGACCTGGGAATAACCTAGATGTCTTTCAACTGCAGAATGAATTTAAAAATAAATGTGGCACATTTGCATAATGCAGTATTACTCGGCTGTAAAAAACAATGGCATCAGAAAATTTGAAGGCAAATAGATGGAACTAGAAAAAGATTATCCTGAGTGAGATAACCCAGACCTGGAAAGACAAACTTGGTGTGTACTCTCTCATAAGTACATATTAGCTGTAGTATCGAGGATAACTGTGCTACAATCCACAGACTCAGAGAGAGTAGGTAACAAGCAAGGGCCAAATAGAGACACATGGATTTCCCTGGGTAGGGGAAAGAGAAGGGATCTCCTGGGTAAACTGGGGACTGGTGGGGATGGGAACAAGAGCGATAGGGTTGGAGGGCACAATAGAGGGAAGTAGCAATGAAAACTGTCTTGATGGGGGGTGTATTTCAAGGTCAGCTAGAAACCTGGTGCCAGGAAAACTCTCGGGAATTCATAAGGATGACCCCAGCTAAGACTCCTAGCAATAGTGAAGAATAAGCTTGAACTGGACATCTCCTATAATCAGACTGATGACTATTCTAATTGTTATCAGAGAGCCTTCATCCAGTAACTGATGGAAGGAGAAATAGAGTTTCACAACCAAGCACTGGGCTGAGTTACAGGAATCCTATTGAAGAGAGGGAGGAAGGACTGCATGAGTCAGGGGGGCCAAAGTCATTAAGAGAACCTACAGAAACATCTAACCTAGTCACAAGCAGCTCTCGGACACTAGATCAACAGTTAGGGAGCCTGCATGGGGCCAACCTAAGCTCTCTACATATTTGTGACAGTTGTATAGCTTGGTCTTCTTGTGGGACTCTGTGGATCTGTCTCTGACACTTTGGCAGGCTTTGGGGGAACCTATTCCTCATACTGGGTTGCCTTAATATGAGGGGGAGGAGCTTTGTTGATACCCATGGGAGGCCTGCCCCTTTATGAAGAGAAACAAAGGAGGAGTGGACTGGGGGAGGGGGCAGAGAGGAGTGGGGGAAGGGGAGGGGAGAAGGAAAGGAAGGAAACTGCAGTCAGGATGCAAAATGAATGACGTAATTTAATTAATAAAAAGTGTATAAAGCAATCGTTGGTTGCTTGGTCAGCTGAAAATTTAAAAGAGAAAAAAAATTGAGTGGGAAATTCTATGGTGATGATGGCAGAAGAGAGAAATGAGAGATGCTAATAAGACTGTCAACTAAGCAAGTGCCTCATGACATCATATGTCATGGATAAAGAGTAAAGCCCTGGCTATGCATAGATATTGGGTTATGTACCTTCCAAAAGCATAGCTGCCACCTGGATAAACACACTAATTGCATTAGGTCGTGTGAAACACTGCAAACAGCTTGGGGACCTTGAAGCTGATTACCTTGGGGCATGTGAGGTGTCTAAGGGCACTGGGTTGGGAATTCATTGTTTGGATGGTGTTGAGAAAAACCATGCAGGGCTCTAGAAGGTCTCAATTAGGAAATCCGTTGAGGTTTCCAGATTTTACTGTTTTTTACTGAGCTCTATAAACAGCCTAAAGTGGCTTCTTTTTCTTTCCTGAGATCCCTTGTCACCAAGTCTTGTAACCTGCTTGCAGTTGCTATGGAAATGGCACGGGAATCTTGACTGATTCGTTCAGGAGAATTTGTCCCCTTCTGAAGCCGTTACCTTTATAAAAGCAGCATTCAAATTATTTATGAAAATTGGGTCACCGTACCATATGGTAGTTGTAAATGCTGCTATTTAAATTGATTGAAGGGCACGAAAATGACACCTCTGATTTCATCTTTGTTAAATCCAACAGGTCCTTAGAGGTTGCTGTGTTACGTCTGTGTGTAATGTAATTCTCGGGTTTCTCTCTTCCCTTTTCTTTCCTGCGTTTTCTTTGCACACGGGTGGTGTTCCTGTTTTGACCATTCCATTGTGAGCACATACAGTTGACTTCGCCAAAGAGAGAGCCCTGCCTTTCTTCCGGTTCCACTCACATCATCGTATGGAATGTGAATAAATGAGAAAATAATTCAGTGCTTCTGGAATCACCTCTAATCTTGGATTCCCGGGGCACAATGTTGAGGTGCTTTTCTCTACATTCTATGACAAGAATGAACTTAAGAGAACCAGGGATTCTTTCCTCTTGCCATAGACAGGTAAGGGAGTCAATTGCCTTCAATCCTTTTTATTTTCTAACCTCAAACAAAATCTTAGCTATTTGCTGGAATTCGAATCATTGAAGGGGGTCGCAGGTAAACCCCTGTAGATGGCCTAGGTCTTGTTACCACACAACAAATGAGTTGGGGACTTCCTGCCTCCAGGTTTCCACAGAGACCTGATTCCATCCTTCCATGTCGGTCACTTCATCATCTTACTGCATGGGGAGATGAGGACATGTTTCAAAAAGAATAGCCACCCTACCATCCACTGCAGGAGAAAAGAAAGAAAAAAGGAATTTTCTACAGACACATGATGGAATGCCTAATATTAGCCATGGAAGAAGAAAAATTTATTTTGAGGAAATCTCAAGGCTCAGAAAGCTTGCACCTCCCAGGATCTGTGGCAGGCAAGAGTCTGGTCATATTTTGAGGTGGGGACTTTGGTGGTGTGCGACAATCTTCAACTTCTTTCTCCTAACTTTCTCTTTTACTCTCCACAAGATTTAGAAGCCATAGTTGCATCTCGTTAGCACCAATCTAGATTTCTGGGCATCTCTGAGATAGACTCTTATAACTCAGCATAGCCTGGCCTAGAACTTACAACTCTTCAGTCTTGGTCTCCTGAGTGCTGAGATTAAAGACACAAATGGTTGTAAAACAACACTTGGACCAAGAAAAGCTTGACATTAGCCAAGTCCAGCTTTTCTGAGCCCAACTTGAAAGCCCTGCCTTGAATTTTAGGATAGGAATGAATTAGAGGTTAAATTCTGATTTCGATATGGCACTTGCTTTGATACAAACTTTTTACTTTGATAAGAACTCCCGGAAGAGGTTCTCTACATGTGGAGAACGAAGACATGAAAAGCTATAGGAAGGAAAATATGTCAGGATTTCAGTGAAAAATTCCTTTTGCAGAATCATGACAGATACTAGGAGTGAGTTAACAATAACCATGCTGGGCTACTACTTAGTTTCACAAATAATTACTTTCTGTTTCTTTTTATTTGGTTTTAAGACTGAAGCCCTCTCTACAGTCTTGCATGGTCTGAAACTCACTCTGTAGACCAGGTCATCCTTGAATCCGCAAAGATCCACTTTGCCTTTGGCTTCTGTGTTCTGGCTTTAAAAGTGAGCAGAACCACACCAGGCCACAACTAAAGTTTCACCGTCACACAGCCATTCCAGTTCATTCCGCCCGTGGCTTCCCTTCTGCCACCTTGTGGGGCTGAGTCATTACAGTAGACGGTGAAGCCTTAAGATACTGAAATATCTGGTTCTTTACGTGAAAGAATTTGCCCAGTCAAGATATATATCATTCCTCGCAGTGGCTTTAAGTTAAGAATTAAAGGCAAACATCATTAAATCTATTTACTAAGTCTGGAGTTGTCGTGGGAATCACTTCATCCTCGGCAAGGGCTGTGGTTTGTCTGCATCCCGAACAGCAAGGAGCATTTCCCTGCCCAGCTTGGCCCGTAATTAACAAATGCAGTCAGCCTTGGCAGTGACAGGATAGCTAGAGCTCAGAACTCAGCAGCTGTACTCTCGTTGAGGAGAAAATAAGGCTTGTAGCATGCTGTTTCCCACCCCTTAGATGCAGCCTTTATTTAACAATCAATGCCACTATGTCCCTTTCCAGAGTAATTTCTGTTCTCTGTCAAGACCAGAAATAAACCTGAATGAGGGCAGCCCCCCTAAGTCTGTATGATTTTCCTAAGATGTTTTATGAAATTTTACTTAATGTGTCCATATGGATATTTTGTCTGTATGCATGGCTGTGTAACCGTGTGTATATCTGGGGCCCGTAGAAGTCAGGAGAAGGGTTCGGGTTCCCTGAAACTGCAGTTACAGATGGATGAGAGCTGCCCTGTGGGTGCTTAGAATTGAACTCGGGTCCTCTGAGAGAGCAGTCAGTGCTCCTAACCACTGAGCCATCTTTCCAATCTCCTTTATGTTCTTTTTTAGATAGACCCTTCAAGTAGGATCTAAGAAAAAAAAAAGAATTAACTAGTGTTTAAGAAGTAATAAAGCTTCCCTTCTTATTTAAACTTTTAACAAAAAGTCTGAATGCCTGTGCTTGGTAGAAATTGTTAGCTACTTACAACAAGGTACACGTTTCCAAAGAAAATGGTTTATAAACTCAAGAGGAACACAAGCAGCCCAAACCTTCAAGCAAAAATCACCTTCAAGTATGTAATTTTGCTTAGAGACAGTTATGCACCCACTTACAGCAAATTGAAGAAAACGATCTCTGAATTTTTGGCTCAAGATTAAGGTGGCATAGACATTCCCTATGTGTCAGGCCAAGTACAGCCAAACCAAGTACAGCCACAGGACCAAGTACAAACACACCAAGTACAACTACATAATCAACTACAGCGCCTCATCACATACAGACACAGCAAGTACAACTACATCCCCAAGTATAAAGTACAACCACACAAAGTACAGCTAGACCAAATAGAGTCACACCAAATACAACTACGTAACCAGTACAGCCACACTAAGTATGGCCCTGATGGCTGTACATAAAGCAAGCACAAGCAAACACGCAACGGTAACAAGATACTGAGGTTCAAAAAAAAAAAAAAAACTGGGAAAGGGATATCCAGGTCTTGGATTCCTACTTTAGCCTTCTGGAAAACAATAATCAGATTTAAATTTTTAATGGAAGCTGGATAGACGGCTCTGCAGTTAGGAGCACTGACTTCTAAAGAGGTAACCCCCAGCTCCGACACAGAGGCTCACAACAGTCTGCAACATTGGTTCCTGGGGTTCTGACGCCTCTGCTGACAATCACAGGCACAGGACATACATGATGTACAGATATACGTGCAGGAAAAACATAAACATAATATAGAACATTTCAAAAACTTAGAATAAAGGTTTTTTTTATATTAATGGCTGTGAGTGGGTATGATGTTTTCATATTGCATGATAAGTTTCTGAGAAGGGGTAGTGACGACTGTGCAGCATTATAAGCACGCTTACTGCCACAGAATTGCACACTTACATGATGAAAATAGTAGATTTTATGTCATGTATGATTTCACCACAAAAAGAAAATGAAGACTGGCTGTAGATGTGGTTCAGTTGGCAACATGGCTTCCGAATGTGCACCAGGCCCTGGGTTTTAGCCCACAGCAGACTTTCTTAGTGGCACATGCCTGTTACCCCAGCACTTGTGAGTCAGAAGTTCAAGATCATCCTTGGCAACATAGTGAGTCAGAGGTCAGCCTGGACTTCACAAAACCTGATCTCAAAAGAGGGGAGGGGAGGAGAAGGAAGAGAAGTAGAAGGAAAAGGAAGAAGAACAGGGGGAGGGAGGAAGGAGGGGGAGAAGGAAGAGAAAGAGGTGGAGGGGGACGGAGGAGAAGCAGTAGATGGGAGAAGGGAGTAGGCTAAGCAAGCAAAATGGCATTTTCCCAAGCTTATCAGATCCAATCTTTTAGAAAATATGAAACTAATCCAGGGCAGGGAACCACTTAGCATGGGAAATTGGCTCAATTGCATGCACATGCTATTCTCTTTTGCTAGAGGTTCACTTTACTTAATTATAAGGATCTGTGCATGGCCATATGAACATGAATGAATCCAGAAGCAGTGATTGCCCGGAACCTAGAGTCTGAGGCCACTCGTGTCAGGTGTGGGTGCTGAGAACCAAACGGGGATCCTCCACAAGAGCATTCTGTGGTCTTAGTGACTGAGCCACCTCTCCAGCCCCCTCTTCACCCTCCTGTCCATCCTTTCAATATTAGATGTCTCTGGTGCCATCTGGTGATGAGGTGACAGATCAACAGAGTCAGGCAGTTTAAGGTAGTATATTAACACGGCTCTTTAACCTTTGGTGACAAGTGGCTCTGGTCTAGGATCAAATTCTAGAATATCTGCTTGAAAAAACAGTATCTTTTAAACACCTCTGCGGGACCTTATTCAAATAAAAGTACACTTACACAAGGAAATGGAGGCCCTAAGCAAATTCAGCCTCAAGAGAGTTTAGAGCACAGGAGTCATGGAAGCTCGCTTTCAAACTTGGTGCACTCCGCTTTGATCAGCTGTTATAAGCTTGTAATTTGGGATACTGTTTGAGCCTTTAAAATGCATGCTGTTGATTCTGTTAAAATCTAGTCGTATTTCCACCGCAGCATGCCTGTACTTCTATGCACTCTGAGATGTAGCAAAACCAGGGGCTCCTCAATAGCCAAGTGATTGGGGCAAGGTTTCCCTCAACCATTTTTATAATTAAGGAAAAATTGGGGGGGGGGGGTATGAATGCTTGATCGGGTTCCTTTGATTCGTTTTTCTGTAAGATGAAAATCTTCATAATTTTCAGGCAAAATATCTGTGCCATCATTCACAACCCGGAATTCAAAAGATTATCACCAGTTGAAACAGTTCTTTAATTGTTGACATGCCTTTTCATTCCAGGATGGATGTAAGGTGGCTGTGGCTGTCACAGGTGCTGGCATGTATTGGGTGTCCCCCCAGGGCTGACCTGGACTGAGGGTTATTATCATGTGGAGTTTGTGTTCACACTGCTGGAGCCAATAGACCTAGCTCAAAGTCAAATCCATCACTTTCTCCTTTGTGGACGAACACAAGTCCTTTGTCATCTCTCTCTTGGTCCTTTCCATCTCGCCATGGCCAGCTCTAGGTACGACGGTGCAGTCACGTTCACATAAGCCCCAAGGCAGAGAGCACTCAGTTAAGACATAAGTATCGTTAATTTCGTCCCTCCCCTTATGCATAATGTATGCATTCTTCACTCGATATCCAAAGGCATCAGAAGCGAAGGCAGTTTGTCCTAAAAGGGTAAGGTTTGAATCCATATCTTTCTGTCCTGAGAACCCATGGCTCTTTTCTCACCAATACAATTCTATTCGTCCTATTTTATTACGATCAGAGTGTGCATAGCTATAGTACTGGAAGCTGTAGGGACTCTGTTGGCTTCACCAGCTCTGGTTACAGATACCCCACCCCCTTTATTTCCTCTACTTGTTCTGAAATAAATTCCTGGCTGAGGGTGAGGCAGAGGTTTACCTGTTGGGATGGAAATTACACCATTGTCTAAATTTTGATTGTTCTTACACAGACGTACGAAGCTTCAGGATTCCAGAGGAGGATTCCAGACTTCAAACAAAGATCCAATTATCTCTGTTGTTAGCTCTCAGACCTTATCAGCCCAAGGAAGACAGAAGAGGGTCATATGACCATTTTGCTTGAGGCAAGTCCCAATTAAGTCATAGCTCTTTCGGTGCACCCCAGTAATGGGCAAGACTGCTGGTGCCTCTCTGACTGGTTGAATACAGTGTCCAGCTAGAGTAACAAGTGAGACAGACGGTTGCCAGTGGGACAGTTATCAACCGTGGGATATTTGCTCAGGATCATCTCCTCATCCAGACCTCCTTTGCTAATTGAGCTTCAATTGTTTGTATGTACATTATATAGGTCATGTCGTCCCAGCTGTTTATTTAGCCAGCAAAGCAAGATTAATTCCTCATCGTCATCCCCCATCCCTTTCTCTTGTATTTCTTCCTCCTCCACCACTAGCAATATTGTCACCATCATCAGTACCACCTTTAGAATCACCATCATCACGCTTTCCTCTGTCTCTCCTGACATGTTTCCACGTGGATATGACCTGAGTAGGCCCTAAAACGTCCCTTAAAATAATCCTCCATTCAATGAGGAAGATTGAAAATCCATTCCTGCAACTCCCGTTTGGAGCGGGAGGGGAGGGAAGCAATTTTTTAATGTCTCCGGTTACCCAATAGAAGTGTATTTTCTGGAATCGTGTATGATTTCTCTCCCACTCCTTGCATGCTACCTGATTGAAAACCCCCATTTTACCTTTACGGCTTCGCCTGTCACCTTTGTAAATTACAGAGCCAGCTTCCTGAGACACTAGTGTAGCCGGGAATTTATTTCCCACTGACATTTTTTGGTGTGCCCGCATGTGGCCCTATTTGTTCCCTGAAAGCTGCGGGAATGGGAATATGGATACTTTAAAGTCTCACCAGGCTTTCATCTCTCTTGCTGGGCTGTCCCTTTGCTGACACGGACCATTATTTTCCCCTCACTCAGCCACTCCGTTTCGCTTCCTGAAGCCCTCCACATTTCTCATCAGCTCGCGGCGAGCGCTGACACATCCCACAGAAGTTATTTATTTTGACATTCGTGCGTGTGATACACCTAATGTGGGCTGAGCCAGAGAGTCGGATAACCAGTTATTTTAGACCTGAGAAACAACTTCATTATCTCGTGAAATGTACTTTCAACACTCCACCCTAACAAGCAATGAATGATATTGTGTAACACTATTGAGGCAATTGCCTTTGGAGATGAAGACTCCCTCCCTTGAGACTGACAGGATGCAAAGTGAGACCCCCCCTTTTTTTTCCTGGTAGGCACCTGGAATCCTGAACAAGCCCAGAAATCATACAAGGGAAACAGAACATCTGAGAACCTGGATGGAGTGAGATAATCTACCCACACTTCTTCCCTGCAGACTTCCGGTCCCACTTGCTTCCTGATCAGCCTGGCCCCAGACTTGGAGAGCAATCTATTTCTAATTAAAGAAGTTTAAAGCTCCTTCCACCAGGAGCCCCACTACCTCTTAGCAAATCAGTGGGTTCTACTGTGGCCATCAGCTCTGACTTGTGTTCATGTAACCATGGTGATTTAACCTTGTTCTCTTTCCTTTTGCTGGGTCTGTTAAGCAGTGTTCAGGTGTTTGAAGGACCCCAGTTTCCAGACTGTGGCTTTTTCTTTGCATATTCCATATTTCATCAAAGGACCCTTGAGAGCCCCACCATGTGGGAGATGCTGCCAGAGACTTGCCTCTTCTTTACCCTGTGCCCATCAGTGCAGTCAGACTTGGAGCCTAAATGTGGCTAAGCCAGAGCTTTCAGAAGTTTAGTCAGCACAGCGATGCATACAGTAGGAGCTCAATAGTCACCTGTAAGTAGATTGTTCTTGGGTGATGACTTGCAGGAATAGGTGATTTTGCTCTGCCAGATATATTTCACAAAGACAAAAACATTTTGTTGTTGTTGTAAGGAAGCCACTTGTTGGTTCCTGGCTGCTCAGCCCCGAAACACCCACACAGAAACTATATATTATTTAAAACATTGCTTGGCCCATTAGCTCTAGCTTCTTATTGGCTAACACTTATATCTTAATTTAACCCATTTCTAGCAATCTGTGTACTGCCATGTGGCTGTGACTTACTGGGTAAAGTTCCCAGCACCTGTCTCCAGTGGGGTTACATGGCTTCTCTCTAATTCTGCCTCCTTTCTCCCAGCATTCAGTTTAGTTTTCTCTGCCTATTTAAGTTCTGCCCTATCAACAGGCCAAGGCAGTTTCTTTATTCACCAATGGTATTCACAGCATGCAGAGGGGAATCCCACATCATGTTGTCATGTTTGACATCCATGGAGTATAAGCCAAGGATGCTTCAACCCAACGCAAAATGTACAACACACACACAAATGTGCATATATAAATACATGTATATGAAAATGGGGAAAGGGGGAAAGAAAGCAAAAAACTGGAAAATGAAGTGTAAATAATAAATTCGGGAGTAAACACTTATTTTCTTAATTCTCCACTAACAGCCCTCACACATGATTTCCCAATGTCTCTTTCTCCTTATTTAAATGACATAACACTATCAAAGACAGACATGTTCAACAATGGGCTTGATGTCTTATCTACTAATTTTTACCAAGTCCTACCTACGACTTATCACCCTCTCCTAGGATATTTTGGAGCAGTACATCCAGTATATTCCTTTAGGCCATGTCAGGGTAAAAAACTCTAAAAATAAATCATATTAACTGTCTGTCCCCGTTAGGGTTTCTATCGCTGTGAAGAGACGCCATAACCACAGCAACTCTTATAAGGGAAACATTTACTTGAGGGAGCTCGTTTACAGTTTCAGAGGTTCAGTCCATTATCATCATGGTAGGGAACATGGCAACTTGCAGGCAGACATGATACTGGAGAAGTAGCTGAGAGTCCTACTTCTTGCAGGCAACAGGAAGTCTACTGTGACACTGGGCGGTGTCCTGAGCATAGGAAACCTCAAATCCCACCCCTACAGTGACACACTTCATCCAACAAGGCCATGCCCACGCCAACAGAGCCATGCTTCGTAATAGTGCCACTCCCTATGAGATTACAGGGGCCAATTACATTCAAACTGCCACGCTGTCCTAGGACAACACATTTTAGTAAAAGGTCAGTAGATATGAATCAGTATTTTCCCTCACACCAAGTTAGTATCTTTGAGCTTTCCTCTGACTATTCCATAGTGCAGTCTTGCAGACCACTCTCGCGTGTGAAGCGTCAATAGCATTTTGCTTACCTTAGCACGGACAAAAATTCAGATGCGACCCAGCTTTTAAGCTGAGGCATGGGTGTGAATTGTAGGCTTACCTTAGGTGGATTTCTGGTGATAAAAATGACCTTACGAAAGCACCTCAGGGGAGAAAGAGCTGGTTCTAGCTCACAGTTTCGGGTTACACTCCATCCCAGCAGCAAAGTCACTGTACGGCAAGAGCTTGAAGACATTTGTCATAGCGCATCATGACAATGTCATTCCACATGGTGGAAGCAGAAAGAGAGTAGAATATGCATGGTAGTGTGCTCAATTCATTTTCTCTACTCAATCTATGCAATCCAAGCCCCCCCCCCACCCCCGACCAGGGGTATAGCATGACTCAAGTAAGGCAGAACTCCCCAGTTCAATCTTTTGACACTAAATGTTATAATTGCACATCTGTTTTCACACTCATGAATTGGGTTCACATCTGAATTGGATGTGAGTTTCGAAGACCTTGCTTGATCATTGTGCTCTCGTGCTATGGTTATATATAATCCAGGTAGATAGGAAGTCTAGGGGACATGAATGATTTTTATGTGTCTGATTCAACCTAAGATACATTAGGTCATTTGTTTGTCTGTGCCAGGTACAATTGCCCAGAAGGTCAGCACTGGAGGCCAGCACTCTCAGCGTGGGAAACAAGGTCCTGAGCACATGAACTCCATCCAGTCCGACTTGGTCTTTTCCAACTTTCCTGAACCTGCATATAACCATTCATTTTATTTTAATTGCATCCTTTTCCCATAAGGCAACGTGAAAAAGCACATTCCTCATGAACAGTCCTTTGCATTGAAGAGGAGGGTACATGAAAGCATCTAGACAGAAGGTGTTACTGGAAATAGCCAGGCATGAAACCATGGAAATGATGGGCCTGGAATTAAGGAGACCTGACTTCAGTCTTGACAACAGTCAGGTAATATCAATGTGACTTTGGAAGCTAACCTCGGTGAGCCTCATTTTGCTCTCCTGCAGAATGGTATTGTGGTGAAGACTATGTATGAAATGCTCGGCTGAGGGTTTAATCCACAGCAGACACTCAAAATACACTTCCTGTTATTTATCGGTATTAACTAATGTTATTAGTTAGTTCTTTACTAGATATGGATAGAGATATGCTTTCACCCCACATCTCAGGAGACACCCGGCATGGTGCACATTTGGAAGATTCACCTGTGTTAGGCAAGCCCTTGCATCGCTTAAAATTGGCTGCAGGAAATATAACACCCATCCCGGCCTCATTAGAACAAGGCTTAACTGATGCACTTGGCTTTGGGTGACTCCCTCTGGGTCTGTGGTAGTTAAAGAGAATGGTAAGGAGGAGGAGAGACCGCTGACCTAATGAAGTTGGCTTTCCTAATGAAGTAGGAAGAGGGTCATTGAAGTCGAATTTGGAGTGGTTGTGCTGTCTTAATTTCTCACACAACTTTCGAGAATCCTAAGAATTCACTTCAAGACAGTTTTATTTTTCAACAGCTGCTCTTGGTTTTAGAAAGCTGCTCTTCCTGTCCTCAAAAAGGGCCAAGAGCTTCATGTAAAAAACCTCTGGTGATTACCTTCCATCCACAGAGCCGTCCATTCCTCGGGCATTGAGAATCCCAGCGTCCCGAAGCCCATTGTGACATCTGACTGCCTTTGTACTGGGCTGTTTCTGACCCAGCATCTTTAGAGCAGACACAGGTTCATGGTAGGCCCTTGTGTGACGGGAACGGAGCTGAAGACCTCAGCTAAAGCCATCCCCGGCACTGCTAACCTTCTAGACTGCTGCGACCAGAATATTTATTGATCCCCGTATATCCAGACACTGTGATCATCCCGGGGTAAAATGATGAAAAGATACACATGCTCTGTGGCTTCATGTTTTCGGATTCTAGAATTTTTAATTCAAATACAGACACCCTAGACCCAAATGCTTAAGGTTAGGACGTTGAGGGACTGTGGAAGAGACTTTGAACAAAAATGTGTTTGAAGATGGGGTCTAATTGAAAGCTGGTTTAATGTCTTCTCTACTAAAAAAGAGAGAGAGAGCGTGTGCCTTTTAGACAGACACATAAGCCCATGCACACTCATATGCACTCCATTGCACATTGCATACACACACACACACACACACACACACACACACACACACACACACAAATCCATGTGCCCAAAGCTGGTAGTGTCAACCTCTCAGAGCTAAAAAACAGAGACATTCCTGCTTTGATGGGAATAAATACTTAACTGCTTCTAAAATTTTCCCTGAAGTTTATAGTCTCTGATGCTGCCACCACTGAGTAAGCTCCATCAAATCAGGAGTTTCCTGCAGGCCTCCTGGCCAATACAGTGTGATAATATGACCCATCTACATCTCAGCACACAACTGATTTATTACATAGAAACATTTGAAACCCCCACAGAACTATCAGCAGAAGTTAGCACTTTTAACAATGGTTGGTACAAACGGGTCTAAATAGTCTGTTTCAGAAGACTGCAGGGCCTGAGGACACTTCTGGATAGGCACTGGTAATAAACTGCATATTGTTTAGAAGTGCGCTAGCCAGAATGGAGAAATGATTCTGTAGTTAAAAGCACAGGCTGCTTACTTCCAGAGGACCAGGGTTCAATTCCCAGGACTCATGTGGCAGCTCACCGGCATCTGTGACTCTACTTGCAGGGAATCTGAAGCCCTCTTGTGGCCTCCAAGGGCACCAGGCATCTGTGTAATGCACAACATACAGACAGATAAAACATCCATATACACAAAGTGCAAATCAAAAGAATTAATAAAACAAAGTCTGCTAGTCCTAACGGAGCTGGATCCAGCTCAAGGAATCAAGTAGAAGGAAGGCATTCTCTGACCACTGTGGGGCAGACATGCTTGCCCAACCCAAGAGCCTTTTGTCATTAAGCCCAGGAACAGCTTCCAGATCCTTCTGCACCCAGTGACTCTGGAAGATGGCACAGCCATCTCACCTGGGGAAGAAGGAGAATGACGTCGTCTTGCAAGGTCACCTTCTCCCTCAAGCAGATCTTCAGGGAGAAAGTCCTCCTAGTTGCAAACAGCCATTGAAGAAAATGGAACAGAGCTGGAAGACTTCCCCCATCTGCAGGACTTGGGCGAGTGGTTGGTTTTTAGAAATTTCTTCTTGGGATTACGACCATTTTCCTCCCACCTGACCTCTTCTGCGTCCGTTTGGGAGGAAAGCACCTCATTTATCTTTGGGAGACAGTTAATGCAGACACTGTCACTGAATAGATTTCCCCTGGAGGATCAAAATATTTGTGTTAAATGAAATGAGAAACCTGCTAAGTGCCAGCACAGATCCTCCGGGAAAGGGTATTTCGTAATTTTGAAAAAAAAAATCTGAAATTCTTCTCTTGCCAAGAAAAGAGGAATGATTTCTATTAAAATGACTTCATGTCTGAATTACTCTCTGCCCCTCGGGATCACAGAACATTATAGCTTTCATACTTGGTAATTTAGAAGTACGGAGAACACCTTATTTGGAAAGCACGCAGACTTAACATGAAATGTTGGGTATTAAGTATTTTCCCCCACAAAAATCTGCTTTTGGAAAACTTGCATGCAGGCTGTTCAGACTAAAGCCAGCTTCAGAGCTGGTGATGCTGGTTTTCTTCTTAGATCCATTTCACTTCCTAACCCGATGTCACCAATCCCAGAAGCTGCAGGAAACGTCTTCAGATTGATGTTCAAGGGAGATGTTGCAATAGATGGCATCACTTTAATAAGGCTGCTGGGTGCTTTAAGGCAGGCACATTGGCACACTTTATTAGAACCTGTGTTCACACGTCCACGTATGTTAAAACTGAAGCCTACTATGGGCATTAGAAAGGCATAAAAAATTTAAATGGGTTTAAACTCGTGTAACTATTAACATGAGGTTTTATGGAACTCCCTGGGACGGGGTTGTAAGTCTTCTGAGGCCTAATTAAGGTTCAGAAAAAGAAATCCAAAACAACAACAACAACAAAAGGATGAAAAAGAATGAATATTCTTTGCTGTAATCTCATAACAGATCTTGAAGTTCAAAGGTCAATTTAATTGCGGTCTTTAGGACACATTGGATATCAACAGAAGGGGCTAGAGAGATGGCGCCATGGTTAAGAGAGCCTTCTGAGTTCAGTTCCCAGCACCCAAATCAGGCAGCTCACAACTGTCTGTAACTCCAGTCCCAGGGCATCTGATGCCATTGTCTGACATCCACACATACCAGATGCACACATGGTGGACAGACGTGTACTCGGGCAGAACACCCACACTCTTAAAACAAAATGAGATTGCGTTTCATGTTTCCCGGTTTCCTACAGTAGACACACGTGGATTTGCAAAAAGATCGTAACTTTCCAATTTTTAATGGTAAAATGGATTTGACCATTTTCCCCTCCCTGTTTTCAAAGCTTGGGGAAGTAATTATCTTCTTTGTTCCTTGGGCAGACAATGTCATCTTTGGGACCAATAAAATGTCTGGCAGAGGCAAAAGGTCTGTCTCTATGTGTTAGAAGTCCGTTATCCTTTGGAATATTAATTAATAGCTAATTATTGGAGTATGCTAAGGCATATTCATAGATTTTATTCTACAGGCAACATTCCCACCATTATTACTCTCTTAATGGGAATGGGTTAAACAGAAGCAGATGGAAGCCAGCTGGAACAGCAAAGAAGGGAGAATACAGACCGAATGAGACTGAGTTGTGCAAAGGTTTCATTCTCTATCTCTTCTCTCTGTCCATCTACCTCTCTGTCTCTAGCTCTCTCTCTCTCTCTCTCTCTCTCTCTCTCTCTCTCACACACACACACACACACACACACACACAACTGTCCAATGCACAGAGGAACCCATTCATCCCCTAATATACAAGGCAGGAGAAAGTTAATTTACAGGACCTTCTATGTAAACATCAGAAACATCAGCAGATTCTGAAGTGATAGGTGGATAATAGATAGATGGGCAGATAGATGATAGATAGATGGATGATTTATAAAAAGATAAACGATAGATAGAT
The DNA here is from genome assembly GCF_903992535.2 of Arvicola amphibius. Classification (NCBI taxonomy): domain Eukaryota; kingdom Metazoa; phylum Chordata; class Mammalia; order Rodentia; family Cricetidae; genus Arvicola; species Arvicola amphibius. Next base: position 109,953,219 of record NC_052055.2, read on the forward strand.
GATTGATTGATAGATTGATATAGTATAATCTTTTCTTGTAGCATAACACATATCATCCAAAGTATTTTAGATCATCTCTGTATTAGATATGACCCTTAAAACAATAACTATGTAACTGTCTTACTGAATTCTTCAATAAATAATACAAAGAGGAAATAAAGCCTGTACATGTTCAATGTAGACATTTTAAAGTGCATATATATTCCAGTGACTTGGAAGACGGCTCAGTTAGTAAAATGTTTTCTGTGTATGCGTGAGGTCCTGGGTTCAGATCCCCAACACTGTTTAAATAGTCAAGTGTGGTAGCACATCCATAATCCCAGCACTGGGGATGAGGAGCAGAGAGGAAAATTCCTGGAGCTTGTCAGCCAGTCAGTCTAGTCAATTGGTGAATTCCAGGTTCACCGAAACACACAGACTCAAAAGATAACTAGGAGAGAAATAAAGGAAGACACTCTAAGTCAATCCTAGGCCTCTACATATATGTGTACAACCACACATATGCATATACATACACACACACAAGTGCACATATAGACAGACACACCAACTGTCTTATCTCACACTTTGCCTCGGACCCAGGGCATTACCTTATTAGGGAAGCAACTGGATACACCACGCACTGCTACTGCACCTGAGGGTGCTCTCACCCTTAGGGTCGAATGTGAACATCCTTGACGCTATGCTAATGAAAGGAAATGCAGTATGCCCAACACAGACGATCCAATTACCTCCTCACATTTACACAATGATTTCTAGTGAATAGAGGCTCGGCTCCATTTCCACAATCTACCACGGGAACAGAAGTGCTTCCAAAGTCACAGAAAGGCTGAGACAAACCCCAGCGAAGTTCCTCCATGGTGAGGCCACAGCAGAGTCCAGTGTGGAAGGCAAATTGGAACCTTACCCACCCTCTTCTTTTGATCACTTCTTCACTTGGGACTATTGGATGGGAATACACGGTTCCAAAGTGATGGAGGAGGCCGGCAAGATTCTTGTGCATCTGTGAGGGAATGCCACAAAGAAAGAACAAGCACGATGGTGCAGTTCCAACGCTTGCCAAGGGGAGGCGCATGGACTGGAGGATTGAGACCAGCTCACACTGCAGTGAGACCATATAAAACAACATAGCGGAACCAACGAGAAACCAAAACATAAGTCATTATTACCAGCCCATAAAAGTATCGGTCTCCAGGACACACCTTGACCAGGGCTGCTTAACTCTGCAGACCTCTTGCCCCTGACACAATGTTTCTCTCTTTATCTCTAACGCTCTTCTGAATATGGTATCTCATGCCTAAACTCTCAAGTCATGAGAGACTTAGAACAGGACGACTGATCGGCAGGGTGAGTGTCAAGCAAGCTAAACCACTGATTAAGATATTATCGCAAAGAAATAATAATAATCTATAATCTCCCCCAAAGAAAACAAAAACACCTGAAGCTCATGTCAATATTCCCAGGACAGACCTGGGCTTAGTGACTGCTTCCTCTGCTCTTCCCAGCATGGCAAATCTCTGTTTTTATTGGTTTGGTTTGTTTTGCTTTTATTTTTTTTAAAAAACAAAACACCTAGTTTATACACCTGTCAAAATGAAAAACTGCACACTATGGTTAGCTTGCATGTTCTTCTCCTTCTAATATTTTGCTACAAAAATAGAAAAAATAAGACTGCTTCATTCAAAAAAAAAAACTTGATCCTGAAATAATAACAAAAACAACAACAAATAAAACACTCGCGTGAGGGCGTCACAAGCATGCCCGTATTTTGTTCCTCGTGTGTGAAAAGCCTGATAGATCATTCCTATATCAAGCCTGTGAGATGTTACTGTGCCTCTCTATTGCTATGGAAACTGATGCTCAGAGACAACATAGAAAATTGTGGATGCACGGGGTAGAAACAAACGAAGAGCAAAGAAAGGATGTTTCCAACGTCTTCATCCTCCTTATCCTGTACTGCTTTCCTCAATAGGCTGCTGTCATTCTTCAGCATCTGAATGGCTTCCAATCGTAATAGGCTTACGTAAGAGCCCAAGCGCTTTTCGTTATTGAGGGAAGGTTAAGGCGTTTGGAGGAGGCTGAGTCGCACCTAGAGTCCGTAGTCCCGCCCGGTCCACCCTTCTCATCAGCCTTTCCGCGCTGGTCCGCAGTTAACCAGGTGGCCCTCTGACCTCTACAGTTCCAGCCACTCCTTCTTTTTCTGTTTTGTAACTTTGGGTGTATTGTGGAGACGTGCATATTTCTATGACGTGGAGCCTCTCACACACTTTGAGTGTAGCGTTTGCCGATCACAAGTGCAGAGCTGCGCTGCACAGCGCCAAGCGTCTTTTATCCTGTTCCACTGACTTTACACCTGCTTCCAGGAGTCTGTTCTTTCTCTCGATCCGAGGCCCTGCGGCCTTGCGCTACTCAGCACGCCATTGTTGGTTTCTTTGAATGTGACTGTTTCTGGCACCTTAGGCTAGGGAAATCTTTTCATATTCACCCTGCTGACTGGCTTACTTTCCTTTCCTTAGTGTGGCCCAAGTTGGATTATATTATCTGTATACTGCGTAAGGTTCTTCTTGTTCCGGCCAAATGCTATTTCATTGTGTGCATATACTGCATCTGCTTTATCCTATTCGTTCATCTCTCTGCGGACATGGCTGCTGTTGCAGTGAACTCCGGGGTTCTAAAATTTCTCGGTCACAGGGGAGTTCCATTTTTACCTTTTTATTGGAGCCCTTCATAGTGTTCTTGCTCTCTCAGCAGCACACAAGTCTTCCGGTTTTTCCTCATCTTCATCAATATGTGTCACCTTTGTTTTTCTGGGCATTATATTATAATTATATTATACTATACTATATTATATTATATTCTGATTTTGATTCCTAGTTTCGCAACTATTAGGGACATTGAATATCAACTCTGTGCCTAACATGGTTCTTTCATGCCATGGAGTGACTAGTGGTCACTACACAAGTACACAAGCTGAACCAGCAGAAGTGCATGGAATCAGGGCCTACAGATGCCCAGGAGGGGAAGCAAACATATGCCAAACAGGACCAGAGGGCGTGGGAGATGAGAGCGTCAAGGTTACAAGGCTAAATTACAAAACAATCACTTTCTGCATGGAAAATGTCTTGGGTTTTTATAGAAGAGCGATAAAGATGAGCCCTGACTATACCACCTTGCAAATCCCTGGTGCCACCACGTAGCTTTCAAGCAGGGCTCCTAATATCCATCTGGTCACATCACGGCACAAGAAAAAGGAGCAAGAAACCACACAGTCTCGGAGAAGGACGAAGGAGAAATTATTAAAATCAATGATCCGGGCAGCTCTCAAGTAAGCTGGCTGCTTCAGGGTGAGCCAATCTTTTTCAAGTCGAACTTTTGTTTTAAAGAATTCGGCTTCAATCTGTTGAATTGGATTATTTAAATAAAATCCACTTAATAGGTTCCCTTGGGCATCACTTGATGCTGTTTTACAGTTCTTTCTCGCTTTTCCTTTTTTCTTTTTCTTTCTTGGTTTTTTTTTTGCCATTTTTGCATTAGATTTAACACCTGGGTAATACTAAGTGCCATGGTCACCATAAATTATAGGAGACTAAATAAATATTTGAGAGAGCAGGAGAGATTTGATTAAATCGCCGAAAATGAAAGGCCGAGTGCAGCTTCCTGTGTCAAATAGGCTTTCCTTCTTGAGTGCATACTGCCAAGAGTGGATTTGGTTTTCATAGCACTGATATTTTCTAACTGGCTAAATTACCAGCACCACCACTTCCATTTTTCTTTTTTTTTTCCCTCTCCTCATCATGTTTCCCACTCTTTGACTTTAAATCCAAGATGGTAAATTATGGTCAAGAATTAAAGGCGTGATAATGGGGGTTTGCAGGGGCGGGATACTCGTGTACAATATACCTGGAATGAGTGAGGGGATTTCTAATGAAAGTGTGGACTTCAGGCCCATGAGATTTATGACATGTCAGTACAGCCTTTCCTGATAGGTGAGCTTGAATGGGGGAATTCAACTCCAAACTAATAATAATTATAACCATGTCAGGGAATTTGGAACAAGCAAAAAGGATTACCCTGTGCCTCTTAATGAAAAAAATCTGCACAATTTAGAGCATTTGATTTCAATATTCCTGGTCTTTAAATTAATCCCTCCTTTGAATTCCCCCTTTCGTGTTCATTTAATAGTGAGTTGAACAAGATCTTTGACACGCATTCATTTTCTGTCTGCAGAAGTCATGGTTTTACCTCCTTAGAAACATATTCTTTACCAGCATTAGTAGGGAGAGTGGAGGACGTACTTTAGCCTGCTACCCTGCACGGGCTGTTTCTCATTGAGCCCATGCCACAGTGAAGATAAACCTCTCTCCACCATGCAAAGACAACCTTAGAGTCTCAGGGAGGCTGGATAACTCACCTACCTGAGAAATGGCATTAAAATTAAAAGGCACATCCTCTGGCATAGAGAAACAGCACAAATTCCTGGCCTGTCCCTCTGGCCAGGTGAGGGCATCATGCACAATTTGTCTTCTTTGTGGTTGCATTGTCTCCAGAAGGACAGCCTGACCCATGCACCAGTCTCACCAGGTCACACCATTTTCTAGTAGCTAGGGGAAACACTGTTGTCTGCCCATGATGCCTGTTCAGTCACCCTTGACCTCAGGGTCCCTCCAAGAAAAGACAGAAGTGAAGAGTTATGGCAGCCATGAAACTTCTGAGTTTGGAAAATGGAAAGAAGAAATAACAAACACAAACTCTGTAAGTTTGTCAAGTATCGGCTGAAACAAAACTGTCCAGCAACAAGAGAACCCAACGGAACTTGGTGCTGGGACCAAATTGGATTCTCTACTCCGTTCTTCAGGCATGGCAAAGACATGCTTCCACGGGCCCCTCTTGCTTCTGGAATGTGGCCCCACAGCTCAGAACTCTGCTTGGTAGCAGCTGTATATAGGTGCTTCACTTTCCCGCATGGAAATTCCTGCTAGGGCTGATGAGCTGAGGAATCCATGTGGGAGTGCTGGCCGCCCAAGTCCCAGTTCCCTTTGGCAGGAAAAGAAAGGGTTGGGCGATTCGTAAGCTTTCAAGTGGAGTAATGTCTACAATTGTCTTCATTAAAGGGAATACGAATCCAGGGTGGTCTGAGATACAAACTTTCTTTGAACTCTATTTACTTGTCCCTTTATTTATTTTTTTTTTTGCAATCACTTCCATGCAACAGGGTGTTGAGTTGACTTGTCTGGATATCTGTTTAGAGGTAACCTATGTTGTCTGTGGAAGGGTCCCTGTGAAGTTCGGGAAAGGTGTGAAGCACTCTGCCATTTCACACTAAATAATGGTCTCTGTCATGCAATGAGGAACAAAACAAAAGAAAATAAAAACAGAACACTGTTGGGCCTTGTGAGTGGAGAAAACAAAGACAACAATGAGCTTAACATCCTTAATAGGTCTATTGCCCAAGTGTGCCTCCCACCACACACACACACACACACACACACACACACACACACACACACTTGGGCCCAAACACCTGACGAGAAATGCTGAAGGGAGAATGGGTTGACTGTGGCTTGCAGTTTGAGGAGACAGGGCACAGTCCAAGCTGGCAGTGGAAGGCACAGGGACGTGGCTAGGAAACCTGAAGTGCTCCCCCCACCTACTTCCTCCAGTGAGGCTCCACCTCCTAAAGATTCCTCAACCTTCCCACACAATACCACCAATTGAAGATTGAGTGTTCAGACATGAATCCATGGGGACATTACACAATAAGGCCATAATAGATCCACCCAATCCAACATTCTAGGAGACAGAACCGGCCCAGCTTGGGGAGATGCCCACTTCTTGACCACCACCTTGGCTGGCTACATTATACTGCGAGCTTTCTGATGGAGGCATGTTCTTCCCCCCTCCAACTATAACCTGTGGCCAGGGACACAGTGCAGAACACTCAACATGGGTCACACACTAACAACTAACTTAAGTGTGCAGAAGGAAACCCCCCCCCCAAAAGACATGAGATTACAGTAGCAATGGGGAGGGGTTGTGCCTGTAAATTCCATTAAGGGCCTGACACTGGATTATAGACCATTAAGTAATACAGTTAACCTCCTTAATATCCCTTGTTGGTGGCTTCCTATACTTCTCAAGGCCGTGGGGACATTGGGCACACTCAAGGGAATCAAAATGAATCTCAACTCCATTCTCTCTCTAGTCAACTTCTTTCTTTGCTTCTCTCCAAGCCCCTGTGTGTGGTCCCAGTAAAAGGTGCCTGTGCACCCCCAGCCAGTTCCTCCCTCCTCCCTTCAGCCCCTTCCAATTGATTCTTGGACTCCATTTACCTCATCAAAGCTTTTTGTAACACCCACACACATCCTCCCTTTTGCAATTGTTTTCTCTGTCCAATTAAGCATAATAATTACAATATCCTTTCTCTCTCGAAGACAATTATAGTACAAATTGGAAAACATGTGACAACGGTATTGAATACGGTTTTGTGTGTGTTGCCGAGTTACTAACTGAATAACTAACAGATCTTAGAAAGCAAAGAGTCTTTCCTTTGTAAACAAATCCTACTAGGGTCACTCAAGTGATTGTGATAGGTCGCACACACCACTGGCTGTCGCAGCAAGCTTGTCTGTCTTTGCTGTGTTTGTATTCCTTGATGAAAAATCAACACTTTATGGTGATTGGCACCTATCCATTGAGTGGCTGGTCAAAAATGAGCCTAAAACCACTTGGAAATCAACAATCATAAGGGAAAATGTGAGAGATGAAGCAGCTTTGAAAGGAGGCGGTTGGGGAGGTGGCCCAAAGGGTAGGATGCTTGCCTGGCATCTGTGAAGCCCTGGGTTCTATCCCAAGCACCTCATAAATCAGGCATAGCAATGCCCTCCTGTAATCTTAAAACTGGGGAGGCAGAGACAGGAGGATCAGAAGTCTAAGATTGTACTTGACTGCTTCGATGCATAATGAGTTGCAAGTTAGCCTGGATTACACGAGGCTCTGTCTCAGGAAAAAAAAAATGAAAGATCTTTGAGACAAGATGAAAGATAGCATGCATCCTTTCTAAATATTAGCTCTATCAGAACATGCGAACATAAAGAAAAATGTGAAAACGTCAGGAAAGCTACATGTTTTAAGACAGGACCTGGAGTTTCCCCCACGCAAGACCACAGGCTTGGTCTCCAGCCTGTGACTGCATTGATAATAGTTGGTAAGTGGAGTCTGGTGGAAGCGAGTTAGGTCCTTGGGGGAGTGACCTTGGAGAACAAAGAGGGATCACAGCCCCTCCTCTTCCTTTCTCTTCCTGTAGGATGAGATGTCCATCTATCCCCATTCATGGACGCCTCCCATGATGCATTTGTCTTACCACGGACCCTAAAATAATGAGGCCAAAGAACATGAACTGAAATTTCTGATGGCAGGAGCAAAAAATAAACCCTTCCTTTGTATAAAGTGGTGAGATGCATCTTTTGCCACAGTAGTGGGAAGGTTCCTGGTACCAACTTCCGTCAAGCCTGCTCCTTCTGTTGTTCACTAAACAGACCCCCAGGAGGACCAAGGTCCTGGCTTTACCTCTTCACTTTATCTTGAGCATTGGAAACACTGACAGATAAGAGTGATGCTTGCCTGTCTGTTTTACTTGGCTCTTGTTTTATCGAAATATAATCTCTGTAAAGGGATGTGCACATATTTCACAGATATAAAATTCATGCACTTCCACAAATTGATCGCTTCTATGCAACCAGAACCCAAACAAAGAGATGAAACAGAGAGCTATGGAGATGTCTCCGTGGGTAAAACACTTGCCACATGAGAATGGGAGCATGAGTTTAGATCCCCCAACCCCATGTAAATCTACATGGTAGTATGTGAGCCTAAAATCCCTGTGCTGCTGTGATATAGACAGCACAATACTTCCAATACTTTCAATGTCAGAAATGGCTGCGCCCTTTATGGTAACTACTTCTTCACACACCCACAGAAGAGTAACCACCCTTCCCAGGAGTTTGGTTTATGTAGCTTATTTGAGGATTCCATGTCAATGGAACCATATACCATGATTTTTTTTTAATGTGGTTCTTTTTTTGTCATATTGTGAGACTCACGGGTATTGTGTAAACCTGTAGCCCAGTTCTCTCCTTCCTGTATAATAGCTCTCTTGGGGGCAGGGATAGAGGGTGTACTCTTGCCCATCCAGTTACTAATGAAGTTTTAAGTAACTTCCAGCTTGGAGCTTCCACGGTTTGGCATTCACCTGAGCACCTGACCCTTTAACCTTTGCAACACGTGCTTCTGTTAGCTATCTGTCTAGCAACAGGCTTGTCTGATGGAATAAGCCTGTGTTCTCCTATTTTTAGACAGATTTAACTGTTCGATAATTAATGATCTGATATCTAAAGGAACCTATATTTTAATTAAATTTGAGGCAAAGTTAGCACACGTCAATATCTTAATTTCCACTTGAAGGAACTAAATGCAAAGCCTTTTCAGAAAGGCAGTGGAGTGGATGCACGCTGCTGCAACTAACTCTGTGGACACAGCAAGAATCCAGCAGCATCGAGGCCTGTATGTAAATCAACTGAATAAGATAATCACAAAATAATTTCAGTAATCTGGTTACAAAATCTTATGACTCACTTTCAGGTGTCAGACCCATAGCTGAAACCAACTTTACATATTCACAGTTAATAATATTCATTTTATATCATCCTGATTTTAGTAAGTCAATTAATTATACAACATCAACTACCAATAGTAATTATTGTATTAACTAATCTTTATTGAGAGGTGTTTCCAGGTGTTTTATTTGTGTGTTTGTGTGGTGTTTCCAGGTGTTTTATTTGTGTGTGTTTGTGTGTGTGTGTGTGTGTGTGTGTGTGTGTGTACAAACTCATCAAATCTACTATAGACTGTATTCATCCTGGCTTCAAAACAGGAAAGTGAGACACCAACAAATAAATACCCGGCTGTAGTTCACACCACTGTGAAATGATTCGGTTCTAAAGACCATCTAATACCAAATCTTCTTGCTGCTTACAGAGGCTTCCAGTCACGTTTGATCTAGTGCACATTCCTTCCTCTCCTGATTTCACTTCATGTTTTATGATGATATACCTGGTCTGAAGCAAGTCACCCAGCAGCGTGGTCACCTGTGGGCCATTCCTAACCTGGTCTCAGGCCACGGAATTAAACTCTCAGTTGAATATCTGAAGGACCTCTTACGTTGACTTCCATCTTCAATAAATACCTGGAACGACTTCGGTTTTGTTTTTCTATTTGTTTCTTAGTTGTGGAGTGGGTGGTCATGCGTGTGCCGTAGCATGTTTGTGTGCGGGTCCTATGGCAATGTGTAGATATTGGTTTTCTCCTTCCACTAATTTGGTTATGAAAGGTTGAGTCTAGGATGTCAGGGCCACCAACAAGGGTCTTTACCTTGTAACTCATTTTGTTGGCCCTAGATGGGTTTCATGCAAGCACTAAAATTAATAGATAATGAATGATTACATTGACATAGGGAAGAATGCTAAAAAAAAAAAAGGATAAATTTTGCTTCATCATTCAGGAACTATATAAATATCACACGCTATGCATCAGATAGTAATGTCTATATCCAATATAATTTTTAAAAAAATCAATGAAGGCCTCAGTCACATGGTAGATGAAATCTCTCTTCCCAGTCCTAATTTGGATTTTTTTTTTTTTGCTTCATTGTTCTTTGACTCGTATCTTTACTATGGTTTGTGAAGTGTGACCTTGGCCTTAAGTTCCCAATTTCTCATACTCTAGGTTCCTGATTTTTCCTTTAAAGGAATTCTCTGGTCCTGTGGGAAGTTGCGCTAATAGTAGAATTATCAGAACAGGTCACCCATCAGCTGATTTTTAAGATCTTGGTAGTGGAATGGCGAAGGCACAGCTTGGTATGTGAGAATTAGCCTTTTCTCACCACGCATGTGCTCCTGTGACCCACAACACATTGCTTCTCAAACAAATATAAACTCACCTCTGGCTGGTTTGCTGTATAAATCCCATCACACTCTGCACTGAATCTTGTCTACGTCTAGGTTTGGGTTGCAGCTAGGGAAGGGAGCATTTCTATTCTTCCTGGACATTCCATTCACTTTCCAGAGACTCTGATCATGCATACATATACACACAAGCCATAATCACTACAAAAATGATTACCAAGAATCATTTAATTATTTGCTACTCAAACAAGTATAAATTTGCCATTTTACATATTGAAGATGGCCGTTCTAGGCTCTTTGCCTGCAATGTGGCCCTAGTTCTCTGTGCAAAGACATAGAGAAAAAAGATGCATCTCAGAAAACAGTATCATTATGGCTTCCCTTCCCCAGCTAATTTCCAATACTGTTCCCTGGTACAAGAACAACCCTAATTAAACTTCACTATAGCTATTTCCAGGCCTTTCCTGGCTCCCATGCCTCCTCGACATTCTCATTTTGGACACTAATAACTGATTTGCAATTACTTAGTACGTATGGACTTACCAGTGGATAAATTACCAGTAGGATGGTGGATTACCCTCATTTTAGTTCTTTGGGACTACAAAGGATACCCAAACCAAACCAAGTCTCTCTGTAAGAGCAACAAGCCTTCTTCACTGCTGAGCTATCCCTCCAGCTCCACGTGATACAGAGTTTAAATTTCCCCCAGGACACAGAAATTGTTCTAGGTACATATCTAGTGGGTAGAATTTAATCTAAGAAATTGAGCATGGAGGTGAGGGGAGAACTAAAGAGCCAAACAGATGACAAAGCAACTCAGAGATTGACACAACCTTCTGCCACCTCACAACAGAGGAATACAAGAGGATGCTGGGAAAATCCTAATCCCAGAGTCATGATCACTAAGTAGAAGCTGGAGTGGTAGAGGCATTAGCAGTGGGACCAGAAAGATGAGTATGTTCCAACAGGCTCTGGACCTGGGGAAGCAGCCTAGAAAGAGACCTCCCATCATGGTGTCTGTGTTGGTGGCTCTCACTAGATGAACCTACATAGACACCAAAGCCTGGGGAACTGCAGGGGCCAAGGAACTGGAACTCATCATTTCCTATGTCAGACCAGGAAGAGAAAAACAGAGCACGAGTCTAGGTGAGCCCAGGCCTGTCCACATGAGGCACAGGGAGGCTGGAGTCACTGATAAACGTGCTGAATGAATTTTGGATGGTCTTGGAGGCATCGGAACATAATTTTTCTCTGTGTGATTCTCTGGATAATTTTTCCTTTCGCTCATTTTATTCAGATCCTCAGCATTTTGCCTCAAGGAGTTTTCTTGCAAGACAGAAATCATAAGTTACTTGAAATCATAACGCGCTTCTCAAAGAAAACAAATGTCTACACTAGTTGCAGACACTAGACTAACGTTACCAGAGGAAAGGGAGGGTTGCCAGCATGGAACCTGGCTCTCACTGCAGAGGCAAACAGAAGCCAGGGATGAGTGACTGGGAACAGGGAACAGGCTCCGCTGTAGAAGGAGCTCTGTGAACTTCGCTAGCCACAAAACAAAAGAAAGCCACAAATCCATGCATTTCCCAGTTCTCAGTGAGAACGTCCATCAGGCAGGCAGCAACAGAGTGATTCTTGGGTATTTATAGCAACAGGAAGCATAGACATCTAAGTGACACATTCCTAGAGCTTGTCGTAGCTGCCACAAGGGTTTAAAAGAAGGCACAGAAGTTGCTGTTTATCCAGAGGGACTTAAGATCACCCAAGATCACTTAGTTCTTAATCTGCAGTATCTGGTCTCTCCACAATCATGCTTTCCAGTCGGTCAAGGTCAAATGGACCACAGGATCCTGAATGCAGATGTGCCATCTGCAGAGGGGCTCAGTTCATAGACCGGAACCCAGTTCAATTCAACTGAGCAAAGGAAAATAATGCCAAATCCTGTGAGGAGGACTGGATGCAGGTGGCATGAGTATCAGAGACCCCGGTATTGTTCAATGATGTTACTCCAAGGAGGCAGGCCCACAGCGGCAGGTGAGAAAGACGTCTGGTATCTCTATGAATCCTTAAACCCAAGGCCGGGAAACCTCTGCTTTTTGGAAGAGACCCATGTCCTGAGCAAAGATCAACTTCTGAATGCAAAAGGACGTAGAAACTGAGGTACCGGGCAATCAAAGAGTCACGTGACTGCGGCTGATTTCCCAGCCCAATTTCTTCTACCCACCTATTCTCAGTGGCAATGTAGTGCCAGGTGAAAAGAGGACTTGACGGCATCTCTAACACTGAACAGGATTAAACAAGTCAGCAAGGATGGTGGTGCCTGCGACCTAATGGGGACAGAAGGGAAACTGTGACCGGAGCCAGGAGAGCTGAGACGGTAGAGCTGGGGCCTTTCATGGAGTCCAAAAACCATACAACAGTGAAGACCTCATTACAGCTATGGAGGGAGATGGGGTGAAAACAGAGGGATGGGTACCCCAACTCTGTCTCTTCCTGAGACCAAGCGCAAGGAAGGTCAACTGTGGCGCAGCCTATTGAGGTTCCAGGACAGGGGTTCCACTGAAGAGAGCTGAGAAAAATCAATGCAACAGGCCCAACTCTCCGAGAGCTGAGGCTCCAACAACTAAAAAGCTACATTTTAAATAATAGCTATGTAGGGCTAGTACTGTGGCTCGGACACAGTAATCCACTAGCATGTGTGAGGAGCTGGGTTGCATCCCCATCAATGATGAGGACAATGACAAGGATGGTGATGATGCTAAAAATACAAAATTAGACCTATAAGCACATTTGTTTAGATTTTTAAGATAAATTGTAAGTATTCTAAGTACCTTCATAAAGTTCATTTACTGAAGAATGGAAAACAATTTGTATCAAATAACTGCCTGCGATCCTTTTATAGCCTACCTAAGTCTTCTGAATTTGTTGAAATTTTCAACTATGTATACAATGTATCTTGAGCATATCCTCCGCCTCTAACTTCCCCAGGATCTCCCATCACATCCCCCCCCCAACTCCACGTCCTCCTTCCATAATATATCTGTTTGTTCTGTAAGCAGCTGTGTCTGGTTAATACTTCTCATCTGTGCATGGGTGCGGTGTCATCTGCTGGCGACTCTTCCAGTGGCCACACTCCTAAAGAAAAACTGACTCTCCTTCAGCATTCATCAATTGCCAGTAGCATCCCAACTAGAGATGAGGCCTCTGGGTCCCCTCTCCAAAGAGTTTACCCCCAGTTTTGACTACAGCATTTTTTTTTCTTTTGCTACTTTTTCATGCAAGAACGAGTTACTATTATCAATTCCTGTAAAGAGAATAGAAAGATGGTTCAACCTTTTCTGGAATGACGATCAGAATTTATTCTTATTATTGGGAGTTGGGATCCATAAAATATGCAGTTTCATGGGAAAATGAGCGGCTTTACAGTCTCGTAAACCTGTGTTTTAAAATGCAGGGATTCTGATAAAGTGGATGTTACATAATTACCATGAATTTTTGAAGCATATGCTGCTTTTTGATTTGTATTCACTACATTATAAAATACACTCCTGACAGCAGAACACTTTTTTTTTTGACTAGGTGTTGATAAACTCATTCCTCCACTTGCAATTAAATAAACATGTCTGGTGGTGTAAAAAGGTTACCAGGACAGGGAGGTGGCTCAGGGACTAGGTGTGCAAGGCAACAAGGCTGAAGGTTTGTGTCCTATCTCCGAGCCCACATGTGAGAAGAAGAGAATGTCTGACCTCCATGCCTGCCTGGGCATGAGTGCGACACACACACACACACACACACACACACACACACACACACTGATAACGTAAGTAATTTTTAAGTAAGCGTTTTCTAGAAACCAGCTGAAAATTCCATATTACCCCTGCCATTGCCAGTGACACCCCTACTTCTTCTCCTGGGGATGACAGAGCCACTTGTGCATAGATGATTGATCATACAATACTATAATTAATACATATAAATATGCTACATACAATTGCATTGGAAAAACTTTATACAGCTTTCCCTCGCTAAATACAAACTATATTCAATAAGCTTGTTTCTCCCTAAGCTAGATCTTTTTTTAAAGTGGTAAGCATAGCTAAATGAAATACTGGTCCGTGAGAACTGAGACCTGCATCTGAATCCAGTCTCCCAAACCCTGCCATGTAATTTACCAGAATTGCACAATATTTACGGCATCAGATACAGTATGCAGACTGTGGTTGCTCAATGTCATTTCCTTAAAACTAACCCAGTGAGTGTCCTTAGAGAGATGGCTGAGTCCAGATCTAGTGCAAGGAGATCACAACAGATGCATGGAACATCTTCTGATACCAGAGAGAAAAAAAAAAAAAAAAAAAAAAGCTATACTCACTTGCTAGGTCATGTCAGAGAGATTGAGAATCAAAATAGGGTGCCAAATGTGACAGAATTTATGCATTAAAGACTCTAGTAGCTGATAGATTAAACACATCAAATGGGATTTTTTTCTCTTAAAAATTTTTGTGGTCATGATATCACTTCCACTTTTAAAATCCCTTATTGTTCTACTTGAAGGTTGCTAGAACACCAATCCCTCATTTTGATGCCTAATAAGTAGAGGATGAAAGAACACTTCAATATTTATCTTGGCTTTCCCATATGAACTCCATCCCAGTCTAATCTAAACAGCTGGTTAGGAAGAATGCTTTGATTTTAATTTGTCGCACATTTATATTTATTATTTATTTATTTTCAGTTGTGTTTATTTATGGCCCGGTATACCATACCACACATGTGGAGGTCAGAAGACACTTTTGGGGGAACGGATTCTCTCCTTCTTCAGTGTGGGTACCGGGGACTGAACTAAGGAAGGGCATCAGGCTTGGAAGCAAGCCCTTTTATTACCCACTCACACATCGCCAACCCAAGAATTCTTCAGTGAGTTCCACTTAGTGGCTACACGTTCACGCTTTGTGTATCCCTCTGTGCAGCTCCTGATGAGGTCACAGTTCTAGACCGTATGAACCCTAGACTGTATGTTGAATGAGGCTCAGGTGAGGCAACATCCAGACACTTTGGCCAAACACTACAAAAAATAAAATAATAAAATAAATAAGGTTTGAAAAAAATATATGGCATATCATCTGCCACTAGTGTGGTTTAATAGTGAGTGCCCATCACTATCTATAACTACTCTTTTTAAACGTAATCTTGAGGACTGGAGAGAGCTGGCCCAGCAGTTAAAAGCACTCCCTGCTCTTGCAGAGGACCAGAGTTCACTTCCCGTTCACCCACACAGGGTGACTCACAACGTCCTGTAATCCCAGCTCCGTGAGCTCCAGCTCTCTTTTGGCCTCCACAGGTGCCCACACACATAAATCAATGATAAATTATTAAAATTTTATCTTGAACATGACCAAGCATCCAGACATAATCTCCAGAGTAGGGAGAGCACAAAGAGGTTGGTGAGATCTTCATGAGGATAAGACAGGCCTAATGCAAGAGATTCTGTTCCAGATTCAGTGCCCTCAGCAAATGAATGGTGTTTAAAAGTAAAGGTGAGGACTGGAGAGATGGCTCTGTGGTTAAGATCACAGGTTGCTCTTCCAACAGGACCAGGGTTCTATTCCCAACATCCACAGGATGACTCACAACCATCTTGAACTCCAATTCTCAGGAGATCTGATGCCCTCTTCTGGTGACTAGGGGCACTGCATACACATGGTATACAGTCACACAAGCAGGCACAACACCTATACACATTAAATAAATCTTAAGAAAAAATTTTTAAAAGAAAGTGGGAAAGTATAGAACAGAGAACAATGTTTCAGATTGGTCAGTGAAGCCTGGAGCTGTAGGCTTCTTTGGAATCCAGATTAAAACAAAACAAAACAAAACAAAACCTAATGAAACAGAATAGATACTTGCAAAGCTTATGGTGATGCTGTTGCTCACTTCAATCCCAGCACTCAGGAGGCAGAATCAGAGACAGGCAGATCGCTGTGAGTTTGAGGCCAGCCAGGTCTACAGAGTGAGTTCCAGGACAGCCAGGACTACACAGAGAAACCCTGTCTCAAAAAAAAATGAACAAATAAGACAAATGAGTGGATGGATGGATATTTGTAGAATAAGGAAATACTGAACAATGACTGCATGTTAGCTATTAAAAGAATAATGCTTTCTTTCTTATCTAGCAATCCTTAAAAATTACAGCTTAAGACCACAGTAACACAGGGAAGGTAATGTAATAAGGTGTCTGCCTAGTGTTTATTTCAGAATAGTCCAACCCAGTGACACCATGACAAAACAGGACAAAGCAGGAGTTAATTGAGAGTTGAACTGCATCACCAACACAGAGAGGTTGTAACCCTGCCCTCTTCAGGGCTTTAAGGGGAAAAAAAAGATACAAAATAAGCCTCGAGAGTTCATTCGAGCTGAGAGGCTCACGTTTCTCTGATACCAAAAAGAAGAAAATTGACTTAAGGTCTTAAATCTCCA
Organism: Arvicola amphibius; assembly: GCF_903992535.2. Taxonomy (NCBI): domain Eukaryota; kingdom Metazoa; phylum Chordata; class Mammalia; order Rodentia; family Cricetidae; genus Arvicola; species Arvicola amphibius. The sequence goes on from NC_052055.2 coordinate 109,969,655, forward strand.
AGCGGCAGTTTACCTGTAGATTCCCTCTATTGGTCTAACTCTCAATATCTCCTGCTTTGCCGTCTGTCCGGGGTTAGAGGAACACACTGCCACCCTCACAGCTGGAATCTGACAAAATTTAAAAAATAAAATAAAAAGGCAAGTTGGAGCAGGAGGGAAACTTGGAAGTTTTGAACCAGGACTGGAGTATATGGCAATCATTAGAATGTGATTTGAATGCAGATTTTGCATAATTATTTGATGGAGCGTGGGACTAAAGGCGGGGTCACCGTGGCCCTGAAGCAGAGTAATAATCACAGTTGCCCCTGTGCTCAAGAGACTGAAACCCTAAAAGACTAGCACTGCAGGGACTGGCTGCTTTCCCCAGCCCCCGCCATCCTGGGATTCTTCAAATATGGAAACTTAATGCTGAATATTTCTGTTCTTCTACACCGAAACAGTGTTGAATTCATTAGATTACAGAAACCTCAGACCCCCACAGTTAAGAAATGTTTTTTACAGCTCAATAAATCATGTGTTGGGCAGTGCCACCTATTGGTGAAACATAGTATTGTACCATGACTGTAGTGGGAGCCAAGGTGGGGAGGGCAGAATCCACGGGGAGAGAGAGAAAAAAATCCATTTTGCAATTTACTGCCTGCTTGGACTTCCTAGGTATTCCTGCCTAGATGGGAGTGAGGTCTTCTAGGCTCTCACGGGAATATTTACGATCAACATGGCAAGTGCAAAGCCCTTGAGACACTGGTGTTGCCTTCAATGACAACTCCTAAAAACGAGAAATAGAAATTTCAGGTTTCTGAAGTCCTGAAAATTACTTTGTTCCTTTAAGTGAACAAAAATTTTCAAAATCTATCTAACCGATTTTTTTTTATAAAGAAAACTTCATGTCCTAAGACTCTGTGAAAATTCACAAATTTAAATTTATGGTTTCCAAGTTAGTAATTCTAAGGAGATTCTGAAGTCAAATTCGGGGAAGGACAAAAGCAAAGTTAAGCATTATCAGCATGGAAATGTATGACTACCAAGCGTTGAAATAAAAACTCATCAATGTGGGCAAAGGGAAGAATCCCCCACTAAACATTGGATGGTAAGGATGAATGTAAAATTCAAAACCTTCCCTATCCTTACAATACCAGCAGACCAAAGGACTTACCTTCAAGGAGGCTTTTCCTGGCTCATCAGCTGATAAATATCTCACAAAACTTAGAATCACTTATAAAAACCGTTTCATATATTTGCATGGTTTTATAATGACTGAATATAGCTATAGTATATTAATGGCAATTGTGTCTAATTTTAAGTATATGTCTAAGTAATCTTTTATTATTATACATATCAAATGTCATATGTCCATATTTTAACGGTACATTATGAAATAATTCAGAGAGAGTGAAGTTAACAAGACAGACTCATGAAAGCATTGCCTTGCAAACTCAACTTCAGGAGCACGCCCGTTCTTTTGCTGGAAGGAAATAAAGAAGTGAGAAGTACTCCCATTTTGGTGGGGCAAGAGCTGGCCCTGGATTGGACCCATAATCTTGTACATCTGAGGCAGCGTTCTACCCCTGAGCCACATATGTATACCTTGAGAGCCACCCCCTGTCTTCAACGCAGCACCAAGGAACAGTTCTTGCTATTGGGAGTCAGGGAGACAACAGAGAGAGAAGGCAGAAGCAAGGGAAAGATTAAGGGTAAGGATGAAGGAAGGTACTGAGGGAGAATGGGAAGGAGGAGGAGAAAAGAGAGGAAAGGAAGGAGGGAGAGAAGGATGGGAGAATTGGTGGGGGAAGGGAGGAACCCTCACACTCTGGCAGTCATTCCAAAGAAAGGAACCTGTTAAGGGCAGAGCAAGATGGCATTCTTGTAGCTAATATTTATTTTTATTTAACCATGATAAAAATATGTTTAGGGAAGCCCCTTCCCAGACTTAACTGAAAAAAGTGATCCAACTGTGAGAGCTGGGAAATACAGAAGAGCCAAAAGCACAAAGGAATGTGGCTGGGATTCAGAATTAGTATGGAGCTGGCCTTGCTTGTTGTGGGAACAAGGGGTAGAGGGGCTGCAAGTCACAGTCAGTGGAGCACTATTGCCGAAGACAACATCCACACAATCATGGAACACGGAAGTTCACGTTGAGGTGGTACCCACGTAGAAACTTCACCCCCACGTTTCTAGTATCTATGACACAGAACAGTACTCTGAAGGCTACCAAAAAAAAAGAAAAGTAATCACCAACCCCAGCCACAAAACCTATGTTCTATAGTCTGTCCTGCCCGCAAGGTATGCTAGGGCAATGGTGGCACAAACTTTATGGGAGTAATTAGTCAATGTGTACTTTGACATAGGACTCACTCCATGAGATGGAATCTATCGTTGATACTGTTTGAGTGATCAAGAATTGAAGTCAGATAGCCACGGACTAGGGTATAACCAAATACTGCTCATCTCAAACAACAAAAAAAGTAACAATAAAATGACTGCCAATGACATTCTTCTTTACTCATAAATCAGTGCCTTAGAGAGGCACAATCAGAGAGGCTTCCTTCTGCTGCAGTGAGAAACAAGTATAGTCTCTGATTCTTGTAGCTCCTCTTGGGGCTCTTTTATTTTTCTGCTGACTTTTGTCCAACTTCAATATACTCGGTTTTGTTTGTTATACTTTATTTCATCATGTTTTGTTCTTATCTTTTAGAAGCTTGTTCCTTTCTAATGAGAGACAGAAAGGGAGTGAATCCTATAAGGAAGGAGGGGGGAGGAAACTGGAAAGAGTAAAAGAAGGGGAAAGTGCCCCCCAGATTGTTTTGTATGAGAAACATTTTATAATGTCTACAAGGGAGATAATAAATGGTAGGGAGCTTGGAATCTCTAAGAAATCAGAATGGGACACACCTTGGTACAGTGTCCCAGTCACCCACTTGGCGGAGCCGACCCTGAGAACGATCTTTAGCATGTCTTGGGTTTCATTTGCTCTGGAAAACCAAGTGACACTGGAACCTTGAGAGAAGAGCAGCTGAAAGACTAAAGCAGGGTTGATAGTTGGTGAAGCCAGTTAGTTGGGCCTGGGAGAGATTGTTGAGGTCCTTCAGTCTGGAAAGACGGTATCTTAGCAACTAAATCCAAAGTTTCACTTGAACTCCGTGGTATGGGCTACCAGAACAGGAGAGACCAAGGCCATTATCCCTTCCCCAGGCTGGACCCTGTAATCTGTACTTTAAACATCTCCATACTGAAACTTAAGGATGACAGTCTATACAGTATTTGTGTTAGAGCCATGTAATCTCAATGCCAGATGTTTGCTCTCGCTCAATGGGGACATTACAATTTCTATTATTGAATTTAAAAAGGTCTTTCCTTTCTGGTGGTAGACCACAAGGATATCTCTTTTAATGGAACTGATAACCAAATAAGTGAAGAAGAGAAAAGGACAGACACACACATCTGCACCCCCCCCCCAAAGGGCCAAGATCTTGTCTATTGGCTATGTCATAGCAACAGAAACACTAGACACTGGAGACGGCTCACTAAAACCCGCAGCTTAGGCACACTCAGCACACATAACAGATACACAGAATTAGTGGTTTTTTTTACCAACTTGTGTTAATCAGCACTGAGCCTACAACTTACTTCTTAAACCCCCCAGCAGTTAGTTTTGTATAACTCATTACTGAGTGACTGATTGAGCTTAGAAGGTCATTAACCACTGCATTAGAGTCACCAGAGAGACGGACAGAAACTCGAGTTTCTAGGCTATACTCCACAGATTGATTCCAAAGATGCAGGGGAGGGTTCAGGACTCTACTGAGGCTCTCAAGCAGTTCTCAGGCAGGCAAACCTAGGCCACACGTTGAGAAGCACTGCTTCTGCCCCCATGTTTTCCCCCCATCAGAAACCAAAAAATAATGCACACCACACAGAGAGAGCACACATACACCACACACAACACACATAGAGCACATCTACAACACACAAGCACCACAACATACACTCCTAACACATATATACACAAACACATACAAATAAAAGAACATTTTTAAAAAAAAAACTTTTTAAAAAATGATTTTATTTTTATTTTATGTGCTTCCGTGTTTTACCTGCCTGCATGTCTGTGTGAGGGTGTCGGATCCCCTTGGAACTGAAGTTATAGATGGTTGTGGACCACCATGTGGGTGCTAGGATTTGAACCCAGGACCTCTGGAAGAGCAGTCAGAGCTCTTAACCACTGAGCCATCTCTCCAGCCCCCACAAAAAAAATTCTTAACTAGAGATTCCTCTGGGGTTTCCATCAAGAGCACAAATGATAATGAACGCTGTGATGTTGGGGAATAGAAGCCCCTGTACGCTGAGGCTGGTAGTGTAAACTGACCCAGCCACTGTGAATGCCAGTGTACGTAGAGGATAATCAAAATCTAAAAACAGAAATAACGTATGATCTGGCCATGCCACTGAGGAGTACACACAGCAGCAACTGTAAGTCTGTAGGCCACGGAGATGCCTGCCAGGAATCGGAGCCAGCTGGGAGTGGGGGCTAATGCCTATGATGGCAGATGTTGGGAGGTAGAGGCAGGATTATCAGAAAGTCAGTGTTACCTTTAGCTGCATACCCAGCTCAACCTGCTCTATAGGAGACTGTTGCAAAAAAAAAAAAAATGAGTCTCAAAGGGATTGGGTGATGTGTCTAAAGACACCTAACGAGGAAGATAGTTCAAAGGCTCAGACCCAAACCCCTGTCTCCACACTGACAGACTCCTACTTAGAGGCCAGGGTGGTTGTCAGTGGCCCAGCTATCCATTTTCTCCCCTGCAAAGGCAAACCAGCCTATCCGTTTTCTCCTCTGCAAAGGCAAGCTAGACAAACCATTTCTTCCTCTGCAAGGGCAGGTGAAACATACAGCTTTCACCCTCACCCTTCCAGTTTGTCTTCAGCCTATGGCTGCCTTGGGGATCTGCCACCCTGACCAATCCCTGCAGCGGCACTCTTCTCCCTGTCTGTTGCCATGCAGAAGGTGGCAGACAGTGACACGGTGTGTGAGAGAGCCTTCCGCATAAAATGCTGTGTGCAAACGGAATACGTCATCTTGATCCCCAGGATACATGGGGAAGAGGCTCTGGGCTCTATCAGACCTGCGAAGGAAAACGTGATTAGTTTAAAGACCCCCGGAATCCATCTCTGACAGTTTCCTTTGTAAACACCGTTAATACCCTGGAATGCTCGAATCATATCTAAATACACAGCTTAAATAAGTAAAATCAGAAATCGGGGCATTACCAGAGGCTAGTATTCTTTATGAAATTCTTTCATAGAATATAAATCATCCAGTCTCCTCCCCTCTCCTCCCTGCAAGACCAGATCTAATTTACACCTAACAAAACAGCTCTGTAACACCGCTGGTGCAGAACGCTCCTGCGTGTGGATTTCTCTGTCACATGAATGTGGTTCTTGGGGCCAAATGGCTGGAGCAAGAAATACTTTCGCAATCGAGCTATGTAAGTGGCCAAGACACGGCCGAGTGACTTTGTAAATGAGCCTGGTAGAGTTGGCTCTATGGAGAATAATTGTCTCGTTATGACTTCATTCAGAGGTGGAAATCCCCTTACTCAAGCCGTGGCAAAAGTCACTCAGACTCAGACACCAGACTCAAGCACTTCCACTCAGAATGAAGAAAATAAATAATAAATTTTTAAAAAAGCCTTGTATGACTTCGAATGAAGGTTATTTTCTATGAAAGAAGCCACCTAACATCAGTGGGTTCCCAAGGGTTCCTAAATAAGAAAATAAGTACTCTGAAACCCAAGAGCATTGGGGAAAATATGGGCCTAAGTCTCATGTGCTCAAATGCCCTGAGGTAGGCCTATCCATAGCTACAAGCAATGGAAGAAAGGCGATGTGAGAATAATTACCCCTAAACATGAGCCAGCAGCCTGTGGACCCATGGATGATAAACCTGGCCCTCTCCATGCCCCATGATGGTCTGGGCTGTAATCCCATAGCAAAGTAGAGACTAGTAATTGGCATATGACTCCGCCAGAGTAGTGTGTACAGTGGGTAGGAAACCCACTTAATCTGTTGTGTAATTACATATATATATAGCATCTGAAAAACACATATTGTAAGATTGCATAGATGAATGTATAAATATCCGATATGTCCACAGGGTTTCGGTTACTGTTCTACCGTTATGATAAAACAGGACCGAGGAAACTCATAGAAGGGCAGGTTTATTTCAGCCAGAGCAGAAGCTGAGGATGTGTAGTTTGAACAGCAAGGCAGCGAACAGAGAAGGCAAAAGGCTTTAAACTCTCACAAGCTTGCATCCAGTGGCTTACACCAACAGAGCCACACCTCCCATATCTCCCGAAGATGGCCATCAATTAGTGAAGCAGGTGTCCAAATGCCTGGGTCTGTGCGGGACACTTCTCATTGTAACCACCCAAAGAACTCAAGAGCAACAGATGCCAAACGATCCGGACCCAGCATTCCGGCTTTCTAACCGCTTACATTCAACACCTCCTTGGAGAGTTGGGAACTTTCCAGTTGGACATTTCCAGCTTGGTTACTTGGAGGTCAAGGTGGACCAGGGGAAACCACTCCACCTCCTTTCTCATCTGTGACATCAATCAAGTGCCAAAGGAGCAGGACTTTTAGGAAAGAATCTGAGCAACTTGGCAGGCACTCGTTCAGGCAGGCCCCAGGGTCCATCACTGTCAGACACAGCAACCAACTCCAGGTATCACCAAGGATGAGGGCTGCATATGTCAAAACCAGCTGTGTGGCTGAGGCATAGGGCACACTCATACATGCACACACATGTGCATACACATGTACTCCAAAAATGTGTGATCCAAAAGGATAAAGGCATACATATATGCACATGCGACTTCACAGACACACACACACATACACACACTGGATTTTGTAGGTCTCCTAAAAACAGAAAACAAGTGCCTTCTAGATTACATTATTTTCAAACCAGCAATGTTTATTAGCTGCTGTGCTCACAGTTGGCTGAAGATTCACACTTAATTCAGAATCTCAGTTCTGTTGGGAGAATGTCAGAAATGTATAATTAGGGTGCCAACAGTACACATAATGTTTTAAGCACAAACTACCCTATATACACAAATATATAGACATAGACAACATGGAGTGGTGGGTGTGAATGTGTACATGTGTGCACTTGCACATATGTTGTGTTTGTAGGTATGTGCATGTATGCATGCATGTGAGTACATGTGTGTTGTGTTCCACATATGCACACATGCATGGCATGTGTGGGAGTAAATTGTGTGCACATATGTATACCAACAACTATTAATTAATCTAAAATTTTCAATAGTACTGCTGAGTAGCCCCCCACCAACCGCCGCTTTCCTTAAATCTCACAGACCAGCTAAAGGAAGAGAGAGTTTGCAAATACGACACAGGAACAAAAATGAGAAGGTGTTAGAGAAATGGTTCGGTTTATTAAGAATATTTACTACGTTACAGGGGATCCAAGTTCAGTTCCCAGCCTCCAATTTCCGTGGCTGTCCAACCACCTGTAACTCTAGCTCCAGGGCATCAGATATCATCCTCTGGCTCCTTGGGGGTAATGTTTCTCATAGGAACAGTCCCACCCCATAAACAGGCTTACATTTGTTCTTAAAATAAATAATTTTTTAAAAGACAAATGAGAGGGAAAAAAAGAGCATCAAGAAATCTAGCGACAGCTCCCCACCTCTATCCTGAACAGGCTAGGTCTAGAGTGGGCTCTCCACTGTGCGACAGAGTGGGATCTCAGGAAAGAGGGTCTCGGGATGGTATGTCAGATCTCGGGATGTATAGTCATGTCTCCAGAGCTAACAAGGCAGAGGGACCGGAATCTGCCAACACCAAATGGTCACATGTGCTCAGGCGGGTACTCTTTTCTCTTTTGGGCTCCTAATGGAGTTACACAAAAGACCAAAACTCAAGTTCCTGGCCCAGCGACAGCAGGACGCTGATTTGGGTCTGAATTTAGCTTTGTCTAAAGGAAGGAGTACGGTGTTAATATAATCCAGTTTGCCAAGCTGCAGTCCTCGTGCGGAGTTAATTCTTGAAGACCGCGGGCCAGTGAGTTTTCCGAGGTACACGCGCTGCGGCATTTTCTGTGGCGTTGTTTGCGGGTTGGATTACAAAAGTCTCACAGAAAGGGAGGGTACTCGGATGACGGTGACTTTGCAGAGGGAGCGAGAAGATCATAGGACAGGAGAATGATAAAGCAACATCTGACTTACTGATCCTTCCTGCTCAAAAACCTTCCAGATCAACAACAGCGACAACAAAAAAAAAAACTCACTGCAGAAATGCTTCCTGGAAATGCTTGTCTTAGGAGGTAACCCGGTGTCATTCTAGATGAAAGAAAAACGCTTCGCTTCAGATCTTGGCTTTGTCGCTTTAAAACTGGTCCTGAGGCTGACCCGGGTTTTTGACACCTCGTCTGTAAAGGTGTTAAGTTCTTCTGAGTTCTGTGACCCTGAGAACCACCTCTGGACTGAAGTTAAAATGAAGCATTGTTTCTGTAATTACCGTTCTCTTCAAAGAGAGAGACTTTTCTCTGCCGTTGATATATTAGGCCCCAAAGCGGCAGAATTCTCTCTTCGGATTCTCATCTACCTTCTTTGACACATAAGAAGCAAGTAGCCAATGGTCCCGACAGGGAAGCCTTCTCTGTGCCCCCACGTTTTCCTCTCTTACCACATACTAAAAACTGGATCTCAGTCACCTCCTGCTTTTGTACTAACAGTCCATCTCTACTGACCACGAGAAGGAGAGACCTCCCGCTCCACACAGCTCCGCTCAATCCACCTTCTCAAGTCCATCAGTGATGAGAACCATCTCAGAAGACACACTGGGATGCTCCTGTTGATTCGGAAGCAAAACCTCGGCCGTTACGTCTGGGAAGTGCTTTACCATCTAACCCGACCCAGGAACTCTCGAGGGAAATTACTGAGAAAGGACTTGTTGGGAGCACTGTGTCCTGGGATTTATCACTAAGCTGGCAGTCTCTATCTGTAGAACCTGATGCTGAAAACAGTTCAATAAGAGGCTAATCTCAAATATCTCCAAACACAGGGCAAAGAGGCAGCTGCCGGCTGAGGAGAGAAGAGCTGTGGGCTGCTTCACAGAGAAAAAGAAAGGTGTATGGGTGAGTATAAAAACCTTAATACTGGCTGAGGAGATGGCTCAGTGGGGTAAAATGCTTGCCGTACAGCCATGAGGCTCTGAGTTTGATACCCAGAACCCATGTGAGAAGCCAGGAATGGTGGTATGTACTGTGTAATCCCACCACCGGAGAGGTAGACCCCAGGGCTCTCTGGCCAGACAGTTTAACCTTTCAAAAACCAGGCTGAGGATCTCCTGGGTAGCGCTTCCAAAACTGACCTCTGATCTCCACCAGTGTATGCATGTACCTGTATGTATAGGAACACACTACTCACACACCAGCATCTTCAGAAACACCCACACACCTACATGTATAGGAACACACTCGGACACCTGCACCTTATACACACACCTGCATATACAAGAACACTCACACGCCTACATGTATGTAAGAACACTAACTCACCTGTGTGCACAGGGACACACTCATACACATGCATGATGTATACACACCTGCATATATAGGAACACTCATGCACCTGTACATTGTATACATATCTGAATATACGAGAACATTCACACACACCTGTATGCGCAGGAACACTCACACGCTTGCATGTTACATTACACACACACACATATAATAATAAATAAATAAACCCCCTAATGCCAGACAGATCTGACAACTGTAACCTTCTCGTCATTTCTACCAGGAAGGAAACTGCAGCAAGTCAACAGTTGTCCTTACTTGCTAGAAATTACTCAGATTCAGACCCATCTCCAGTTGGATGGGAAGGTCCTCCCTCACCCCTCCAACCTCCGCCCCCTGGGAAACAGCTTCTTTCTTCCTGGTTTTTTTTTTTTAAATATGCATGCACGCATTCTGGGCCAGCATTCTCACTGCTGGAGATCAGAGCGTATAGATGTAAAAAAGCCGAGAAAAGACATACTCCACCACTTAGAATGTGAACTCATCATGGCTAAAATGAGGAGAGAAAATAAATGACTATTCTCTAATAGTACTGCAAATACAGATAGGTTTTCTAGTGCACAGGACTGGTGATTTTTAGGCACAACGCAGATTCTACAGCTGGGTCAGAGGAAATGCCAATATCCTGGAGTAGTGTGCTTCTACAGAAAGTAAGAGAGAATCCAAGCCAGGATGAGGAACTAAGATGGAAGGGATTAATTGAAGCCTTACAATAAATGATGTCATTGGTGGACTAGTACCCAGCCACTAAAACAAACCCATGAGCCACACTGATATAAGTAGATGAATGGATGGAGAAGCCAGGCATCCTTCTGGAAGACATATAGATGGAATGTAAAAATACAACAACAAATATGCATGAGAAAATCATCCATGGAAGCTCAGGATACAGAAGGAAAGTGTGGTAAGGAAAATATTGTTTACTTAGCCTAAAAGTATCACCCACAAAATGCTTGTTAATTACAAAGGGAGAAGTAACACCACTACAGTGAGGGAGACTGATAAAGCCTCTTAAAACCAACAGTGTTAAACATATAACCCACATGGGAACAAATCTGTCTGACTCCACCTCCTATAGTACATTGAAGTGGACCCAACTCAATTTCTGCAGTTCTTAAAGCCCTGGTCAAAACAAAAAAACATTAGATACTCCAAACAGAGGGGTGTTCTACTGAAAAAGGGGCTTGTGCCCTTCCTGGGTGTCAAGGTCAAGGCAACATGGGGAACTTAAAGAGCTTGTTAGAAAAGGATGGGGCTTAAAGTAAACAGAGACAAGAAAATGGGTCCTGTGAGTTCGATTTGGATCCTACCCTCGAAGGCGTAAACTATTGACTATTATGGCAGTGTTAAATGCCAATCATCTTGCTGTGAGATATAAAAATGCAGTTCCTTCAAACTGTAAACTAAACCGTTATAGAAGGAAAGAAGTATAAGACCTCTCAAATTTATCCTGAAATACTTAATAAAAAAAATAGTGTGTGAGATACAGAAGAAAGAGGATGGACAAAAAAAAATGGGTAAGAGAAAAATTACTATTAATGAATCTGGGTGAAGTGTAAAATAATTTCTTAAGCTATTCTTGTCACTCGGCTGTAAATTTAAATTCCTATCAAAATAAAAACTGACAATAATCTAACCATGCTAAAGGGCCTGGAGGAAGCCCTATCTCTCCTTACCCTCCCACTGATAATGAAGTCATAGATCATGGGACCTTAT